>NW_024467300.1:224920-344787 GCF_000600275.1 Aspergillus ruber CBS 135680
AAATTGAGAGAAAAAGCCAGTCCGGCGGCAATGAAGTAATATAAACAAGGAATGGATCGAGGCGCAATAAGCACGACGGAGAGAAATCAGCCCGACCAGCGATAGGGCTGAGAGGCGAGGGATACAGCAGGGAGTTTGCTGTTGGACGACGTTTTGCCACGACCAGTCGCGTCACACGTTGAGAAACCGACTGCCATCAATTTAAAAAAGAAAAAAAGAGACGAGGATCAAGGAATTAAAAGCCACCGGAGGAGGGAGACGCTGGTGGTAGCGGCAACTCAGCAAATGGAGGGGGACATGTTGGAAGATGCAGGTCGTAAAATGTGGTGGGAATGTGATGGATGCAAGATGAATTCAATCTGACTGTGATCAGGCTGGGGAAGTGATGACGACGATACAGCCCGATCTCCTAATGCTAGAAGAGGCAAAACCGGAGAGGGAAAGGAATCGACAGGGCGAGTCGCATGTGAGTTTGAGGAAAGAGTAGTGGGAGGATGGAGATGGAAGATGCAAGTCAGGTGACCATGGATCAAGAGGGATAACTTGAAGAGAAAACTGGATAAAAAGAAAGATATGGGGGATATTTGGATATAGTCAAAAACGTTCAGCGGTTGGTTTAAACTTTGGCAACATGTAATACAGTAGTAATGTTACAATACACCCTCAAAGGGGTCATCGGCAAACACCACGTTATGGCTGCTTAGGCCGGAGTCCATAAAACTCCGGAAGCAAGGCATAGGGCAGCGCAAGGCGAAGAAACATCCGAATACGCATACGTCAACTGTAATCTCAAGCGGTGAATTCAATACGGGTGGAGTATGGAGAATGAGGCAGTGCTGGAGGTCCCACTGCTATCCGCGTTCTGGTTCGCCACGTCTGTACTAGTAATAGTAGTATGTATACAGAGTGAGATATTTCTCTGCATCAATACTCTGTATTCTGTACAGGTATATATTCCTGGTATTGATATCTGAGTAAAATAGCACTCTACTCCAAGCGGAATACTCAGTATACCCCGTACAAAATATGTAATAGTGTGTATTGAAAAACTGCATTGAACCAGACCAGGCTGCCCCACTACCACTCTCTGATTGGCTCCCGCTGGACCCTCGAGACAGCACTGCCACCGGACCCCGTCGCTTGCTGTCATCAAATAATACATAATTGCACTTGTCTGAATAGGAGATCCCACGGGATGTTTACAAGTAGAGCACATGGTGCTCAGTTGCAGAATACTTACTCTGTATATAGTACTATGTGAAGTAGAATGTACGGAGTATGAAATGTGCACTCTGTATAAACTCTGGATAAGCTCGTTGTCGCAATCGTCTTAAGGTTATCAGCCTTAAGCCTTATGGTTATGGTCTCGTGACTTTCCGGTACGGAGTGTCGACTCATGCACGAACATTAATGCGCATTTTATGAGCAAAGCAGCCTCTCCTTTTACGTTCCTTAACCCCGGTACAAGTACAGAATACAATTGGCTGCTCCTAAGCTGTCCTCCCATGAATCAGGAATCAGATAAGCTCCTTCCGCTTTCGACATCCTCAGCACCAACCCTCAAGTGCGTTCGTAATAGATTAAGCCATGCCAGGGTCTGCGCTTGGCAGAATTTAAGCGCCAATCACTGCATATCCATCCGGTTTAGGCGACGCCGTGTATGGAACTGATTATCTTCTCTCTTCCTCCTCCCCCATATTAAGCATTGTTGTCAGTGGACCAGAAGATCTCACCGGCTACAGGTACGGGTTCCGGATAAGTAGAATCACCGAGGATCGTCGAGCCAATCACACCTTGCCCTAAGCCCTATTCTGTCCTATCTTCACGTGACTGGCTGTCAGGGCCCAGCCAATCATGATTGTTTTATGCCGACTGCCAGTTTTGGTCGACTGCTCGATCAAGTATCAGCCTGACTTTGCCATCATCACCATCTGATTAGGCTGCCTCATTCATTTCAAAATGGCTATGAATAAGATCCCCGGTCATAATATTTACATTGGAGGGTTATTAGCTTCGTTCGTTTCCGATTGTGCGGGGCTGCGCTGACTGTGATCAGGGTTCTATCACTCAAGAACAAGGCTGCTTTGACCAAAGCAAATATCACTCATTTGGTTTCCGTGCTACGCCTCCAGCAGGCAGATGAAATCCTACAGGGGTATCAGCGTTATAACATTGAAGTGGATGATATCGACGACGAAGATCTCCTACAGCATTTCCCCGCTGTCATTAAGTTTATCCAGGGTGGTTTAGATGCAGGAGGGAGCGTCTTGGTTCATTGGTGAGTAAATCTAGTCACGTGCACTTCCCCAAGTGTATCCTGATACTAATGATCATAGTGCTATGGGGAAATCCCGGTCTGCTGCTGTTTGCATAGCCTACTTACTCCACCGTCAGCCCAAGACGCAAACGCCCGAGTCAGCGCTGGCATTGCTGAGGGAGGCGCGTCCTCTTTGCGAACCAAATGAAGGGTTCATGGAACAGCTGAAGATCTATCATGAGATGGGCTGTCCTGATGATGATGTCACCGGGCACCCACTCTATAATCGATGGCTGTATCGTCGTGAAGTCGAGGAGAGCGTTGCATGTGGCCGTGCGCCGGAAATGAACTCGGTACTGTTTGAAGATGAGCAGCCCCATAAGCCGCAAGATGCTGATCGCTCGACTGAAATCAAATGTCGCAAGTGTCGGTATGTTTCATTCTTGTCATTTTCGCTTGAATATGAAACTAAATTTAGAAGGCGCGTTCTGGCAACCACCCCATTCATCATCCCACATGAGCAACAAAACAACGCCGCACCAAGCACAGAATGTGCCCATGTTTTCTTACACCCCTTGACATGGATGCGTCCCTGTCTCTTCCCGAACACAACACCCTCTTCAGACGCAGTGTATGGCTCACACCCCGATGATGCGCCATTATCCGGCCGCCTCACCTGCCCCAATACCATCTGCGGTCAGAATATCGGCAAGTTTGCCTGGCAAGGCATGCGTTGCAGCTGCGGTAGCTGGATCGTTCCGGCTATTGGGCTTGCCAAGGCTCGAGTTGACGTTGTGAATCGTACTAACTTTGCCACGCGGTCACCGGCTGCTGCGTTGGGCATCCGTTTGCCTCCTGGGATGAGGCCGAATGCAAAGGCGGTAGATGACACGGGAAAGGGGAATCTCTAGCACACAAGGCACAGATATACTCGAAAGTTTCTTTTCGACTATTTTGACTTTTTATTTTTTACAAGTGACAGTTAAGCACCAGCCGCGTCACGACACTAGACTCGGAAGTCTATTTGCTAGTGGTCAGATCGAAACACCTGTTACGTCATGAGCGATTCAGACATGGTGGACGGGCTGCATTGTGCCGCCACGGTGTTCCGTGCAGATGGACTGATCCAAGCGCTGACTTGTCGCGCAAAAGCAAGGAGGAATTTGGGACGCTGGATGCCATCCGTGGTAGACTTTACGACGTCTGGCTAGGGCGGGTTATTGTCATAACCCTTGATCATCATGTTCTAGTCCTTGATTCTCATTTTGGTACCCGTACATTTCTGCACTTTGACAGTATACTTCAAGACAAAATGTACAGTAACGAGTAGGAACTCAACCCGATATGATGCGGAGTCATAGACCCTGATCTAACAGTAGTACAGAATCTTGTATGGGGCCACCCTCTACTCCCATTGCATGCCTCGTACAGAGTTCCCAAAAGGCCATCAGGAGACAGGATCAACAAAGCGCAAAGTGCTTACCCCTTCCCATTCAACTCTTATTTTATTTGCCTTTTCCTCCTACCAATCTCCCCGAGAGGATTAGGACTAGCGCTGGCTCGGGGGCTGTGCAAGCGGGTAGGCGAGACGAGAGCCAATGGGATGCAGGGTATTGATTAGGGCCAGGCTGGACGGAGATGATACTGTCTATGTGCATTTATTACACTCAGAGCCTGATTTATCGTGTGCCCGTTCTTGTGGCCCATGGTACCCTCGTGACTGACTGTTCTTCCATTGATCTCCATGAGTATCTATACAGGTACAAATACGGAGACACTTGTATGTACAGTACATACATACAGTACGACAGACCCACGGATACTCTTCGATAGGAATTCTAGAAGCCCGGACCAGGAGTGGAGCCTGAGGAACGGTGCTGATTGGACGTAGGGCTTGGCATCCAGGATGCCGGTACTGCACTGCCCCATTGCCTTTTTGGGATCCCTTTTGGGAGGGGGGTTGTGTGTCTGGATTGCTGTTCCGTGGTACGAGTACATATGCATGGTGGTCAGTGCTGGATAGTAGTATGATAATTTCGCTAACGATGTCTATAAGATTGGTATTTGATACAGTGATCGGTGTGAAGTTTAACAGACAGTGTGGCTATTGCCTTGGCAGGTCTGTAGCAGCAGCAGTAGTAGTAGTAGTAGTATAGCCAAGGAAATGGACAGGGATAGATTTCTTAGTTGTTTCTAGGTATCGCAATGCTAAGAATATCCCCTTCGATTTTATTTCCAACCCTCATGACCCATGAATATCTACACGAACAACATCAGACTGAGCTGACTGTGATTGCTCTTGCAGATTGCTAGTGCTTACTTACCTCACCTCACGGGAGGCAGCAGCAGCAGAAGCAGCAGCACGGTGTACAGACCAGTAGACACAGATGTCTGTTCTTCATCAACCGGGTACGTGCAGTGTAATTGCAGCAGCACAGCCCTGTTGATGTGGTCAAAGGCAATTGCATCTCGAACAGCGAGTCGGCGTTGCTGGATTGAGAATGGGGCGATGCAGAGCTAGTTGGCCATTTGATATTGCAATCGTCACAGCTTTGAGCTGATTTCTGTCAGCTCTAGGCCAATGCATGAATCCGATAACTTCCGATACACATATAGACAGTAGTATGGTATCTGTATTGCTTGATTGTAAGTCCTCAAGGAGTTTGATCAAAGACCCCTCGACGGAACGGATGGGAACAGCGATGGGTCCTGTAACCGTTGACGATTCCGCTTAGCTACTTCGATATTACGCAGGCGGTCGATGCGCATTTGGTAGAAGTTCCTAGTTGTTGTTTAGTCTTGGTTGGGTTCAAATCCGACTGTTTGACGTACTTGTGCAGAGAGAATACACGCGGTGAGTCTGAGTCGTCTGTTGGTGTATTTCCTTGTCGCTTTTCTTGCTTCTTGAGAGACTCGATCTTTGTCTGTTAGCTAGCCCTCGTCTAGTGAGCAGAGACAAGGGGAAAGCACCTTATCATCCCTCTCCTTCTCATCCGATTTAGCATCCTTATCTTTTTCCTTGTCCTTGTCTGCATCTTTCTTCTCCTCTCCGTCTTTCTTTTCCTTCCTCTTTTCCTTCTTCCGTTGCTGCTTTTCCTCATACTCCCTCTTCACCTTCTCAATCTCCCTCGCCAACGCCTCCTCCTTCCCCTTCGCCTGCGCCCCCGCCGTATCCACAACCGCAGAGCAGAAATTGCGATCTTTCAGATGTGCGGGACATATGTAAAAGAAGTCCTATGCGTTTTTAGTGATAGACACATTGGCAAGTAGATCAGGGGTGGGGTGAGTACTTTGTTATCCGGCGTGATTAGAACACTATTCGAAGGTTTATAGCAGATGAAACACGCTTTTGCGGCGGTATCGGCTACTTTACGGTGGTGCCACGTATTTTGGAGGGACATTGTAGTGTTCTTTGTAGTGTCCTTTGTTGTGAGCTTTGTTGAGTTTCGATTTATATTCCGGGGTGTTTTATGAAAGTGGGATGGTTGTTATCTGCTAAATGATGTCATGTGACTATTTACCAACGATTTCTAGCAACATCCCCATTAAATTGACACCAACAAATCCCTATATCAAACGCCGGAGCAATGCTTCCAATTCAAAATAAAAAAGAGGAATGAAATATATCACCACTACCATATATCCCAAATAAATAAATCATAAGACACATAATGGAGGTCAATGCCAGACTATGACATTGACATCTCAACATCTTCAAACAACCCAGCTGCTTCCTTGGCCAATCTCAGGTCCTTGCCAACAAGTCCAATGTCCCGTAGATACGGGTTGAAAACGGACAGCAGGTCTGCGAGCGACCGCTTCAAGGTATCAAGGATGATGTCCACATTCGGAACATGACGGGCAGCCGCTTGTGCTTCCTGATTGCTCGATGGAGGGAAGTTAACATCCGTCCAGTGTGTATCTAAGCCGCCGTTGATGAAAGCTTCAAGGGTCTTTATTGTGTCCGTAAAGAGACGCACAACAGTGGGGACGTCACCCTGGACTGTACCGTAGTTGTCTTCTTGAAGACTTGCGGCGAGCAGGCGGTTCAAAGATTCAATAGCGTCGATGATCGGGCTTACTGTCGCGTAGGGCGAGCCAAGGACGATGCTAGACAGCCTTCTAGCATAGGTCTGCCGGAAAGGTTGACCCAATGGTGATCGAAGAAACTGTGCAACCAACGGGTGGACATCCTCAGGTTTGGCAGTCGAATCGCCATCAGTGAGCAATCTAATTTCCTGCGTCGATGCAAGCAGCTTCTGTTTTCTCTCTGGACTAAGCACCGCAGTAGACGCACGGTCGAAAACATCGCGAGCTTTTGCACGAGCCACCGGTGTCCAGTCTGGCGACTGTCCATACGACTTGGCCGCTGTGCTGAAAGCATCTCCAAACCTGTCGCGTCGCGAAGCGGCCTCTGGCGATGAAGCAAAAAAATTGCCCTCCTTGGGAGGCTCTGTTAAGCGTGGAAGGTTTTGTATAACTGGTTGGGTCTCTTCGGCTGGCTGGGCGGCGCTTTGTGGGTTTGTCTTTTCCTCGATACGGGTAGAGATACCCTTGATCACCTCTGTGGCAGATTGCAGAATCTGCGACCAGGCCGAACCACCCTCGCGATCGATATCGTTGAGAATCGTTTTCCGGCGATCAGCAAATTGCTGGCTGATGAGACACAGTTCCCAAAATGCAAACGTCTTGACGGTCTCCTTCTTCGCCTTCAATCCGTCCAACAAGCTGCCGTTGGGATCCTTGGTGTCTCCCGTAAGGGGCTGACCTCGCTTTAGAGGTTCCTTGCTGATGAATACGGAAAAGAACAAGTTTGAGGTTTGCCAGCAAAGGACAAGCAACGACCCGGAAACGAGAGATCGGAAAATCAACCCTGGACCGATCGGAGGAATGCTTCCTGGGGGGTCCGCAGCCGACCGTGGGAAGTTCCAAAACAGTTTCGCAAAATACATGGTAAAGCTCCATACTGGGCGTCTTAGGAAGAGTGTATAGAAAACGGGACAAATAGCAGCAACGACTGCACTCCGTTTAACGCCATCTCGAATAAATCCAGGCAAGGCAAGCTGAATCTTCTTGGAAACCGACTCCTGTGGATGTGTTCTTTGATCCGCCGCGGCAGGCAAGCGTTTTGCGATAGTGATGGGAATGCGATCGTAATCATGGTAGAGATGGAACACCGACTGGACAACTGCCAGAGTTATATGGTAACTGTACAGGTAGAGAGGTCTTTCGTTCAAGCTCGCTCGTTCATATGGTCTGCTTCAAACGTTAGATTGCGCCCATTATTGACACCTCGGGATTCAACAGCACGTACTTGCCGCGTTTCACCCACTCGAGCTCTGCACTCATAGGACGTGACCACTTGTATATTTCGCTGAACCACCAGGCGGAGAATAGGTACCATCCGAAAGTCTGAATGAAGTGTAGAGGGACGAGGTGTTTAACGGTACTGATCGAGGAGGTGGTTGTTCTCGAGCCGATGTGCATCTGACCAACGCGTAGGACAAAGACGACCAAATAGGAGAGAAAGAGAAGAACGGTACGAATACCGCAGCCGCCGATTGGGAACCATGACCAGAAGACTATGTGACAAGCAATTAGCTACTGGCCTCAAAAGAGCTACTCTTGAGGTACTTACAGGACGACTTATCCCCAATTGCGAATGCAACGACATAGCAGACCAAGATCGCCAAAGCAGAGGCATGAACGAACCTCCGGTGCAGCGCAGAGGTTAAAATGCGCCTATACGGTCGAGGTCGAACAGCAGCCATAGTGGAAGCTGGAGAAAGGACTGCGAGATCTCCGAACAGACACAAAAATGGAGAAAGAAAAATTCACAGCATGTTCAAGGCCGCGGCACCGGTAATATGACAAGTAGCTCTAGTGGAGCAGTCTGCAGAAAGCTGGTCGAACAAAAGGGCGTTGGGCGGGCGTTGAAGAAACAACGACAAAATGAAGCTTTTCGGACCCAAAAGCATCAAAATACACCAGCCACATCCACAGCCACATAGTCAGGTGATTTACATGTGGCTTTCAAGCCGTACCCACACTAGCTCAAAAGCGGACTAGCGCGGCCTATCATGTGATAGCGGCCTGTGATTCCGGGCATCCACCACTTGCCCAAGGCAGCCAAACCACTTCCTCTTTGTATGACTGCATGCTGCACGTCGCTGCATCCCCATCAACAAACTCACACCATCCACCTCTCCTACTTATTCATCCGAAGCCATGTCATTCGATCGCTTGAACACCCTGGAGTCCCAGACTACCCCTCTCCGCCGTTCCGATGATCCCCAGTACCGTGATGATCCCGAATTCCACCGTCTTACGGAGACCCTCTCCAATCAGTTGTTCAACTTGACATCGAATATCTCTCGCTTGTCGAACCAGATCGCTCTCCTAGGGACAAAACGAGATACAGATCGCGTGCGCGAACGGGTACATGATCTGCTGGAGGAGACCCGCTCGGGATTCAAAGATGTGGGAGATGGTATGAAGAAAGTAACGGCATGGGAAGATGTTAATGTATGCTACTGGACATTAACCATTTTGGGATACCTTCTGTATGTCAAGCTAACGCATATAACTCCAGCCCGCACAAAAATGGACCCAGCAGAAGTTGTCCGCTGAGTTCAAGAGTACCCTGGAGGAATTCCAGACCGTCCAACGTCGTGCTCTGGAGAAACAGCGAGCATCCGCCGTTGCTGCTCGTACAGCCATGGATGAAGGCGAACTCCCCCCAGCAGACTCAGAGGCTCAACAGCAGCTACAGCAACAACAGTTGGAACAGCAACCCCGCCTTGCGAACCAAAACGAAGTGGACTTCCAGGAAACCTTGATCATTGAGCGCGAGTCGGAGATCCGCAACATCGAGCAAAGCGTTGGAGAACTTAACGAACTTTTCCGGGATGTCGCGCATATCGTTAATGAGCAAGGTAGTCAGCTGGACATTATTGGTGAGAACGTTCAGAATGTCGGGTCCAATACCCAGGGCGCGAATTCCGAGCTTCGAAGCGCCAGCCGGTATCAAAAGAACGCGCGGAACAAGGCATGCTGTCTGCTCGTAATTCTTGCCGTTATCCTGGTTATCATTGTCTTAGCGGCAACCCTTGGATAAATAAATCTCTATGCTTGGCCATCCTGCGCCTATGCACCTGCTATGATCAGATATTTTGTTTGTTCGTTCGTTACGATATCCCTTTCTCGATGTATACGGCTTATGGTTATTTGTTACTTTGTGTTTCCGGCGTTAATGGTGTGAAAGAGACAGTATATGCTATGCTTTTTTCTTGTTTCGTTTATCTCTAGATATTGTTATCGTACATGACTCGTTGTTATACATGACACAATGATGTGAATTCCATCAAACCGGTATTTAACTCCTTATTCGCTTTCATATGTGCAGTTCGGAAAAGAGGTGTGAAAAGGGACGGAGGGGAGATTGCATGTTATAAATTAGCATCGCATTAGCCAATGTACCGGTTGAATCGCATCCGCCAACCCTCGATGCTGTTCAGCTTGGGCCGTACGTCCAGATAAAAGCTTAGTTTTCCGGGACCAGCATTGGATGTCAACCCAGGGGCAGCACTTGTTCCGCCTGACTTCCCTTGGTAGAAGTCAATCACATATTCGACTCGTTCCCCACCACATCGCTCAACAACCCAGTCGTGTCGGTCAAATGGCAGCTGGTAGCCCATCCAGCTATTGATCCGCGCGCGAGGACTCAGAAATTGCGGGTCAACACCCAATCCGCGGAATGAATAAAGCTTCGGACCACCGCATTTCCGGCTCCCAGGGTCCGAAGAAGGAGCCTTGTTTTCCCAGTCTAGAATCTGCTGCCAGGCACGCTCATTAACGGCGTTATGAATGGGGATAATGGACGCCACTGTTGTTGCTAATTCAGTTGGCGAATTGGTAGAAGTTGGCGTGTTGCCTTTCTTCACAAGGGCTTCAAAGAATTGACGCTCCGAAGGGTATATCCAGTTTCCGGAGGTCTTGTCATGGCCTGTTTCATCTTCTGCATTGGATGGGGTATCGTGTGATGCGGCGTATGGTGATGGGCATTCTGATGCAGTTTGTGATGGATCCGCTCCGTTTTCGAATGCGCGAGGTATGCTGCTCACTTCGCGATCTACAGAAAGAGGTCGCTGTCCCTTGGCTCGAGGCTCGGAATCGGCGGATGGAGGTGGTGGATGAGGAGCACCTCCAGAAGCACGGTGTTGCTGGAGCCAAACCTCACGGGTCTTGTGATCGACTGGGCATGTGTCTGCCGGGGGAGGCGACTGTGTGCTTGCACCGGCACCCATTGTTGCCGGCTTTAGAGGGGAACAATAGCTCGGATGAATTAGTAAAAAAGCGCATCCAAAGGCGGAGAGGAAGAATTTCTGACACTGCTCACCGCTTTCGCGACCAACCCATACGGAAATTGCCAAATTGCCCGACTGGGAAATCTGGTCCCCTCAACTGTGATACCCTGCCCCTGATCACCTTTTGAACCTCATCTTCCTTCTTATTACATCTTCAAACAAACACAATGGCCGGTGCATCTGATAACAAGGTCTTTCGAGCGACTACTACGGCGCCTGTCAACATTGCCGTGATCAAGTAAGTGAAATAGTCCCCTATATATCTGCCGCTGAGAATGCATCTGACTTGAAATTATAGGTACTGGGGAAAGAGAGACCCTAGCTTAAACTTGCCCACCAACTCCTCGCTCTCCGTTACGCTGTCTCAGAAATCGTTGCGTACTCTCACTACTGCTTCTGCCGCTGCCACCTACCCCGCCGCAGACGAGCTCATCCTGAACGGCAAGCCCCAAGAGATCCAGTCCTCGAAGCGGACTCTTGCCTGTCTCGCGAACCTGCGTGCCCACCGCCAGGCTGTCGAAGATGCCGATTCCTCCCTCCCGAAACTTTCCGCTCTTCCTCTGAGAATCGTCTCTGAGAACAACTTCCCTACAGCCGCCGGTCTCGCAAGTTCTGCGGCTGGTTTTGCGGCGCTTGTCCGCGCTGTGGCAGATCTCTATGAATTGCCCCAATCTCCTCGGGAGCTTAGTCGCATTGCTCGTCAGGGATCGGGCTCTGCTTGTCGGTCGTTGATGGGCGGATACGTGGCCTGGCGAGCAGGTGAACTCGCTGATGGCAGTGACAGCCTGGCTGAGGAAGTTGCTCCCGCTTCGCACTGGCCTGAGATGCGTGCGCTGGTCTTGGTTGTTAGCGCTGATAAGAAGGATGTCCCCAGCACTGAGGGTATGCAGACAACTGTCGCTACTTCCAACCTGTTCGAAACTCGGGCGAAGACCGTTGTTCCCGAACGCATGGCGGCCATTGAAACGGCTATCCAGAGCCGAGACTTCCCCGCCTTTGCTGAGATCACCATGCGTGACTCAAATGGCTTCCATGCCACTTGCCTGGACTCGTGGCCGCCGATTTTCTACATGAACGACGTTTCTCGCGCTGCTGTCCGCCTTGTGCACGACATCAACCGTGTCGTTGGCCAGACCGTGTGCGCGTATACCTTTGACGCAGGCCCGAACGCTGTCATCTACTACCTCGAGAAGGATACTGAGCTTGTTGCTGGTACCATCAAGGCCATCCTCGGCGCTAGTGCCGAGGGCTGGGATGGCCCATTCAACGAGCCCTTGAAGAACGTCTCTGCAGGTGTGGCTCTTGACAAGCTGGACTCCAGGGCTGTTGAGGGAATTAAGGATGGCGTCAGCCGGGTCATCTTGACTGGCGTCGGGGAGGGCCCCATCAGCGTGGATGAGCACCTTGTCAGCGAAACAGGTGATATCATCTCTCAATGAATATTGAATGTGTCAACCAAGATACCCATTGTTGTTCTTCATTGAGCGAGTCATTGCAGCGCAACTTGTCTAAACGCACATGCATATAAGGTATCATACCATACCTACTTTATCTTCCGGCTTCTATTTATTTCGGGTTATATTTTACATTTAATACAGTGATCATTCTGAGATATATGAATGCACTCTTGTAAATATGTTCAGTAAACTTAACTTTTCATAACTTTTACCAGCATGTCTATCATAAAACAGAAAGGGACGACGTGCAGCATGTCCATAGACCATAATCATCATCATAGGGCCCTAAACTATCTCATGCCAGCAAAGAAGACATTTTCATCTCCTTAACCGGTGGAGGATCACGCGGCTTTCCAGTAGCCGTGGTCGACACCATGCTGTCCCAAAAGACACCCTGCCCTCCGGCCGGCCTGGAGCCTTCTTCACCATTTACGTTCTCAACACCCTGGTCCAGACCAACCTCCTGCTGAGCAGTCGTCTCGAACACCTCCTCCCGCGCATCAGCGCACATCTTCAAAACCTCCTGTAACGCCTTCTCAATAGCAGCAGCGCGCTCACGCATGCCCCGTCTCAAAAGCGCATCAACCAACGACTCCACTTCGGATACAGTCGAGTTGGCGCGTTCGATTAGTCGTCGTATACTGTTAACTAGATACTCCTCCTCGTAAACAGTACCCTTTTTACCGCGTGCGCGCTTCCGTTCTTCGCGTCTGCGTGTGCGGGATGTCTGTCGCGAGGACGTCGTGTTGCCGGTATATCTTGTGAACATACTCCGGCCAGCGAGCGTGGTGGCTTCTGTTGGGGCGAGGGAGACGTTATCCGGGATCTCGACACCTTCACCAGTCGTAGGATCGCCTCCGAAGTAGGCAAGCGGATCTTCAGCGCGGCGAATGCGGAGTTCCTGGACCCGGGGTACTTGCGCGTTGAGTTGGGACCGGAAGTCGGCGAGGAGATCGGTCATCGAGCCCATTGCATCTGCGAGACCGCTATCAACGATATCGGAGATGAGATCCTTTTTGCCATTGAGGGCGAGGATGCGTGTTGCGTCTGCGAAACGGGAGCCGCGGCAGAGGAGGCGGGCGGCTGTGTCGATGTCGTGCAGGTGCTCCATGTAGACAGTAGCAGCGGAAATATAGTCACGGCTCTCTTCGACGAGCGTGTTGGCTAGGTTGAGAGCATGTTCAGTGAGTTCCGCTTCAGGGAGAGGGAGCATCATTGCACAATAGAGGGACTCGCGCCAGAGATGGGCGATGTTGAAGCATTTGTAGGCATCGTCGTAGAGGGAAAGCGATTCGTACGCAATGCCTGCATCTTTGTGTTGCGACTGATCGCGGAGATAGTCGGCGTAGAGGTGGGTGATGTCCCGCAGCTGCTCGGGCTGGTACTTGTAAGCATCAATGGCTTCCTTGTACAGGTCGTGCTTGATGGCGTATGCCCGAAGCTCGTCATCTGCGCCTGTTGCATGCAGTCCCTTCAAAGCCTTGGCCCAGCGGCCGAGGTAGTTATCGATTTCGAAGTGCTTTCGAAGCTCAGGGAGCTGCTGGAGCTTCCGCAGGAATGGGAGGTACTCGCGGGGATCCTAGACGGTATTAGCAATGTATGAGGTGATTTTGGAATTGAGTACTAACTCTCTGAGCCTGCTGAGCAACTAGTAATGTAAGCTCAAGATCATACAGTCCCAGAGCGTGGTTGTAGAGGAGGTTAGCGTCTGTCAAGAAGCACATGTGCTCAATAGCATCTTCTGCTTGTTCCGAATCTTGCTCTGTTCCGGTTGTCAGTGACTTATTAGCGTTGCTAGTGCAATGATGGAACTAACCTCTCAAACGGGCAACAAGCCGCAGACCGGCTTCGAGATCTGGAGGCGATTTACAAACATGCGCAGTAATAAGGTTGTGTAAATTGGTGTCTATGCGCTTCTCCAAGGTTGCCAGAAACGCATCGCAGATCCGGTTTACTTTACTACCTTTTCCAGGGAGCTTGCGGGGTTTAGGCGTTGCTGTATCCAATTGGGCCGTGGTTGTGGCTTCGGTTTTGGCGATTTTGAGTGTATCCTGATAAAGAGTCTGCGAAACGTCGTCCTCACTGGATCACATTTAGTATATCGAATGAATTTAGGTAGAGCAAGAAGCCTTACCTTAGACGGGATAAAAACTCATCAATGTAATCGATTCTCTTCATTTGATCAACAAACAGCCCGACATTCTCCATGAATTGCTCCGGGGCATAATCGTGGAGAATATTCAAGTCCACCATCTGATTACGGCAGGCGATGAACGCAGACCGATAATCCTTGCAGTCAATAAATATTCGAATTCCGGCCAGGACGAGAGCTCGTGGGTATATCGTTTCGAGATTGCCACGAGGCATCTGTAAAGTGACAGCAAAGTTTGATGGCGTCACCGTCACCAACTTTCCTCCACGCTCGATGTTTCTGCACCGTTCGTCCGTCTCGGGTGTATCACCAGGGACTTCCAACTCTTCGACACTATTCAGATGAACGAATTTGAGAAGATGCTGGGAAGTGGTGAATAAGATGTGTGCAGTGGTTACAAGGAACGAAGTGCAGTTCCTTGCGAGTAACTGCTTGTTCGCATACAGAGACCCTGTCCTCGTCATCGAAACCAAGATATTATTATTTTCTGAGACGTGGACAGCCTTCGCCCAGTGAGTATCGACAGTTGGAGACTGAGGCCAGGGTGCCACTTGAAATTCATCCCCTGATAGTTGCTCGGTGTTGGAGTAAGAAACTGGTTGTCCATGCTGGCTAACGTGTGAAATCCACAGTGTTTCATGGCCCAAAGATGGGAAGATAGAGAACAGTTGCTTTGAGTCCGTTGCTTGATGTATGGTCTTGGTCACGCGGGTCTCTAACGTAGTTCGTTCAATCTGGGCGTCATTCGGACCGCTGTTCTTAAGCACAAATACTTCAGTCTCATTCAAGAAAGTGATCTGGCGTGGTCGGCTGTCCGGTGCATCTGAAATCGGATAACTGGACTCTAGGATCGGGGTAGGAACCGGCCGGTTCTTCAGGGCCCACAAGAAGACGGAGAAACTGTCGTTCATCAAGACAGCAACGCGTGTACCTGACTTGCTGAATGCGACATCGATGGCATTTGAATCAAGGGTCAACTCGTTGTGAGCCATTGGGGGTGGCACCCCTGATAGTCTCAAGGGGGTCAACTTGAGATTTTCTTCTACGAGTTAGAAAACTCCCAGAAACTTCACAGGGATCAAGACTTACTGCCATCGATAACTGCCACAGCACCAACATCGTGGGGGATGAAAGTTGAACCGTTTGCAACGTCGAATGCAAATTCCACATCCAGAATTGAACCTGAAGAGCTCGCGACAAAACGTAAGGCTTTTTCCTGGTGCCATTTGAAAGAATATGAAAGAGGAAACTCTGGGTCTACTAGCACAGGTATTTCCTGCTTGAGGTAGTAATGGTAATTCCCCGTTGTCCAGAACTGTATCCTGTCCCTGAAGCGGACTGCCAGCACCGTGGAATCGACATTCCAATTGAGGTAGATGTTAGAAGCCCACGAACTTCGTTCTTCTTCCGTGAGACGGAGCGTGAATTCTCCATGACGCAGGCCATTCCTTTCAAAGAAAACCACATTGATCTTATCCTCGAGCCGCTGAACACCAGCAATGAGATTACCGGAGGGTCTCCAGCTCAGAGCACCCTCGAGTCCATCGACAGGTTCACTCACACTATCCAAGGTACCTTCTCTCGAATAAACCCTAATGACTCGACGAGTACCTCCTTCAATTGTGTTGACGGCGACATAAGCACCATCTCCACGCCAGGTGATCGTGGTACTGCCGTCATCATGGCTGCTCAGTTTACCCTCGTCGACCTTCTCTGGGACAGTGGGGTCGCGAAGTGCTTTGGCTCGCTTTCCTTGAAACTGTGTCTCTCGTTTACCCCAACCAACGGAAACATGCTGCGACGCCTGGAGATCTCCTGGTGTGAGCGTAACGGCCGCCACGTTCTCGAACTCCCGAGTCATGTAAAGGAACGTGTTGGCCCTTGTAGTAAGAGTCAACATCTCCTCATCAGGAGACCAAGCGCCTGCAGTGATACCAACATCGACGGATCCCAGAATCTCAATCTTGTCCTCGCCGGGTAGAGGTTCCTCTCGAACAACAATAATATCTCCTCCCTCCAGCACTAGACAAGCTGTCAGGTTGTCTGCAAAGTAGTGAAGAGAAAGCACTCGATCACAGGGAAAATCAGGCAGTGGGCACGGCGCATCCCACGACGCGATAGACTCAAACGCATCTGCGCTGACAGGGTCTGAAAAGCATGCATCCTGACGCTTTCTCCGGAGTTCGATGACTGGGTTTTCTTCCGTAGGTCCAAATGTGCAAACCACTGCATCTGAGCCAGCATCCCAAGCTGTCGCTGTTAAAGGGAGGTCGTTCTGAAGCTGTACCTCTGCGAGGCGCACATTTTTGAGGTTGCGCATGTTCTTTCCCCGAAGTTCTTTATAGCCCCGCCGCCATGAATCGACAAGACCCTCGGTGCGTAAAGCGCTGCTGGGATATTGAAGAGTTAATCCCTAAGGAAGCTGGTCATTTAGCAGCTAGCTAAATGTTTAAGTTTCTTCTTTTAATTTAAAATCGATTTTGTTGTTTTGGATGGTTGTTTAACTGGGGAAATGCATGTCACGGGATTTTAATTTTTCTGACGGCAGAAAAAGGCTGACCAATGACTTCATCCATAATCTAATCCTGGGCCAACAGTTTATTCAAACAATACGACTACACTCGTTGTATGACAAATTCTGGGAACAAAATGGAATGTAATTCTCTAATTGTGTACGAGATAATCCGATTGCTCTGGATGGGGAAAACCGTGTTCGCTCATTGTCCCAATTCCCAGGGATGCCATGACGGAAGGAATACAATCTAAGAGAGGGGTGTTTAACCGGACTTGTAGGTTTGCCAGACTGGAAGAAGATATTCGTTAGACAATCGCTTTCCAGACATGGTAATTGTAGGGAGGACAAGGGCATACCAGCAATGGCGAAGGGTGTACCGAAACCAACAGCTATAACAATCCAAATGTCAGCCCACACACATCTGCAACTCCGAGTGACAGGGATAACCGACTCATGAAGGCCCAGTATCTCAGGAAGAAGAACCGGGTCAGAGGGTTGAAAGGAATGTTTGAGCGAGGGCCCTCGGGGTAGTGGTATGGGCTACCGAGCTGGGCGCGAGTGGTGGAGAAACCACGGCGAGCAACGGCGGAGGTGGCCATTCTGGCGCGGAGAGCGACGGCAGCGTTCATCTTGATACGGCGTTAGATACAATTGACAGCAAATTCATTGACAGTAAACATACCTTTGCGGTGCGAGCAAACAGGGCGCGATAGTCCGGTGTGGAGGGGGAATCAGGCAATCAATCGATAAATACGGGAGCGAAGTTGCTCAGAAGCGGCTTCGGCGGTTCTGCGGAAGCGCGATCACGTGGGACCTTCCTATTTTAGACGGTTTGACCGGCGGCCACTGAAAAGAATCCGCGGGCCAATCACACGCCGCCTTCCGTAAAGAAACCGTGAAATTTGTCGCGGTATCTGTTGCGCTCACAAACACATACAGTACCAGTTCGTTCATCCTTTGCGGATTTCGCTGACAATGGATGAGCTTTTCGATGTGTTCGATCAGCCTCAGACGATCAAGCCGTCTGACGCACCTAGACGGCCGAAGAAGGACAAGAGCAAAAAGCGTCAAGCCAACGGCGATGTCAAAGGAAACGGTGCAGCGAAGGAAGATGAAGATACGATCGTTACAGATGCGCCTCCCGCCGAGGACATTGACGATGATGTTGCAGAACCTGCCGTGATCGAAGACCCTACCCCCGAAACTAGCAAGAACGAACAGCCCGATACGAAACGGCCGCGACTCGAGAACGAACCGGAACCCGTGGTGTTGGATACCTTTGAGACAGCGCAGGAACGTGAGTTGGAAGCATCTGCCGGCCTCCAGACCACTCAAGATCAAGAGCCAGTGAAGCTGTCGCATCAAGTCCGACACCAGGTCGCGATTCCGCCAGGTTACCCGTACGTTCCTATTTCACAACACAAGCCTCCAGAGAACCCCGCCAAAGTGTGGCCTTTTACGCTCGATCCTTTCCAGCAAGTCGCCGTCTCGTCAATTCAGAGGGAGGAGAGTGTTCTCGTGTCCGCCCACACTAGTGCCGGAAAGACCGTCGTCGCAGAATATGCCATTGCACAGTGTCTGAAGAACAACCAGCGAGTCATCTACACTAGTCCCATCAAGGCGCTTAGCAATCAGAAGTATCGGGAGTTTGCAGCGGAATTTGGAGATGCTGGTTTGATGACAGGTGATGTTACAATCAACCCTACTGCGACATGCCTTGTCATGACAACGGAGATTCTTCGATCAATGTTGTACCGTGGCTCAGAAATCATGCGTGAAGTCGGATGGGTTATTTTTGATGAAATTCACTATATGCGCGATGCGATCCGGGGTGTTGTTTGGGAAGAAACCATCATTCTCTTACCGGATCAGGTCCGATATGTCTTCCTCTCTGCGACCATTCCCAACGCCATGCAATTCGCCGAGTGGGTTACAAAAATGCACAATCAACCATGTCACGTCGTATATACGGACTTCCGGCCAACGCCGCTCCAACATTATTTCCATCCTCATGGGGCTGAAGGTATCCACCTCATTGTTGATGAAAAAGGAGTCTTCCGCGAGGAGAACTTCCAAAAGGCAATGAGTGCCATCGCAGATAAGAAAGGGGACGATCCTGCGGATGCCATGGCTAAAAGAAAGGGCAAGGGCAAGGATAAGAAGCTGAATAAGGGTGGCACACAAGAGCAGAACGACATCCAGAAGATTATCAGGATGATTATGTTCAAGAATCTCAATCCGGTTATTGTTTTCAGTTTCAGCAAGCGCGAATGTGAGAATGGTGCAATTCAGTTGAAAAAGCTATCATTCAACGACGATTCAGAAAAGGAGATGGTAAGCAAAGTTTTCAATAGCGCCATCGAGATGCTGTCTGAAGATGATCGGAACCTGCCACAAATTCAAAACATCCTGCCACTGCTCCGGAGGGGTATTGGTGTTCACCACTCTGGTCTTCTTCCGATTCTCAAAGAGACCATTGAGATTCTTTTCCAAGAGGGTCTCATCAAAGTCCTGTTTGCCACTGAAACATTCTCTATTGGTCTGAACATGCCTGCGAAGACCGTGGTGTTTACTAGTGTCCGGAAGTTCGACGGGTTCAGCCAACGTTGGGTGACGCCTTCAGAGTTCGTCCAGATGTCGGGTCGTGCTGGACGAAGAGGTCTCGATGACCGTGGTATTGTTATCATGATGATAGGAGAGGAAATGGACCCGGCAGTGGCCAAGGAGATCGTTCGTGGTGAACAGGACAGGCTTAACTCGGCTTTCCACTTGGGCTACAACATGGTTCTCAACTTAATGCGTGTTGAGGGTATCTCACCGGAATTCATGCTCGAGAGATGTTTCTTCCAATTCCAAAACACCGCGAATGTTTCGCATTTTGAGAAGCGTACGTGCACACCCATGGCTTGTAATTTACTCACTTCCAGTACTAATCATTGTGTACAGAGCTTCTTGAATACAACGAGCAGCATGCCAACATGAAGATTTCTGATGAAGGAACCATTCGGGAGTACTACGAGACGAGGGACCATATTGACAAGCTTACTGAAGACGTGAAATACGTTATGATGCATCCGAATTACTGCTTGCAATACTTCCAACCCGGCCGCTTCATCCAGATCCAGCACAAGGGCCTTGATTTTGGCTGGGGCGTCCTCGTGAATTACAAGGAACGCAAACAATTCAAGAAGCCCGAAGAGATCCCCGATAATCAGAAATATGTCGTCGACGTCTTATTAAATGTTTCTGATGGAACGTCTGTTGGCACCAAGACTTACGAAGATCTGCCATCCGGCGTCTACCCTCCAAAGGATGGTGAAAAAGGCAAAATGGAGGTTGTGCCGGTCATGCTCTCCTGCGTCAGTGCCATTTCGCATATCCGAGTTCACTTACCGAAGGACCTGAAGTCAGCAGACTCGAGGAACAGCGTGAAGAAGGTCATCAGCGAGGTTCAAAGACGGTTCCCTGACGGTGTTGCTCTTATCGACCCACTCGAAGACATGCAGATCAAGGACGAGAGCTTCAAGAAGAATCTAAGGGTAAGATGCTCCTTACTACTTTGCGTTATTTAACCCACTGCGCGTTGTTGATGCTAACTGCAAAATACAGAAAATTGAAGTTCTCGAATCCCGTCTTCTTTCGAACCCCTTGCATAATTCGCCACGGTTGCCAGAGCTGTATGAGCAATACTCCAAGAAGGTGGAGCTGAGTGACCAGATCAAGGACACCAAGAATAAGATTAAGGATGCCATGGCCATTATGCAGCTTGAAGAGCTGAAGTGTCGCAGACGGGTGCTTCGTCGATTCGGGTTCCTCAACGAAGCGGATGTTGTTCAGTTGAAGGCACGTGTGGCGTGTGAAATCAGTACGGGCGATGAGCTGATGCTCAGTGAGCTTCTGTTTAACGGTTTCTTCAACAATCTTACGCCGGAACAAATCGCAGCGATCATCAGCGTGTTCGTGTTTGAGGAGAAGTCGAAGGAGACCCCCGCCCTGACAAGGGACGAACTTGCCAAACCCCTCAGGGAAATCCAAAATCAGGCCCGTACCGTCGCCAAGGTCTCCCAGGAATCTAAGCTGGCAGTAAACGAGGACGAATATGTGAATAGTTTCCATTGGGAACTTATGGAAGTTGTTTACGAGTGGGCCAACGGCAAATCGTTTTTTGAAATTTGGTAAGTTTTGAGTGTCCCCGCCGCCATCCCCGACGGTCCCCGACAGTCCTACCGTCGTATCTCAGATGCTAACCGATTCGATCCAGCAAAATGACCGACGTCTACGAAGGTAGTTTGATCCGTGTTTTCCGCCGGCTGGAAGAGTGTTTGCGACAGATGGCACAGGCTGCCAAGGTCATGGGCAGCGAAGAGCTGGAGGGTAAATTTGAGGAGGCTCTGACCAAGGTGCGCCGGGACATCGTTGCAGCTCAGTCTTTGTATCTGTAGATAATTCGTATACCTTTTTTTTTTTTTTTTTTTTTTTTTTTTTTTTTACCTCATTATGTCTAGTTTAGATTGGTGTCGGTGTTCTGCATTCTCCGGCGTCGGGTTATAGAAAAAGGAATTCTACGATTTTTCTGAGCTTCTTTCACCGTGTGTATCTGGTCGTACGCGAAAGAAACATATGAAACTAGAGAATTCTTTATTTCATTCTGATATAGTCGCATAGTTGTAACGGTATAAGTGACTCTATTGCTGTGTCATGACCTGCGCAAGAGGCGTGCGTCGTCTGCCGCTCCACCGCTTTTCTCTTCTTTTCTCAGGCTCTCCCCACCATTATTCCCTCTCTTTACCAGGCAAATTCTCGCTCCTTTCTTTCTGTTATTGATTCTGTTATTTTCTTGTCTTTTCCCTTGCATCACTCCTGAATCTCTCTTCAAATATCCTGCTTCGACCACCTCGTGCCCGACTAGTGCTGTGTCTTCTTCCCGGACGCTCTCCAACCCCAACAACTCCCCTATCGAAATCACTGCGTATCCGGCCATCATGAACAGCCTGGTGGCTACACCACCTGTGCCGCCTCATTTCTACGAGCCTCCTCATCTTTCTCCATCTCGTCCAAGTAAGCTCAAATCCGGGGGTTACACTTTAAATTCCAAATCGGTGGTACTGACTGCAGAATCTCCTAGTGTCCACTCCGATCCATTACTCCAGCAACCGCAAGCGGAAAGCTGATGATGACAACGACCATGACGGACGCATGTCAGCTTCTCCCACCAACTCCCCTGCCTTTGCTCCACGACCGCTCCCTTCTGGCCGCATCTCAAAGCGTGCTCGGCCGAACGTCTTTGGCCGACCGCTCTCCCTTCCCCGTTTGATGGAAACCCTTGATACCGATGCCTTACGGGGGGTCCTGCGATCCATGTGCGAACGCCACCCAGATCTAATGGATGAGGTCGTTCACACCGCTCCTCGACCGAGTGTCACATCAGCTCTTCAGGTGCTTCGAAATTACCAGTCGCACCTTCAGTCCTCGTTTCCGTTGGGTGGCAACCCGGGCTCCGACTATTCCTACAACCGAGTTCGACAGCCCTTGGGGCAATTGTTGGATGCTTTGAGCGATTTCACGCCGCATTTCCTGCCACCAAATGAATCCCAGCCATCGACATCGTTAAATTACCTGGATGAGGCGACGGATATTGTGCATTCCTTACCGCGATGGACCACACCACAGAACAACATCGAACGAGAATCCGCCTACGATGAAATCTGCAAGGCCTGGATCTTGGTGATCAGAGAAGCGGCCAAACGTGGTGGGGGCATTCAGTTACAATACGGAGGCTGGGACCAGAAGTTGCACAAACACAATCAGAATTCCGGAGGCAAGCTGCAAGCGGCCGTTCAGGAGTTGGGTTCTAGTCTCGGATGGATGCACGGACCAGAGTCTCAAACTTACGGAGGTTCTGGTAGTAATGAGCTAGGATCTATCAGAGAGCAACTGCTTTCTGGAACTTACGGCCTCGGAACCCCGGTCAAGGTTGGACCTTGGTAATCAACTACGACCGCTTCTTTTCCCGGGCAAGACACGAACTGCATTATTATTTTCCTTCGTCTCGATTCGCAAAACAAACCAAAAGGAAATTCCGATGATACGGATCCTCGACAGCTCGTATCTACGTACGATATGATCACGATACCTACTGCATGTTACTAGAGTTGAGTCAACTGGCGTTTACAGTGTGCAAAGAGGACTTTTTTTTTTTTTTTTTTAACTTTTCCGTGTGCAATACTTTGGATATTTGTCTCGTCACCTTCTTCTTTTCTCTTGTCTTCTGGGTTCCCGAGTTTAACATCATTGCATCATTGTTCGTTTCCTTCAGATTGCACCGTGTCTATTGTGGAATATCTGCTTTTGTTTTCCGTTTTTCTTTCTTTTCATCGTTTATCTTATATCTCTTTTGTATCTCTCTCCCATTCCGCTTCCCTTTTTTTAATTTTTATTTTTTTTTTTTTTCTTAATGTCTTGCTACATATCTGCTTAGCATATGGGAAGTCAAGAGCTGATAAATTTATGACTGCCTTAAGCCTGCACCTGCAATGCTTCTTCCCACCTGTTTTGTATACCCTTTTCCTTGTGTTTTATTCTCTCACCCGATGGCTTTTTCTATTTTCTTTGGATGTTTCGTTTATATACTGCAACTATTCGTAGGTCGGGTTCTGTCAAGTAAAAATAGCAAAAACGAACAGTTGAGCATAAAGCAATTCGTTTATATTGTGTATCCCGTGTCTCAAAAGAGGTATTTTTGGTTGTCCATTGCGCGACAACCGAGTCGAGCACAGCTGGTCACTGACACAATTGGGCAGCAACAGAATTTTATTCGTAAGGGACATTCAACTGTTACTCATCAGGTTTCACTTGTTGCCCCGGTGGAATGGCGCTCTTTTGGGCTCCTAGCTTACGATCTGTAATATTTGCCACCTTTATTATATGTACGGAGTATGTGTCCATTGTATGTCAGATATTCTGTACAATGCACTGAGGTCTATGCACTGTGTTACTCTTTTAGGAGCATCCACTCCTCTGTATTTTAACGTTCTTATCGTCTGCCTTGCCCTGCTACTTACCAGCTTCATTCTCTTTCACCCTCAGCCTTCCATCTCGCCTACTTCAGCATGACTACCCATGGCCTATTGTTTCGCTTAGTTCCCTTATTAATAACGAGGCAATAGATATCTTGGAATGGGGCCAACGGCTTCAAAATACCGAACAAAGTCCACGAGGTGCATTTTCCCTGGCTATCAGATTCCGTCAAGATGTATCCTCAACTGTTAACGAAAAAGGAAGCATTCTTGTGTCTCATAAGCAGCTTGCTCTCATGTCTTCAACAAAACTACATCCAATATATACTTCCTTGTATGACGAGCTATCATGGGCCTTTAGCCCTATGCATCAACCAGAAAAGGGCCAGACGCGAGAGTCATACCAGAGGAAACCCAACATTATCCATGGAGATGGAGTCCGAATGGAAAGAGTACCTCTCCGGCCTTCATAAAGACAGTGACGTTTGGCTGTCACCAGACGTTATGTTGGTTTTGAAACGGTCTAAATTGTGGCAAAAAGGTCATAGGCGAATCATTGAGGCCCTAGCCCAGAGACGTCCCTCGTGATCCAACGGAAATATAGTCGTCCAGTACAAGGATACATACGACAATGAAGAAACCCGTTCAGGTTCATCACAATATCTTCATTGGCGTAACACGGTCAGCATAGTCTTCATTGAAGCAAAGAAACGGCGTCTTCGTGGAGGAGACACTCATTTACGCCTTGACACCTGGTTGAATATTGAAAACAGCCTGCTGTCATTCCCCTTCCCGCCACAGAAAATATATCATATGAAGATGATCTGCATAGTAAGCTTCTTTTGGGGCCTGGACATGATCCTGCCACATTCGAACACCTTAAACAGAGAAACCTAGGTCCACCGTGCCTGTTGAAGTACCATACTCTCTCCGCTATCAGGAAGCAGCGCTCTGGACGCAGACACATGGCTTCTTACGGACAAAGCAAAGACATCGAGACTGACAATGACATACCACCAAACGACGTCGAATGACAGCGGAACAAGTTATTGTGGAACCCAAAAATTGTCTTAGAGGTATACAAAGAACCTAAGTGAGGTCAAAATATTTGTTCAGGATTGGCGGCTCTCGCATGGAACAGCGCAGCGTATCAGAACGCAGCCACTTCGCCCAGAATCGTAAGACGAAGACTTAAGCCGTGGAGAGTAGCCCGGTAATAATGCTATCTAATCTCCTGGGGCTCTATAGTATCACTCCAAGCAGCGAAATGTCCCAACAAATACGCTTGCCAATTTGGTTTAGCGGTATATAAAACCGGACACATGAATAAGTCGAAAGCAGCGCGGACACTGGACTGACCAATTAACAGGTCCTTTGCATTCCTTTCCAATATCACTACGTCCATCTTTCGCGTGTTACCGATCTTGTGAATCGCCCGTCAAACACGTCGGGGATGCTAGCATCTGGCAACCAGAGACAACTAACTTCATGGTATAGTGGGGTATGTTACAACCATCTTGATCATATCAAGACTACAAAGAACTGTAATGGAAACAAAGAGACAGAGCACCAGGAATGGCACCACAGGGCCGGATGGAGTGATGTCCATGCATGTGATAATAGACTCTAGTGCTCGTCAGGCTATTCAATCCAGGCCCGACGTCTTGGGATCTGTAACCCAATACTCCAATTCCGATGCGTGACTTGCAACTAACCAGCCCGGTCTATCCATTTAAATTTTAACTATTCAGGGAAAGACCCACGCTGTTGACCTACCCAACATGTTGAGGGGCGGCTTTCCACATAAGATACGGTTTTAGAAGGGTGACCAATAAGCACTGAAATACCAATATATGCATGTTGAGTTGGCCGAAGGCTACCAAGTATTGGCACTGAGATCTCATTTGATATCTAAATCTGCAGGTATGATTTGTATCAGAGTTGCCTGGTCAAGTGTCGCAAGTATTGTTCGGTATTCTATGTTTCAATATCATGAGGGATTGATGTGGCATAACAGGTGTTAGTTGGATTACTGTAGATATATAGTAGCTATGGATATAATGTCATGGCCATGGATCGTAACATAAGATAGAAAGGAAAATAACCGTTGAGAAAGTGAACGCATCACAACACTAAGGCCTGCTTTATAGTCTTGAAAAACCATTTTGCATCCTCCCATCCACCTCCATCTCCTGGTTTGTCAACCATGGGAGTAAAATTCTCGTCGTCTCTGCTGAAGATCGTAGCGATGTCCGAATAATCTTCCAGATGCTTATCAACTGCTCCTTCTGGTGTAACTTGACGATCTTCTACGACCCGTTCACCATGGGGAGCAGTTGGATCATGGTTATCGCGGTTATCAGGCCCAGCTGAGAATAACGCCGGCCACTCATCGACACCAAAGAACGTCCACTCAACCATCCGATCCAGCCAGCTGCCTAGCCCGAACCCACTCTCGCGCGTCAACCGCTGCATCTCCTTTTCGTCGATTTCGTCCTCAGAATCAGAGGACGCGCCGGAAGCATATGGCGATGATGATGATGCACCATCATCCACGTTCATGTCCACATCAGCATTGTGCTGCATATTGACCATTTCAGCTCGGATCCGCTCGTCCACGGCGTCTGGAGTAAATTCGCTTTTCTCGCTAGCGGATGTAGGTACCCAAGTATAAGAGGATGTCATCTCAAGACCCGATGTGGCCAAATCAGGCTTGCTACCCCGTCTACTAGATTGAGAACCCGGTCTAGACGGGGTAGACATCCCCAATTTCTGACTAGCCGCCTTGCTATTGGTACTGCTGCGGGGCCGCGATGACGACGAGGCTGTAGCTGCAGCTGCAGGTTCCTCAATGTAGGAGTTATAGTTATTGTTGGCAGCCTCCGAGGCCAGACTCGTCGAACTCGCCCGTTTTACCAGCCAGCTCTGACCCTTCTCCTCTAATGTCGATGAGGCAAGCATAATCCCTGTCCGGTGCATCCATTCCGAGTCACTATCGACCGAGCGCCGCGTGCGAGACGAGGAAGACCGACGCCGCATCCTTGTACCATCCAGGTGCATGCGACTTGAGCTCTTGCTCCGGCCATGGCGTGTACGTGTACGGGAGGTACTGCGAGACTGTGACTGCGATAACACACCGGGGGTTCCTGGAACGGACATGCTGGAGAGGTATGACGAGGGTCTTGGGGTGCTAGTGTAGTCGTTGGCGCTGGGTGGGCGTTCAGTTTCTGGGCTTGCGGATCGCGCTGAGTAGTAGCCTTGAGATTCACTCTCGAGATCGTCATCGTCTATGGGGTAACGGGGGTTCAAAGGGGTAAGCGAGAGGTGGTTGAAGGAAGGGTAGGAGCGGCGGGATTGGAAGCCGGAGCGGGATGAGGAGCGCTGTTTGGTCAGTGGATGTAGGGTTAAATGGACGTAAAGGGTAACATACCTCCATGGCGAAAATGCCTAGACAATGGTGACAATATCCCTGAAGCTATGAAAGGTGAAAATCGGGGAGAAAGAGGGAGAGCAGGCGAAATACAGTAGACTCCGCCCGAGACACTTTCATGTGAAAGCGCACAGCTGGCGACATTTGCGCTGTACAGTGCTGTACAACAGAATGCGCTGGACGTTCTTATAGAAAAAAATAGTGTTATTTTTTTCTCCAATTCAGATTTCATTCTTTTCTTAACAAGAAAAATCAGAAAAATGCGATGTTATAAAATTTGCTGACTTATACAAGAGAGAATCCGGGGTAATCCCCGCATTTCTACAGAAAAGTAGATTCGTGACGCTATAAATACAGGAGCCATCATTTCCGTCACTAGATTGATTGTAGATTTTTTTTTTTAACCGACATTTTCGTTCACTCAATTTTGCCCTTGTTGACCACGAAGCCTTCAAGTGCAGAAATGGCAGCCCACAGTCGGTTCTCAGCTTCAGGGAAGACCAACGACCGGTTGCTGTAGAAGACCTCATCGGCGACTTCTTCAGGGTGGCGGGGCAGGCAGTGCATGAACTTCCAGTGTTCCTTGGCACCGCCCCGTTTCGCAAGGTCCGCAGTAATTTGGAAGCCCTCGAACTCCTTGATCTTCTGGATCTTCTCAGATTCCTGTCCCATTGACACCCAGGTATCCGTCACCAGCACGTCCGCATCCTTAACAGCCTCCTCAGGAACGTTGGTCTGGGTCAGTTTTCCAGCATTGGGGGCACCCTCGCCGGCCTTCTTGATGATCTCTAGCATGTGAGGAGGAATCTCATAACCCTTGGGTGTAGCGACGGCAATGTCCACACCCAATTTTGCTGCACCAATGGCCATATCAAACAAGACGTTGTTTGCGTCTCCAACCCACGCAATCTTCAATCCCTCCAATCCTAAGCTAGACAGGTTGTGGCCCTTGGACGGGAAACTCTCGTAAATAGTCTGAAAGTCGGCAATGGCTTGTAATGGGTGGTACGAGTCGCAGAGGGCGTTAATCACAGGTGAAGTCGAGTGCTTCGCAAGATCCGCAACATCGGAGTGTTTGTTGACCCGGGCTACAATACACGAAACCATAGACGAAACCACCACAGATGTGTCGTAGAGTGACTCATTGACACCAAGCTGAATATCATCCTTGCCCAGGAACATCGGATGGCCACCCATCTGCACAACGGCGCCCTCCGTCGAGATTCTGGTGCGAGTACTCCGCTTGCTGAAGATCATGGCCACAGTCTGTCCGGACAACGAACCCATCAAGTTCTGGGGCATTGTGCCAGATTTGATGGCCCGTTTGTGCGAAGATGCATTGCGAACGAGAGCAGTGAATTCGACAGGCGTCAAGTCGGCAATCGAAAGGAGATGGCGAGGTGCGAAAGGCGAGGTGGGAGGCATGGCGGGCGATGAGGGGGAGGTGGAGGAATATTGGCGCACAGCTTTGGTTGGAATTGACTTGTAGCTGGCAGTGCGGGCAGCAGCGGCCAATCTGAGACCGCAAGACATGGTGTTCGGAGGAGAGTTAATAATGTGGATATCTGATATGAACAATTGCTTTGTATTCAATCAGAATCCAGAGATTTCAAAAGAACAGCGCCGGAAAGCGTTCAAAAATAAATGAGTCAATGTAGCACAGAAAATAATAATGATGCGGTCGTCGTACGGTATGTTTGGTATGGTACTGGTATGTAATATATATATATCCGGTAATACAAATACGCCTTACGTCGATGATCATCACCAGTTGGCGCTGGGAGAGCTTCAACTATTCCGTTTCTGTCTTCAACAACATCACACCATCATTCTTAACTCTTATATATTCATCGACCATACTCTTCTCTTGGTTTCTCCATCTCCATTCTGACCATAACTTGTACAATTTGTATCCTCTCCCCACTCTCTATCTGTCTATCTCTCGATATCATCTTATCTCCCGTTCTCCCCACCCGTTCCAGCCGTCATGGCTGATGAGGAAGATAGACCTCTGCTGGACGGAGGCCCTGAATCATCCTCTCATCCTCAACCTCCATCGGCCATGGACTCTTCGGCGACTCTGATGGAACAAGAACCCAGACCGTATGAATTGGCCTCCGAATCGACACCACTATTAGCCCGTCGGGACGATGATGAAGCGTTGGCGTATGGGACGGACACAACACAGCGTCGCTCTTCATTTTCAGACGATGTCTCGAAAAAGTCTAGATCCCGGTTACGGTGGCCGATTATATTTACCTTGGTCTTATTGGCAACCGTCCTGGCCGTCCTGATATTTGCGTTTGCTGCGCCGGCTGCGGTAAAGCGATACGCAGAGGAAGCTACTGTATTTAAACCCACGCATCTATCGATTGATTCGGCAACATCAAATGGAGTCCAAGCTCGTGTACAAGGGGATTTCGTTTTCGATGCCAATCGCGTACAAAGAGGGACTGTTCGAAACCTTGGTCGCATGGCTACATGGATAGGAAGGGAGATCGAAACCAGCCAGTCGGATTTAGAAGTATATCTGCCAGAATACGGAAATGTGCTCGTTGGGACCGCATCGTTACCGTCGATTAAAGTTAATGTCCGGAATGGACACACAAATCATGTCGATGTCCTGGCCGATCTGGCAACAGGGGATATCCCCGGCATCCGTGCAGTGGCCATGGATTGGCTGGAAGGAAGACTTGGTCAGTTACGGGTCAAGGGAAAAGCGACGTTACATTTAAAGTCTGGATTATTGAGCCTTGGGAGGCAAACAGTTTTCAAGTCCATTGCTTTTGAAGGTTTGTATTGGGTCACTGCTACTCCTTTGATTAGAAATGCTAATAGTACTTATAGAAAGCGACTTCCCTCGTATACCTGACATCAAGGTCGACAAGTTGATTGTGCGTGACCAAGATATTTCTGCGGAAAAGGGCGCAATGGTAGTTGATGCCTCCATCACTACCATGCTCGATTTACCATTTGCTGTCCGAATTCCCCCGCTTGGGTTCAAAGTCCTCGTTCCCAACTGCTCGCCAGGTGAACCCCATATCTCTGTGGCGGATGTCCGGACCGAGGAAGTCCAGATTGACCCAGATCAATTTACTAGGATGGACGTCGGTGGCTTGATCAAGGGTCTTTCTGAAGAATTGACGACAACTTGCCCGGGGCAGGAAGACTCGCCGCTTGACTTCCTTGTGAGGAGTTATATCAACGGCCGCACAACTACAATATATGTCCGAGGAGCTGAAAGCGCCTCCCTGGGCACGCCATTATGGATGGTGGATCTTCTGAAAAGCGTCACGGTACCATTGCAGTTCACTGGGCATGCCTTGGACAACCTTATCCAGAATTTCACCATGTCAAATGTGCATTTCTCTCTTCCTGACCCATTTGCGAATCCAAATTCTCCGGAAGCATCTCCCAGAGTCTCGGCTTTGGTGAAAGTCCTCATTGAACTGCCAAAGCAGTTAAACTTGACGGTGGACATTCCGCACATTCGCGCAGATGCTAATGTGTTATACCACGGAAAGAAGCTTGGAGTTCTGGAACTGCATAAGTGGCAGCCTGCAAATTCGACTCGAACGGTAGACGCGAATGGCTCCCCCGCTTTGTTTGTGGACTTTACCATGAAGGACGTACCGCTCCGAGTCACGGACGAGGATGCCATGGCTGATATCCTCCAAGCATTGATTTTCCTAGGAAAATCGGTTCAGCTTCATATCGCCGCGGCTGTAGATACTGAAGTCGCAACAGGGCTGGGGAACGTTGCTGTGCGTAGGGTACCAGCAGAGGGGGATGTGGACGTCAAGCGTAAGTCTGCACATCTCTACACCCTACCATTAGCTGATTGACATTTTAGCTCCATACGGTGGCTCCCTCAATCAACTGAACCCACGGGTTGAGTCTCTGGAACTAGGACCGACCACTGAATCTTCGGCTCTTATAAAAACCAGGATAAACGTTACAAACCCGACAGAGTACTCTGCAACTGTACCACTAGCAGACTTCGTGTTGCTCTATAACACTACTCCGGTTGCTCATGTCTCAACTCGCGATATCTCAATTGTCCCTGGAGTGAACACGGGTATTCCAGTCGATTTTCTCTGGAGCCCTATGGACGCAAGTGGATCAGATGGCATAAGCGCTGGTCGCGAAATGATGTCACAATATGCTTCTGGTGAGTATATACCCTTTGCCGTCTCTTCTACTTTTGACACCGGGTGCCAGGTTACAATACTACGGTCTCCATTAAGACCCACCAGGGCACATTTCCCACGTTTCCCAAGCTTGGTGAAGCAATGTCTAAATTGGCATTTGATATGCAAGTGCCACAACTTCCTGTTCCTCGATCTCACGATGATACCAATGATGATGGCAAGTCGCACTTTGTTCAATCCGCAATGTACGTGACCTATACTGGAGACTGTTATTGAGTTTAACTCACCTGAACTTTAGGGTACTATTGTCTTCTTTTGCTTGATTTTGCGTATACCTGAAGACACTTGGTTTGCTCTTTTCGGTGGGCATTTCTCACCTTCTTATATCTGATGTGCCCCATGCATTTTCCCCAAGACGTAAGTCGTCTCATGGACAGCTAACCTTGAGTGTGCTTTCAGCTACATCTCTTTTCATCAACTGCCGATTTCATTATATCTTCGCCCCTATCCAAAACCACGATTGAGATTACCTCAGTGAATGCCACCGCATTCTACGAGCATGACGAGGTTGTTGGTCAGATTGATTATCGATTTCCTTTCCATGTACCACCGGGACTTTCACGCTCTCCCCGGTTGCCTGTTGACTTGGATCTCTCGACCATTGGCTATGGTGCTATTAAGGAGGCCCTGGGAGGCTCTTTGAAAATGAATACATTGGCTGAAGTTGGCGTTCGGATTGAACACTATAGAACTATAATCGACTATAGCGGCAGGGGAATCTCAGCCCATATTCGGCTTTGATTTCTGCTCTTTTGGGGGAAGGGGATTTCCTTTTATTCTTGGTGAAGAACTCATTGGATGATATGACACTGGCGTTCAGGTTAGGCTTTTTGGGTACTGAAAGGTCGTATTCTTATATCAATCTCAATTAGACACGGTCAACATTGCTACAGCCATTATCCCATTCCGTACAATACACACCAAACGGTAAGACAGAAAAGTATTAATTCACAACGGATTTTACAGACAACGGAAGTTTACAATATCAGTTGCGTGTAGGCATCAAACTAAACCAGGATAAATAAACAAAAATATAGCTCATGTTCTTTTCATACAGAATAACTCATAGCGGACATATTCTGTTTAACCAGGAGGAAGAGTGCTTGCATCGACAACATCAGCAGCCTCCTTCTCGGCCTCCTCAGCCGGCTCGAAAAGAGGAGAGCGAGGCAAGGCCATCAGACCAGTTCTAGTCGACTCGAGGATACCGAAAGGAGCAATCAACTTCATGAATGAGTCGATACGGTTAGGCTTTGCGGAGCTGTTGATCACATCGGTTAATATTTCTTCAGGGTTAATGAATAAAGTTGGTATGAACTTACACTTCAACAATGCAGTTGTTAGTGCTAATGTCCAGAACCTTACCACCGAACTGGTGGGCCAGGCGGGTGATAGCATCCAAGTGCTCGTGCTTGTGTCTGAGAGCTTGACTGGGAGGGAGATGACGGGGGTGGTATTCCTTGTTTTCATTCATCTCCGCAATTGACTTCTTCTCCTTGTGGCCTTCCAGGGTCTCCCCGGGAGTAGTAATCTCACGGTGGTGCTGCAAAAGCTCCTCGAAGAACTCCGGGCCCAGAATGCTAACCTTAGCCAGCAAAAGTTCGCGCTGCACAAGAGCAGAGTCCGTGTAGTCCAGGACAGCCCAGACAGGGACCAGATCATCCAGCTGACGACGAGCCTGCTCGACAACACCGTCCTGACCTTGAAGCACAATAGTCATCCGGGACAGATCCTCCACCTCGGTATTACACACGACCAGACTGTCGATGTTGAAGCCACGAGCAGCTAGAATACCCGAGATCCGGGACAGCACACCGGGCTCGTTCTGGACGAGACAGTTCAGGACATGGCGCTTGGGCGGGTTCGTCGGCGCCACAGGGGTCTCATACAGAATCGAGGAGACGGCCGTCGGAGCGTCCCATTGTGGGGAGGTATCCGAGACGGGCAGCGGGAGAGGCGAGCGACGGTGTAAGGCCTTGTAGGCGAGAGCAGAAGTCGAGCTCGACGAGGATCTGGAGAAGGCGAATCGAGGAAGAGCGGGGGCTGCTCGAGGAGCGGTCCTGGCCGCGGTCGAGAGTGTCGATGCGGCCGCGGCCGTCAAGGGACATCGGAAAGCCATGATCACCCGAAACTGGGCCTGCGACAATGGCTAGCAGGCGAAGAAACGGGGGAGCACGGGTCAATTCCTATTCAAGAGCTGTGGATATGAGGCACTAATGCGGCGGCCAACACGAAGCCTCGCATTTTATATCGAAAGGAAAAGACGAACTCCCGAGGTCGGAGCGCTGAGTCATCGCTCGTCACGCGGTGACAGTACCGCTAGTCCCTTAAAGGGGATAGCGGGTGCAGCACCTGATCTGCTGCGTTGAGCCTCACTGAGATCTCTTCTTGGTAATTTGGACTGACGGGGTACACAGCGGCAGGTGATCGCTCTAAGGTCTTTTATTCCATTCCTTAACCATCTTATACTTTGCAGCTCATAGTACTGCCATAACAGAATATCATTCCGGTACATACAAATTCACTTAGTGTCCGCCGGGATCGTCTCGAACTCCACCAAATCCTTTCTCCGTCGTTTTCACAGTCTCTCTACGGAGCACCGTACACCCGACTTGGGATTCTCTGCATATCCTTGCAACTACTCCTTGTCACAAGTTTGTCAGTCGTTTAGTATCTGCCATGGCTGACGACGATCGCCGTAAGCGTTCCCGTTTCGATCAGACGGAACCAGAGCCCCGACGGCCGTCGCGTTTCGACCGTCGTTCTCGATCACCCTCTTCTCGGCAATCCGAAACTACTCGCACTCGCAGCCCTCTTAGTCGCGAACCTGGAAGCCCTGGCGCAGACACGGGAAAGAAATCTACGGGAGACCCTGCCGCAGCCGCAGGTAGGATCACTGTTCTTTGCATATTTGGGTATGAAGTTAGGCTGATTGCGATACACAGCTGCTGCCGCGGCCAAGATCAATGCTCAGTTGCAGGCAAAGAAGGGTATTCAGCATGTTGATGTGCCACCAATTCGCTCGGTAAACATACACTGGGTTGCCAGTTAATCCTGGTTCGCTCGCTGACTTGTTTATCTAGACGTCGAGTCCCGCACCGCAATCCGCTTCGCCGTCGAACGTTGATGCTTCCGGAAAGCTGAATGCCGAGATCTACGTTGCTGATGGAGACTATATCAAAGATATCGAGATCAATGACTTGCGCAATCGCTACACTCTCACAAAAGGCTCTACTCAAAAGATGGTAATTACTCCTTGTTGTACTTGCTGATCCACCAGGCATTTACTGCCAGCTACTACCTACTAGCTGCTTCCTTTCTTTCCTCTTTTTGGTTTCTTATATTTCCAATCCTTATGGTTGTGATAATGCTTACCCAAATTGAAACTGCATAGCATCCACACCCTCATTTGCATCTGCTGACCTCCGCTGCGTGAATTTAGATTAAAGATGAAACTGGCGCGGGTACGCCTTCCATGTTCACTGCTTTTTTGAGTCTAGAAGGAAGCTCATCTCTTTTAATTTTCAAGATGTCACGACCCGAGGCAATTATTATCCGGATAAGAGCTTGGCTACTGCCGCGGTATGTGATACTTTTCCATTTGGTTAAGATACGGCTTGCTAATTAACATTCTCTCATAGAATCCTCCGTTGTTCCTTCATGTGACGAGTACGAACAAGGATGGGCTCGAGAAGGCCGTTGAAATCATCGATGATCTCATGCAGAAGGAACTCCCGAACCTTGTCGATGAACGACGGTTCCGTCGACGTGAGCCGCCGGAGCCAGTGGAACGTGATGAATATGGCCGTGTACGGAATGCTCCTACTACCTCCGGATATTCTTTGCCCTTGACAAACTTAGGAAAGTAAAGAAGAAGCTAATTTCATCACAGCGAAAATGGCCCGAAGAGCGTATTCCTGTTGACCTTGAACCGATTCCCGGATTCAACCTTCGCGCCCAAGTAGTCGGACAGGGCGGTGCTTATGTGAAGCATATCCAGCAAAGAACCCGCTGCAAGGTCCAAATCAAGGGTCGTGGATCTGGCTTCATTGAGCACAACACCGGCAGGGAAAGCGATGAGCCAATGTATCTGCACGTGGCGTAAGTATCACATGTATGTCTCGCTAATAAATCTACACACTAACTATCTGCAGTGGACCCGATCCCAACGATGTCAAGACCGCAAAAGAGCTCTGTGATGACTTGCTCGGCAACGTCCGTGAACAGTACCAACGGTTCAAGGAAAATCCGCCCCAGCACAATTACGGCGGTGGCTACGGTCAGCGAGGAGATCGTCACCATGGTGCACAGGGTGGACAGGGTGGATACGGCGGTGGTGGTTATGGCAGCTACAACAATCATCACCAACAGCAATACTCACCAGCCACGGAAAGCCCATCCGGACAGGCCACCCCTGCAGCATCCACCGCCGGTGCTGGTGCTGGTGCTGGTGCTGCTATTAGCGCAGCTGACTACAGTGCGCAATACGCCCAATACTACGGAACCGACCCGTACGCTGCATATGGCGGTTACCAGAATTATGTCGCCTATTATCAATATTACCAACAGTACGCTCAACAGCAACAGGAACAGCAGCAACAATCGCAAGGTTCTACTCCACAGCCGCCTCCGCCGTCTGGCGAAGCTCCCCCGCCTCCGCCGCCAGGCTCCGGCTCTCCCCCTCCCCCTCCGCCTGGAGGTGGCGGTTACAGCGCTGTAAGTATTAATGTATTAGTGTATAAACCCGCATACTAACATTATCATCTAGGTTCCTCCGCCGCCGGGTCTATGAATTGTACCTTGGATCTCATTTGACACAGGAAGGGTGGAGGCTTACTTAGAACGGGTGGCTTTGTGTTATGGTAGATTTGCGGGCGTGGTTCATCAAAGAACTCTATGTGGACATGCTGATTCTGAAGACCCTGAGTGAGAGGTTGTCAATTCGCTAGCTTGTGGCTGAAGCTGCAGCCAAGTATGTACAGCCATATAGTCTAGAAAGATAGCTAATGTATACCACTCTGAACCCTGTAAGATCCTTTAAATTAATAGACATCAGGAATAACATGTTTTTGAGACCATAGAAATCTTCCACATGCTAAATATTTCCGCCATTCACGACGTTTGCTACTCTCCCCATCGTTGGTTCCTCGCCTGCATCGAGCCCTTCACGTTTGGAGCCTTGATTTCCTTCTCCCTCTGATCGTGATGCAAACCATTGTGAAGTAGCCAACGTCATGATTGAATGTAATATCATACTCTCTGGCTGGTTCATGAGATCATGGAGGAAATCACGAATGGGATTATTTTCCAGTAGAACCCTGACCAGGTGTCAGTGCGCATGTAGTAGTCCATACTACAATAGCTGAAAAATGAAGAATTAATACATTGTCCAGGAGAGACGAGAATTACAACTTATTGCAAGCTTATCTGATGGCCATTTAGCATTCACGGTTTTGGCACTGTCTCCTGAGAACATCCCTGAAAAACGCATGAGGACATTTCTTGACGGGGTTTCTGTCTCGTCTTCTTTCTCTAAGCCTGAGCCGGCTGACCTGCTAGGGCTAGAGGGCGACAGGCAATGTAGTAAGGATGAAAAGTACTTTCAGCATTTGATTTTAGTTCTGATCCGTTTTGGAGGCGCTTCTCCTCACTCACATCAAAGAAGGCTTCGTTTAGAAGACCTTGTGGCGCTGAGTTAGTGTCCCTGTTTTTGACCTGAACCAAGACGGTACCTGCCTTCGAGGCGTTGTAGCTGGTCTGGCTTGCCCAAGTAGAATGGTATGAACTAGTCATACAATTTCTGTCTTAGGGCGCACTGTAATGCCGCTGTAAGATGCAGTAAGCAGTGGCAAAGATCATGATAAGTGGAACACTTGATACGTGTTTAAGGCGTTCAGTTTTGTTCTTTCCAAGCCATTTGTTCTCTCGAGAAGACTTTTGGTTGCGATGTTATGATTTGTTGAACCCTGGATTGCTTGTCCTATCAATTCAATTTGTCCTCTTCCGCCAAGTGCAATGACTCTGGTAGGGTTTCACAAGGTTGACTGCACCAGCAGCTATACATGGCCGCCAAATTTAGGTAGAAATTCCATCCCAATACAAGTCCATGTTTGCAACACTTGTCTTCACAACAAAACCGCCACGCGCTCTCGAGAAGCGTTCGGTGATTCGTTTTGACACCCACATCGAATGCCGTCTTCTCTGCTGGGGTTGGCTTCGATGACCCTCCATTTATTCTTTGGCAAGTTAGATTATTCAATTCGAGGCCCAAATGGATAAAATTCAGCCAGCATCAATGACATGCTCGACTTAGAGTATTTAAAGGTCGCTTGAAGAATCCCGATAGCAACTGAATGGAACCATATTTTATCGGCTCTTATCAAGCATCAGTTTAGTATATGGTGATTGTCGGTCAATTTGGAATCCATACTCGAAACAGGAACAAGATACCAAATCTGGAACCATTGAGGCAGCATCAAACGAGTGAATACGTCATTTTCTTTATCCAGAAAGGAGACAAAGGAAAGGAAGGGAAGGAAGAGAAGAAAAAAGCAGCTGGATATGATTTTAGCAGGCACGAAGCAGCTATTCGTAATAAAAAAACAACGCCGTAAAACGCACACTGCTACCCAGGATATCCCAGACACCATATATGAGAAGCAGATAACTAAATCAGTTCAAATCTCTTCAACGAAAAGCCCTTGGAAACATGAGTTGCATAAAATGCGCCGTGCCCGGATCAACAAAATCCTCTGGGGTACTCTCAGCCACCATCCTCGACTTACGCATAGCAACCGCTTTCGGTCCTTCCTTGCAAATATCGCAAGCATAGTCGCAAGGAGACGAGTTTTCCTCTGACTCCACAACCTCATTCTCAGAGTTACTCTGATTCGTACGTAGCCTTTCAAGCTCATAGTCTCCAAAAAGCTCCATGATCATCTCGTGTCTGCATCGATGCGTCGTCTCACAATACCGTACTACCTTTGAGAAACTCTCCAGCTGCGCTTGGAGATTTGCCTGCGACGCGGCTTTCTTTATCCCGCGATTTGGAGCATCCTGTGCCGTTCGCTTTAGTCGGTCATTCATCCTCTCTCGTTCCTGCGTGTTATAGTAGACAATTGACGCAGCAGCGCGGCCATCACGTCCTGCACGACCAGATTCCTGCACGAAACTTTCAAAGCTCTTAGGTGGAGTCCAGTGCACCACAAACCGAACGCAGGGGTTATCAATCCCCATGCCAAAGGCTGTCGTCGCGACAATAATGGAGAAGCTTGGGAGTGGTTGATTTGGTTCCTGTAGTTCGGGTGATAGAAACGGTCGTGGGGAAGTCCACATTTCTTGGATATTCGTTCGTTCTTCGGCAGTGAGGCCAGCATGGTATGCTACTGCATTGATGCGACCGTTGCTGGAGTGAGTGAGGACATTGGCGACTTCTTCCGCGGCTTTGCGGAAACAAACATAAACGATTCCGGAAATTGGAGGGAGATCTGTGGTGTTTGGGCGTAATCTTTCCCTGCGGCGGGCGTCGATGGAAAGGAGCCATGAGATGAGGTTGTTTACTTGAAATGGCTCGGCTGCCAACGGGTCGCCGGCGTAGTCTTCGAGGTATTTGACTTCGTAGTGGATATTGGGTCGTGCAGACGGCGTGTTGAATATCTTCATTTGCCCAGCGTTCAGCCCAAGCAAGCTGATAATATCAGCACGGACTCGCGGCGTCGCCGTCGCTGTAACAGCCATTATCGGGACAACCGGATCCTTCAAGGTATACTTAAACCACGAAAGTTCCTTATACGCCGGACGAAAGTCATGGCCCCATTCACTGATACAGTGGGCTTCATCTATGGCAACCCGCATAAGCTGCCCCTGAGCATGAACAGTCTGCAGAGTCCGCCGGAACGTCTGCGTCTGACATAGTTCTGGAGTCACATAAAGCAGACGGGCTCTGGGATGCCCCGAGAGAAGGTCTTCGGTGATCTTTCGTCGCTCGAATACTGGTGTTGTCGAGTTGATTGTCGCCACTGCTACTCCGATAGCTTGGAGGGCATTGACTTGGTCCGCCTATAGTTCAGTCAATACCTTGCATAGCATATCAAATACAGCAGCCGCGGGATTTACCATCAACGCAAGTAAAGGGCATACAACCACCGTCACTGTTCAACGAACGCAAAGCAATTCAAATTACACATCTCAGTCAATGTCCATCATCAAGAGATCGATAAAGGACAACCAACCGCCATGACTGACCACAGCAGGCAATTGAAAGCACAAACTCTTCCCGAATGATGTGGACGCCTGTAAAAATATATCATGTCCCTCAACTGCAGCCATAATCACTTCTCGCTGAAGAGGTCTACCAAATATTTCAGACTTTTACTCAGTCTCGAGTACTTTTAAGTATGTACATGGTGGGGCGGCTTACCGGAACGAAGTCTTGCGGAAAACTCGATGCAGATAGAAATCTAAGTCCACCGTGCGACGCTTGAGCGCACCGGGTGCCATATTTGCATCATTGGTCGTGCTCAGAGCGTATGAGCATGAACATGTTGCTGTGGTTTGGGTCGAAGCGGGAGACGCTGCGAAAGGTACGCGCTATCACGTGATCCTATAAGGACGACACTATGTTGTCAATGATATAGCCAATTAGGGCAATTTTCATTGCTATAGCTTCAATAGAATAGATAATAGAAGATTTGTCATTAAGGATATAGAACATTTCATCAATGCGATATGAAATAGTTGCCGTGAAATATCTGCAACATCGGACTTTGAGAGGACATTACAATGAAAAACTCGTAAAATATCATTTTTACCAAAGGGTATATATAACACAGGTCTACCATAATATACAAAGAATTGAAGACACCACAGTGCACGCCCCCGATTCAATTCAATTGCCTCTCCAGTTCTTCCCTCACCACAATCACATCCTGCATCTTGCGCTTCTCAGGTTGCCAAATACGTTCAAGCTTCATCCAAACGTCCATGACTTCATCAGGACCGCAACAGGTACCAAAGGCGCGGAGAATCGCGATGTTCATCCGACGGCCGAGGAATACACCGTTTTCGATCCGGCGCTCTAGCTCCTCCAGTTCATCTTGTTGGGGCTCCGGTTGGACGCGTGTTGGACTGCCGAATAGCTCATCCACGTCTACCTCGATATCTTCAAAGCTGTCGCTAGTCGTATCAAGCTCGTCGTCTTCCTCTTCCTCTGGATTCTCTTCCATCTGCGGCCCCGAGTTCTGGGTGTGGCCTTCTTCAGACTCAACATTTGTACTTGGGGTGGCTGACGGTAGTGCTGTATAAAGCCCACTTGGTCCGTCATCCGTTGGACGCTTCGGCTTCAATGCCATAGCTGCAGCCGTGCTTGCGAGTGGGTTCTCCCAGACAATATTTCGTGTTTGTGGAAGAAAGCGCTCTTCCATTCTGTGCTTGGACTCATGAAGAGCACGAAGGAAAGCTCTCCACGCCTCCTGCAACCGTTCAGCGGACCAAGCCTTCCTTCGGCGCCCGTGTTGCGCAAATCCTTCGAAAAGCAACAGGTATATCATGCCGCGAGGGGGAACTGCGAATGTGTTCTCCATATCTGCCAGGACTGACATGAAGCCTGGCAAATCACCCGACTCGTGGGCGTGGAATTTGAGGAAGATGTGGAAAGTGCGTGTATCTGGAGTCATGGGTAATGCGTCCTGGAGCGCATCATAATGTTCGGGGAGCTTAATTTTTAAGAGCATAGAAAACTTGAGGAGACGAGTCAACTTCTGAGCTCTCTTGCGGTAGATGTTGAACTCCGAAGATAATGTCGGTGAATGATGGTTTTTTCCATCGACGAGATGTTTCTGCGTAGTCGCCTGCGCTTGCATCATGCGAAGATACAATAGTTCTGCAGTCTTCACCTGCCCAGCTCGGATGAAGGAGGCCAACAGACAGTTGAGAACCATGGTGTCCACGAATTCCCCGCTATCCACAAATTCGTTGTAAGTACGGCGAATGCCCTCAAAGTCTTGCCGCAATCCATGGTAGTAGATCATGGTGACCTTCCCACAGCGGTCAAAACCAAGACCACGCTTTTTCATTTCCGCTACTAACCGATCCGCCACAGTAAATTGACCAGCTTTGATAGAAACGTCGAATAATGTGTTGAAGGCAACATGATCTGATTTGATGCCAGCCACATGCTCCATTTGCTGCCATACTCCAATCGCTCTTATCAGGTCATGCTTCTTCACTCTACCGGCTGCACGGCCAGCCAGGTGAATAGCAGAAGTCCATAGAGAACGAGACATCGGGAGGCCAGATGAGATCATATCTTCCACCAACGCAAGATAACGGCGAGCATCAACCCAGCGGCGTTCTGGGGGTCTTGAAAAACGTCGTAAAAGCTCACCGCGTGTCCGTTTCGAGAAGTAGGACACACCAGGAGAGGGAACATCCCTGTAAAGTCGAAAAATATACTGATTCGATTTTTCTTCCTGCCAGAGTGCTGTGGCCAAATCTCTCACAGATGGAATACCAACGCGACTCCGTTTACTTGTATTCCTATGCATGTTCCTCCAACGCTTGAGGATCTTTAAACGCCGAATTTTTCGCGGGTTAACCGTAGTATCTCCAGAAACAGTGTCGACTGCCTCTTCCCAGTTCAAACTTTCTCCAAAGGCTGCATGGTATAACTCCGAAGTAGCCATGTACTTTTCTGCCGCTGGAGTCAACCTTCGAGTGCGGGATTTGATCGGATGGATCGATATATTCGATATCGATAAATCGGACTCAGGATCGAGTGAGATGGTACTGTTATCGGGAAGTGTGTTATTTTGTTCATTCGAGGAGGTCGAGGTATCCGCAGTTGAATCTTGACCTGGTCGATCCGGCGGCTGATGTGGTGGGCCGTCATTCAAATCTTTCTCCCGGTCCAACTCTGTTTCTTCACGACTCTCCTCAAGTGAAGAATCTTGCCCCACTGGTCGTTTTCCCGAGGAATCCTCATCGTGGCCCCAATCCTTTACACTCTGCGCGACCCCACTGCTGAGCATCCGCTGCGTTCTTGAACAATGTACTCCCAGTCTCTCTACCGGTGACCTTAGACAGTCCAGATATTTCCTCGATGACGACGATGACGACAAGTGCCTCTTTCCAGCCACACTCCAGCCATGCCACCTTGGTATATTATTTGTCGAACTCACGCGTATTGTAGATATCCTCTTCCCCCGAGGAGAATGCTCATGGCAAAAACTCGCTATCACCAGGGAACTGACGAAAGCGTCTGCTATTGAAGCAACTGTCGGCCGTGGACGTCTGGAACTGAATCTTCTGATCGAGGCATTGTGGGACGAGGGTTCTGGTCGAGGCATCGAACTGGACCTAGTAAACAGTTTTCGCTCCGGCCCCTGGGACAAAGGGGCCCGCGGGTTCGACGCGCTTTGAGATCTATTGGGATGAGGCATGAGGCGGCAGACATCGTGGCATTGGGTCAACCATGCATGTCCAGCAAAAAATCTCGAGGCAGCTTGACGGGAGCAGGGGCAAGCTGCTCTCCAAGCAGACGGTGGAGGGGCGCTAAATAGCAGAAAAAGAGAAACAAAAAAGGTTGGGCCAGCAAATAACTGACCAAACCAAAGACACAGCTGAGGGGAAGTTGGTGTCGGTGGTTAAATTATCGCGAGGACTTGGTCTCTCTGTTTCTTTCTGCTTTGCGGAGCCCGCTGTCTTGGCCAATCGGAGGCGGGGATTGTCAATCCGCTTTTTCACCGCGACCACACTCTTTTGATACGATGGACATCGGACTGACTGACTCCACGGCCTCGCTCGCAGCGCAGTGCAAAGGAGGAACTGTGTCTATTTTTTTAATAGCAAAAGCCCTATCAATACTAAATTCTACGCATGCTGTTCTATTTTAACCAAACCAGCCCGTGAACCAGTCTTTTTACCCCTCCCACGCCCTCCGAACAGCCATGGGCAAACTCAACCTCACAGCACTTCGGGTGCGGCAGACGGCCATCAACCAAGCAGCAGCCGGCAAGATCAAGAAAATCCCGCAATGGGTTGATGTAGTGGGCGATATCCCTCCAGCGCAGGTTCTCGTGCGGAATCAACCACAACAACACCAGCTCTTCCGGCAGCGAATCAAAACGGATCGTGAAACTCTCGAGCCAAAAGTTGTCTTTCAAACCCAGGAAAAGAGAGTGAAACCGAAGAAGGCTAGTCGCCTGTTCCAACCAGTTGAGATCAAATTTGAAGAAGACCAGCTGCGAAAGGAGTTTTACCGGGACCACCCTTGGGAACTTGCGAGACCCCGCATCCTTGTTGAAACTTCCGGCAAAGACTTTGAGAAACACAATTGGGGACGACTCCAGCAGCCAGGGAAGAAATTGGATGGTGAAAGGTGTGTTTAGTCATTTCCTTTCTTTCAGGAATAATGCTTCCTTCCGTCGAATTTGAAACTATTGCTGGTTGCCCTACTAACTCTCATTTCCCTCAAACTAGTGTGGTCCAACGTCAACTCTGGCTTCTGAATAACACGCCCGATATAACAAAGACCGAAGCTTATGACATTGCCCGCCGTGAATTCTACCAACTCCGCCTGCAAGAAGACATCGAACGACGGGTTGCTGCGGAAGAGGCCGAAGCAACCGGCGCTGAATTCGGACCTAATATGCTTTCTTTGGGTATGGAATTGGAGGACAAGGAATTCGAGCGCTGGAAGGAGTGGGCCCAGATGGAAGCTCAGCTCTTGAACCAGAAAGCAGCGTCCTTTAGCGGTGCTCCGGAGAGTGCGGAGAGCGAGGATGCGTCTGTTTTAGACAAAGGCGTGGAAGAGGGAGCTGCAGTGACCGCAGAGCCTACAACTCGGCGTAGTCTTCTTTGAGGCGTTAATAGTACTTGTTTTATATGGGTTGGTTATGTCCTGGGAGTCGGATACCAGACGCACTGTGGCACATGTATACTATTAAATTTTTCTTTTTTTTTTTTTTTTTTTTTTCTTTTTTTTTTTTTTTTTTTTCCCTTCTTTTTTTCTTTTCATTGGTTGTTATGATACGATGCCAAAATGCGCTGTATGTATAAAAGAGTGAAAATTGGGATACTTTTCACTTCCACCACTTTTTCCTTATAAACAACACAAATGCAATCGTCTATTCAGAAATTTGCAATTTATAATACTCAATAATTCCACACAATTCTATAGCTTATTCTCTGTTTTCTTTGAATATCATTTTGATACAAGAGTGTAGTGACAGCGGCTATTGGCCAATCAAAGGGCCGCAACCCTGCCTCTCTTCCTCCCTGAACCAGAAAAAGAGATACCGTCCAACACCTTTTCCACAGCTTGAATAGGACTGGATTCCTATTATTCCTCTAGAACTATTCCATCGTTTATCGCTGCTTCGATTCCGTCCTTGTTGCTTCGGCTGCAGAATTCCCTTCTTTTTCGATCGGGTCGGCGCTGGTCTCGCGACTCCGTGTTTGGCGTCAAGTCCCTCTAGCGATGGTGCATTTTCACCACCACACCTCCTCATGAGCTTCAGTTGGTAAACTGATCTATTATTTGGACACTTGGGGTGTTTCCGACATACAGCTTATACGGCATATCACTGTTCTGGGACGAAACTCGTCCACCCCCTCCCCGGAGCACTGACGTGACTGTCCGGACTTTGTTTTGCGCCTCAGGACCGACTCCGAGTCTTTCTGCACGGATCGCAATCCCATCTCGTCGCACTCGTCCGGTGTACACGTCGATATCTTCGCTATTTTTTCAGTCATCTGATAATGCTTTATTTCGATCCCTCTCCGTACCCTGTGGAATTCCTTTCCGTCTGAATGGTTCGTTCGGAGCGAACAACGGTTCATAATAATATCGGGTGATACACATCGGTAGACCTTTGTCTTTCTATTTTCCATTTTTTATTTTTATTTTACGCGGTTTGTCTGCCAAAGCTATCGCGATCAACAATGCTTTCTACAATGGTTCGTCCGGAGGACACGATTAGGGTGCCCCGTCTATACCATGGAAACGAGGAGGATACCAGAGGCAGAGGAACACTAGAACCGAATGTCCCCCCTCTTCCTTCCACCAACGATGGCCGACCCAAAAGTGAATCAGAAATGTCACAAGGCAATGTACACATGGGCGAAAGTGGTAATAGGACCAGCGGCAGTGCGAGACCTCACCCAGGCCCTAAGCTGCTTTCGCAAGAGGAGACCTTTGAAATCGCCCGTCGCGCGGTGGAGAATGGGATCCAAGAGACCAAGCGTTCACTGGCTGGGAATGAGGCTGTCAGTGACGTTGTTAAGCCAAAATTGACGATCGATCTGGGCCATTCGAATATTGTCCGTATTCCCGAACCAGTGGTCGATATCGTCAAAGATGAAGTTGAAAGGTGGGTCTGTTTCAGTGCTCCATAAAATACGACGGACTCCAATCGAATAAGACATGCGTGGAGACCTAAGACTAACTAGTAGCAGACTCTCACTGTCGAATAACCATATCTTCCACATCCCTTTCCGTTTCTCAGAGTGCTCCCACCTACGATACCTTAACATTCGAGCAAACAATTTTCGGGAGTTCCCAAAAGGAGTAAGACGCCTGCCATTTAATGATTGATACTGGCTGATACTGACATCTGGCACTAGGTGTATAAATTGCCACTCCTGGAAATCTTGGACATCAGCCGAAACAAGATCAGCCATTTACCCGAAGAAATCAAGAAGTTGACCTCTCTACGCGTCTTGTCAGTGATGCAAAATCGCCTCGAAGATCTACCTCTTGGACTCTCAGAAATGAGCAAGCTCCAGATCTTGAAAGTTGCCGGGAATCCGTTAAAAGCCCCTTTGCGACAAGCGTTGGAAGAATCAGAGTCAGTAATCGCACCTTCGATGTCTGATAATGAAAAAGAAGTTGCAGTAACCGCCGAGTTGAAACGGTTCATGAAAACACGGCAACTGGACACCACCCCAGAGGTGGAAGGTAACGGCGAGCCAAGGTACGGCGTCTAGTTTAATAAAACGTGCGGACTTGATGACTGAACTATTCCCCAGTGACGCAGTACTCGAGACCCCTAAACCCGTCAAACGTGGATTAAACAGTCGTTTCCCCGTTATCCCGAGCACTGGCGACGGCGCCTCTGGTCCTAGATCACCTTCACTATCACGGCCCCCGCCAATCCCTATCAAGTCACATTATCGTATTGCTTCTGGGCAGACTCCATACCAAAGCGGCGTACTCCAGCGTCCGGGGATTAATCCTATACCAGCCAATGAACGCAATCGGAGTAACAGTGAGGGAATAATACAAGCCTCGATAGCTGCCCGCAGCAAACGCATGGGCGTCGTCAATCGGAAAAATACGGATTTGGGTACCTTGGATGAAACGCGTCCATATCGAAACAGTCACTTCCGTGGGCTTAGCCACGGCTCTCTTCTCAGAACAAGACCGTCTGGGGCTGGGGCTGGCGGTAATTCATCGAGTCCAAGCAGCCCCAAGGAACGCAGACGACTGAGGGACGGTTTCGTCAATAGGATGTCGAGTTTGCCAGAACACAAAGGCGAAAAGGAAACGCCAGATCCTATCATCGAAGGTGCCAAAGGCATACTCTTCGCTCTCTTCCAGGTCCAGTCGCACGTGTCTGCTTTGATTAATGTGATCAAACGGGACGACTCTCGAAGGAACAGTCTTGAAATTGTCTTCTACAACGCGTCTACTCATGTGGACCGACTCAACGAGGCTCTTGAAGGCGTGAAAACCCCAGAGGATACGGACGTGGCGAAACTGTCCAATGAGACGGTTAGGCGCGAGTGCGAGACTTGTATAATGGCCTACACGCACGTTGCTATGCAGCTGCGCAATAGCCTAGACAAGATTATCGCCAACGGAGACGCGCGTTATGTTCGTTCCTTGATGATTATGGTGTATGGGGGGGTGTGTGAACTACGAAATGCCTGCATGAGCTTAGGAGTTCCTTTAGGAACTCGCAAGCGAGTATCATCGACCAAGCCACCTATACCAGAAATCAACAAGGAGAGTGCCAGTGTCACTTCAGACCGCTTCCCTGGGCCAACAATGACACCAACAAGAGATCGAGCTCCGTCAGCGCGCCGATTCCGCAGCGACACTACTATCCAGCGTCCTCAATTTGCAAATGGACCAATACCAGGACCAGGCAATTTCCAGTCTACGGTCAGCTCACCAGGCTTTGCTCCCCCTTCATTTAGCTTCGGATCGCGCAGCCGGTCGAGTAGCAGATCCAATCTTATTAATACCTCAGTACCCTCGTCCCTTGCGACACCACGCTCGGGCGAATCGTTCCCACCGATTCCTAGCTCAGTCGTGCCGCGGATAAACCCAATGACGGGACTAGATGAAATTGAGGAAGAACGGATATTCGAGAAAATTTTCCACCAGCTCACCGCAGCATACACTGCCGCTCTTCAAGCATTACCCTTGGCCCGTCGTCAATTTATGAGATGTCTAGAGGTTGCAGAACATGCACGAGAGCCCCAGGGAATACAGATGCTATGGAACAACCTCATTCGTCGATGTCGCGTGTGCTTAGAAGTTTCAGAAGCGCTTGGTCTACGTCTTTCGAACATGAAAGTCAAAGAGCCAGGCGGTGGAATGCGCAACCAACGCGAATTCTGGCAGCTATGCAAGACATTCATGCATTCATTCGTCGACCTTGTGACCGACATGCGCGAGATCAGAAGCATGCAACTCCTCCCTCCCGACATCGTCATAATTCTCCGCCCTGTTCAGCGCGCAAGCAGAGAAGCCGGCCGATTGATCGAGGCATCTCCTTGGTCGTATCTCGCAGATATGGCCGCGAACAACGGATCGGGGAATATCTACGGACCACCACTGCAAGGACAGCATCAAGGGTCCGTTTCTAACTCAAGTGGCATTGGAATGGGCTCGCCTCCGTCCCTTCCTCTTCCGGCGACTCCATTGAGTGCAGCGCTTGGTCCTGCTGCACAAGCTACTGTGCCCTCTACACCGGCCAGTGCGTATAGTGATAAATTCTTTGAGGGAGACGTGTTTCAGCGAGCCGACTCGTTGCTTTCTATGCCTAATCAGGCGCCGTTCTTTCGTCGGTGATGCTACCATCTAATTTTCCTTTTCCATCACCTAAAAACATGTGCAACAACCCGTGCTTTCATGTCTTCCTGTGTCAGCAAATGACATGTGTATGAGGTGGATTCATCTCAGATACAAGGAAACACAAAGCTTAAATTATGGATGATGATTTATTGAGAATTGATATGTACACAAATTCATGACCTGTTTTTCTTTTTCAGTTTATTCTTTTTCTCTTTTGTCCGGGATTGATGGGTAGGGAATACCAAGGTCATATGGGAGGGATTCAGCAAGGATGGAGTATGGTATTTCTTTTCCCTTTATAGTTCTTTGCATAGCAGATGGGTAATAGAAATAAAATATTAAACTAAGTTATTATTTCCTTGCCTTGAAAATGTAAGAGCGTCCTCCCGTCCACAGCATTCAATTTACAACCAACACAATCAATCAAAGACAAGACCATCTATAAAATCCAAAGAAACCTAAGCAACAACGACATCCCTAACAAACGCAAATATTTCCCTCTCCAAAAACACTATGCCCCGCCCCATGGAAGAAATGACAATTCAGCCCACGTTCCTCAACCCAAGTCCCTGCCACAGACTTATTCTCGTCCTTCTCCGCATCATCCGGCCTAGCATCGTCGCTATAGAACACGCGGGACGGCTTCTCCGCCAACCCCTGCGCACCGTTCCAATATTTTGCAGAACTAGTTCCGTGCCGAAGTGGTTCAGCAGAAAGTCGTTTTCGCCGGAGTACACGTGCACCGCGAGCGATACTGCCGTTGTTGAGAATTGAAGGGAGGATGGAGAATGAGGTAGAGTCGGGGCGGTGGGCTTCTCTGATAGAGCTAGTGCTTTGAGGATAGCATTGCTGCAAGCGTAGTAATGAGCCGGCGAGTCTGGGGATGGAGGAGGGATGTTGAGTGCTATTTGAACGCCCACGCGGCCGAAGTACTTCGCGAGGACAGGGAACGAGCTAATTTTGTCGCAGCCATTGCTAATGTCATACTAGTTGAACTAATTGTTTTTGGTGTAGAAGTAATTGGCGGCTGTTGCGCAGGAGCCGAGGCAGTTTGTTTCGTTCAGATGAAAGATAGGACTCCGTCTACGTCGGTTGCGTGTGAGTAGCAGTCTACTCGATTGATGACCTCGTTTAAGCCTTTCAGGGTGTAGAGGTTATCTAGGTTTCCGGGCATAGGGATCTAGCCGGATTTTAGGGGGAAGGTGTTTAGTTTTAGAACGGTATTGTCGAAGCCGCATTATTCGCTTCCCTTGGTGAAGGCTAAAATGATGTCGTCTGGGGCCTGGAGGGCGGACTTTTTGGATTCGAGGTATTTCCAGGCGGTCACGGAAGACATGGCTGCGGAGCCTCCTATCGTGGGATCGCCCATGGACAGGGAAGCGAAGTCTAGCGGGAAGGGCTCCTAGATTTCGATGATGGCGGAGGCAAATTATGAAATGTAGAAGCCTGCGTAAAACTTTCCGATTAGGTGCACATTTTTCGATTGAAGACGGGAGAACTACGTGAGGAAGGACTACAGCCATGCGTAGAAGTCGGTTGTCACTCTACCCATGTCGTGCACTAGGTATGGATCGCTTGCGGTCGAGTATCCTGTGCCAACTAGTTGGTCGATGTATAGCACATGGCCGAGATTGGACCAGGAGTGCGGGTTACTCTCCAACTTGGTCGAGTTGCCGACGAAGGACATCGGTCCGTTGCCTCCTGTCAGTCCTAGCAAAGACGAGCAGCCTGGGCCGCCGTTGAGCCAGACTAGTCTTGTCAGCTTGCATATCTTTGGAGGTTGGTGTTGAGTCACCTAACTGATAAGATTGTCATTGTATGCAGATCCCTCAACCTCGACAAGCCAAAAGAACAACGAGTTACCCTCTTCCATATCCGGAACAGGAAGCCATTCAGCCCAACTGGGCGGTAAAGAAGGAGCCCCTGGAAGCGAATGGAATTCGAACTGGGAGATGCTTAAAGGCACCCGGTCAATTCAGGCCGCCAGCAACACCGGGATTATCCACAGCGCGTGGAATCCGGATAGAAAAATGGCGATATTCATGTGGTGTGTTGTGCCGTTTGAGGTATGAAAACGCAGCTCGAAAAGAACGTGGTAGGATTTTCTCCAATTCATGATGCAGAAACACATATTAAATTAGTCTGTAGGTGCATCTTTCATCATGTGGGAGGCGTTGGAGTTGGTTATTGAGGGCTATCCGAATTTTGACCTCAATAGCGGGCGGCCTATTGAGCCGAAGGGCCAAGGTGAATCAATTGGCTTCATCTCGAAGAGGTTGCAGAGGCAATGAAAAGGACCAAGTGCCTCTTTATTTTCAGCTTCATAGATATCAATAGAAATTGATGGATTTCAATCTTTTGGGTTGTTATTCTGGAATATGTAGTGGTGTGGTGGTGGAGGTCGGACTTCCCGGTACGGTTTCCACCCAACTGTGATAAATTCGAGAAAGTAGCTACATCAATACCTACTATCCTTTCACTCCTGGATTTGTATACATGCATATAATATGAACACATACGAGGTACCCCTGAAGTAGCAGAGCTTTCGCAGTGAAAGGTGGTCATGTGGCAATAGGGTATAGGGTTATAACCATAACGGGCTTTCATCAACCGTCGACGACTTCGAGCTTGATCATCGTCTTTCCAGGCTTAACATCGCTTTCCATCGTTTTACTCGCTCTGGTGGCAAACCGGGTACCCAACAGTTTGCTAGACGATCATCCTGCATACGATCGCAGCCTGAAGCGTAACTAACGCAGTATTCTCAGTTAGGTATGCAGCATTCCCCAGGACAACCTTGATTTCTTGCCTAGTATGCGTCCAGTATGCCCAAAATCGAAGCAAACATTGTACAGCCACCATTATGCAGCTTGCCTTGTCCGATTGCACTAACGCTTCTCTGCTGCAGCACCGCGAATAAGGCGAAATGTGAGCATCGTGGCGAAAAGAACTATCACAACGGAGTTGACCAACAACAACGACTCGCCCTACTGCTGAAAGTGAGGCACCAAGCAGAATCATGTTTCGAGTCTTTCAGCTGCCACTCTTTATGCATCTTGCATGGGCTGTACGACATTGATATAGAAGTCAGACCACATAATGCATTGTATCGCTCGACTTTTCCGGGATGACGAGACAACACTCAGTGAGAGTCAGACGAGGCTAGAGGGGAGGGGATAAAAAAAAAAGAGATGAATGCGCGTACTGCCGTCCGTGCCTATGCAGACCGCAGGGCTTTGAGTTCAAAACAAATGAGCTTCTACTTCTGCTCGTGTCGACTGACTCGGACGCACGGAGACAGCACTTAGTACAGAACCCATCCCGCGCGTCCCTGACTCTGTATAGTACTCCGTCACGGGTCGTAATCGCCTAGTTGCGGCGCAGATGTTTTTTCAATCTCGGCAGTCGAGCCGGATGGACGTCTTGGTTTTTAATAATACACTAATCTAGATGCGGGATAGTGCCAACCGTCCAATACCTGCCACACAAAGACAGCATTCTTTTGTTTCTTTGTGTTACGGTGAGATGGCAAAGTTTCAAGCCACATCTATAGACTACGTGGTACCCGGGCGATATCTCGCATAGATGACGGAACCGGCCCTACCGGGCGGCAGTATGGTACACTGGTCATGCTTCCAAATTCCACCAATAATGTTTTCCCGGAGTATAACCTTCGAATAGAGCCCTGTATGGAGTAAGGATTCGACGGCGAGGGTTTCATGACGTCGTACTTTCGATAAGTCTGGTCTAATCAGTCGTTTTATCTGATATCGTACCGTGCTTGTACAAGTATACAGGCGGGGCAACGCAGGGGAGTGCTGTTTGGAGTGTGGAGTCGGCGAATTAGCTCCTTTTCGGTGCCGTCGCCGTTTGACTCTTGCGCGTGTCGAAGTCTTCAGTGGACAGGAACAGAGAATACCTACGAAGTAACGTCGGGACCAGGCCGGAACCAGCAACGCGCCTGCCCTGGTCATAAAGTCGGTATGTTGGCAAAAGTATACTGGTTATGGCTCTTCAGGCGGTATCCTAACTTATACATCAGAAACAAGATCTCGGTGTAGGTATACACCTAGACTTTTTCCACCAATGACTATTCCGGGAGGACTTGTCAGAGTCAAGATGAGATGGCTTAGAACATCGATTTGTCTCACAAGGTGCCAAGGCAGGATTCGCCGTTCGTAGGGGTGGAATGCCTGTCCACAGATGTGTACTCCGTATATAACATACCATATATAATGGAGGTAGCCATAGAGAACCCAAACAGCATCTTGCGAAATCCATGGAGACTGGGTGTTTAAATAAAGTAGAGGTCGATCTCTAATTTAGCCTATTTACTCGACCGATGAGTACGTAGCGCCACAGGATGTGACAAATACCACGCACTCCATTGAGCAGTAAGATAAACTCGACAAGCAAGGACAAGGAGACATAATGTCCGTTGCACGGGGGTCGAGTGGCCAAACGGAGTGCTTTGCCATCGTTTTCGGCTCCCCGATCGGGAATACACCAGTTGAGTTTGAAGATCCTTGGATCGGAGGGACCACGGAGGATTGAGTCTACTCTAGTAGTAATCGAGCACAAGTAACTATGCTATCCAGAGGCCTGCAGCCCGGGTACACTGTACGCAGGGAGGGCAATAATTGTCATCCTGCAGAACGAGAATGCTCAGATCCGGAAATGGACAGATTCCGACTGCAGAAGGAGACGGTCGCATTGGACAGAGTAGCATCACTTCTGCGCCTGAATCGCGGGTGGTTTAAGTACGGAATTCCGCAAGCGTCTCAAACAGCCTCACTTTTTATGGGCGATCCCCGATGTTGGTTCCCTCCATTCTGCCGTTCTCGACAAGTATACAGGTACTGTTGTTGCTACAGATATATGCTACTGTTGAAGCAGTGTCTCAATTGCAAGCAACCTTGCAGTCTCCGAACGCATCGTGAATGATGGTGTATATGAAGTAGACATGGCCATCCCGACTCTCTCTTGCCGCTTCTGTTAGTTGTTGCTGCTGAATTGATTGGGCTACTACCGGAGGGATCCCATTGTTATTTCCCTCTATTATCGATTATTACTATTGCTACTCTGTAAAGTGTGTTGTTTGTCCGTCCCTACCACCACTACTACTACTACTGCATCTCATTGAGCACCAGTCGCCTCGTGCTTCTTACCGTGTTTAAATTAAAGAGGAAAAAAAAGTTTCCTCCTTTGATCGCTTTTCAGTGGCACTTTTTTTTTCTTTTTCTTTTTCCTTTCTCTTCTTTTTTTTTTTTTTTTTTTTTTTTTTTCCTTTTTTTTTTTTTTTTTTTTTTTTTCTTTCTTTTCTCCTTTTTCTCTTTTCTCACTTTGGCTCAGTCGGTTCTTTTTACCCTTATCTTCAACGGTTTCTTCCTTCCTCTACTTCTGTTGTCCGATTCAGTAATTACTACAGCAACCACCACCACCCCTCAACAACTACCTTTCGATTAACCAATCCAATAAAAGAAGAGAAAAAGGAACAATCTAAGAAAAGGAAAAGACGCGGTAAAGAAGAAAAGACATTCCGTCGCCAACGGAAGTACCGTGCTTCGTCTCCTTATCGCAATTGGCGCCTCAGGCCCAAAACCGACAAAGGGCTGCGACATCAGTACAAGGGATTCCTCTCTCTGCGCCATTGATTCAACTCATCCTTCGGGGCCTGGCGCAGGGACTGAACTGTCTTGCTTTGTGTCTCTCACCTATATTTCCTGAGTCTGTCGCTCTTCACAACTCCCCAGTTCGTCGTCAGAGTTTCCGGAGGATTCCTACCTTTCGTCACCCTTCTAATTACTACTACACGGGAGTACCGGGCTGGAGTATAGGGAACCTCAACCACCAACATGGATCTCCAACGAGCCAAAGAAGCACGGAGGGAAACACCGGGGAAACAGGAGGAGAGCAGAGAAGGTGCTTTGGAAGCATATGGAAACAGTGGTCGTTCGAACGAGTTCGCCCAGAGTGACACCGATACACACAGCAAGCCAGGACCGGCAACAGCCACGAATCAGAGATCGCAGCCAACAACGAAATTGCCTCATCGCAATAACCCCCGTCGCATTTCCTCTTCTGCAGCTTCGCGCTCGACAGTGGTCTCCCCGCCTTCGTCCAAAGCAATGGGGATCCCGATAGGTCTGGGACTAAGTTCCCGGGACCAGAGGTTACTGCTTGCAGCAAAGAGATATCCGCCAGTGACGAAGAAGACGCTTAGCGAGCTGGACCTACCCTGTATAATGAGCAACATCAACCTACGCATGGACGCCAATTTCGATCGCGATCTACACTTCAAGCCCGATTTGGATGGTGAAAAGGGGAAACGGAAGCGGAAGGAGGCGGCTGATTATTGGGACGCATTGGCCTCGGAGATCTCTGTCTACTCGTTTTACGCAGCTGTTGGTGGGATAGAAGATAAGGATGGTGAACAGCCGGAACAGCAATTCGAACCCAGACTTCCTGTTATGTTCGAGACATTACAGGATATCCTCAAAACCCTTGTGCCCGAACGGGACCACCCGGATGTTATGCAGAATCTGGAGGTCTCGTTACTCATGCAGCAGATCCGCAAGGGCGTTCTCGATATGGTCGGGGTAGCTACTTGGTTGTCAACGCTACTCAAGACACATTGCGCCCCGATGCGTGACGAGTGGGCGGACCGGATGGTGAAGCAAATCGGTACGGCTCTGCAGGCGCAGGATTCGAGAGGGATTGTCACTGGTCTTCAGACTCTGTTCGCCATTTTAGAGGCCATGAAGCTGGTAGGAGAGAATCCCACTCACATTGCAAGAAGTCATGCTGACTGAATAGGATGTCGCAAACCACCAAATCCGCGCCTTTCGGGCATTCCTCATTGAAGACACCGTTCCATTTCTACAAGAGTACTTCCAGAATAAGGTCCAAAGGAGTCACTTCCGAGTAGAGTCGTCGCGGCAGTGGTACCACAGACATCGAGATTTGCTCCTGCAGACGGTGGACAAGCAGACATCGCGAGACAGTTACTGGCCAATCACAGTTATGTTCCACGGGTTGGCTGATTTACTACTGCAATTCCAAAAACCAACCGAATTCCCCGAGACCTTCCTCTTCGACTCAGACCGGCTGTGGCAATTGCGAGTAGGTCTGCAGAACTTAATCACACTCGATATCAGCTGGTACATTTTCGAGTCATACATCCACGCACAAAAGCGCTACCTCTCCGCCCCAGCAGAAACCTACGCCACCTTCCGGACACGGATAGGATCTCTAATGGAGGAAAACAACAACCACGAAGACTGGGCACGCGGAACCTCACCCCGGTGGTTAAAGGTCGTCCGCTCCATCGCATTGGAAATGGCCCGATTCGCCAGCGCAGCCTGCTGCGGTGACGTAAGCGGGATCTCGGACGATATCCTAGCTCCCATCGAAGCAGCCCTGGAGTGGCATCTTTCCAACGAGTCAGATCTTTTCCGGTACTTTCAGAGCGCGATGCGCGAGAAAGTCCTAGCAGCCACCGGTACTCTGGCCAAGAAGTATCTCGCCCTGTCACCGCTGGGGATCTGTGAATCGCAGCGCAGTCCCTACTTCGTCTTACCCACCACAACCATGTCGCAACAGCAGTACGATATCGAGCGGATTGCAATGCGACTGGCACACATGGGTGTGTTGCATTGGCGAGTTTGGGCGCCGCTGCTATATGTGAGGGAGAGTCTTTCGCCAGAGGATATTCTGGATTTGCAGCACGCGCGGATTAGCGATTGTACTGTGAACTAGCCCTTCTCTTTGGTTTCTTGTCGTGTTTTATATTACTGTTTGTAAGTATTGTACAGTTTAGCGTCTTGCATTGGTACTTGGGTGGGTTGGCGTCTGTTCGGATTTGGATTTGGCGTTATTGGTAATGGTCATAGAGGTTTATACCATAGGAATAATGCATTTAATCATTATCGACTGATAGTTTACCTTGTATCTTTGACTCTCCGTAAACCTTTTGAAGACGTGATTCAAAACCCGACGAGCACACCCAGCCCTATCCTATTCTTAAATATAAATATCTGGATGAAGGATAAATAATAGATAATCATCGCTTATCTTTCTGATTAACATAAGCGTGTTCTACAACTACGCCACTGGTGTTTTGCACAACTTTTAGTTGACTTGAAAGACCTCTAGTACATGTCTATAGGCTATTTTGTTGACAAAGCAGTCACTCGGAACTTGGCCATTGAACAACTAACACATCTTCACCTCATACAGTTATCCATTCAAACCATCTCCTATTTATCCTACCACCTCCACAATCATGGCTTCCACCTCCGACCTTTCCCTACCACCCCACTCCTCTGAGCTCGGGGACTACGGCTCCATGAGCCTAGACCAAACATCCTTCGCCCTCTACACCCTTACCGATCTCCCCTCTAACGGATTCAACCGCATTCTCTCAACAGCAAATGGATGGAGATATTGTGCCAAGTTCAGGGCAGTGGGTAGTGGATTGGGAGGTAAAGATATGGCAGATGAGGGCTTACTCGTTAGGTATGTGTTGCCCATACCGTGATATATAAATGCGAAAGATGAAGATGTAGTAGGTTAGAATGGCGTGTATGAGAGATGATGATGATGATGATGATGACGATACAACGATGAAAGGGGTGTAGAAGAGACGAGAGTAAAGTCCACAAGGCTAAATAGAGTGAACTTAGCTTGCTATTATGCGATTGCCATAGTTCTTAATTTTTTTGCATACAGCCAAACCATGGGTACTGCAGGATATTGTATAGTTGATTAACTATGCACATCATAGCCATATTAGTAATCAACTACATGCATAACTATCAGAAAACATCAACATTCCACTCGCCAAAGCTGCCCATGTCTATATATACCCACGGCCATAATTGATTCCCCCAGAAATAAAGGGCAAGTGCAAAATGCACTTTACACGCCCCCTTTACCAACCCCAACTCTGGCAGAAAACCCTCCCATCCCTCAAATCCACACATCTCAAAAGCATTGCCCAAGCAGCGGGAATCAAATTCGCAGGGCCCAAAGCCTCCGTTCTAGAACGGATACAGGGAGAACTATCAAGACATGAAGCCGGGAAGAAGCAGCAGAGTGAAAATGAGAGAGATAAGGGGCTGAGCGTGCTGAGCATCGACATGGGGATTCGGAATCTAGCCTTTGCGCATCTAACAGTCCCCTCATCTTCTTCCCCAACTTCAACACCAGCGAAGAGACCAGTCGTCACGTTGAACGCATGGCACCGCATAGACATTAGCACCAACCAGCTCTCCACATCCATATCCCCAGGGCTTATAAACCCATCACTCTCGAAGCTAGAAAGAACAAAAGAAAAACAACAAAAAGAAGCCCACACCATGAATGAAATCTACACACCAGACTTCTACGCCCAAAATGCCTACACCTTCCTCACTACACTCCTGGAGAAGTACCAGCCCACGCACATCCTCATCGAGCGCCAGCGGTTTCGCTCCGCGAGCGGTGCGGCGGTGCAGGAGTGGTCGTTGCGCGTGGGTGTGTTTGAAGGTGTACTTTATGCGGTGCTGTATACGCTAGCTAGACAGCGGCGGCTGGGTCTTTCTTCTTACGAGCCGGCACCTCTTAGTGGGTTCTTTGGGTCTGGGAATTTCGTCGATTTTGGGCCTGGTCCTGTTGTTAACGGGATAGAGCCCTCGCGGGTGCTGCGCTACTGGGGTGAGCGCATGGTCTTCAAAAGTTTCTTCCTCGAGGGGAAGGAGAAGAAGACTGCCAGGGATGGCAAGAAGGTTAAGATTGATCTTGTAGGGCACTGGCTCGATCCTGAGCATCCATTAACAGACGAAGTTGACAAGGGCGGGAATCTGTCGACAGACCTTATTGTTGGGGAGGATGTTGAGTTGAATGATACTTTACATGCTTATTTAACAAAGTGGCATAAGAAGCGTGCGAAGGATAAGGGAAAGGAAATTGGAAAGTTGGATGATTTGGCGGATTGTCTTTTGCAGGGCATGACTTGGTTGGAGTGGCAGGTTATGAGGGATAGAATCTTGAAGGAGGGGGTTGATTTTCTTTTTGAAGATAGGAGTTGATTCTATACAGTGTCCTCCAGGTAATGTCCATTATTGTAAGCACGGAAGATCAAGATAAAGGCAATCTTGGGGTCAGCATAATGAACGCCTCCCAACCTCCTAATTACTTCGCATCGTTCCTCCATGCTGAAAACATCTTGGACAATAGCCCCGCCTATTTCTCTTACTCTACCCCTTATTATATGCAAAACCCGGACACCATCCGCTACTAGTCAACCCACGCGAAAATAACTAACTTATTCGTATTCTTTAGACCCCCAAAATCCTTTTTAAACTCCTTGAGTTCCCTTTTCCATCAGATCGCACATAAGCGATGCATTAATCAATGATTAGAATCTATGGTAAGAAAGAAAGTAAATGAGGCAAACTGACTGCGAGCACAGTGTTCGTCCTCTTTGTGATACTTGTAGGAATTTGATGTCGATGGACGTTCTGTGTTCTCAAACCGACTGAGTCCAAGGAAGTCCAGCTCTATAGCAAAGCAGAAGTTCAAGTACACGGTATATGCAGTCAATGACTGTGGGCTGGTACTGGTATAGTTGATCGTTGTCGAAGGAGGAAAAGCGCGCAGGCTAAAAATCCAGCGAAAGTAATTGAGCTAGAAAATAGAAGTGTTATGAGGGGCGCCTGGCTTTGGAACGATAAATTCAGAAATATAGAATTTAAATTAAGCGAAGAGGTGGATGTATCTAATCGGAGCGGGCGGTTCAATTGTTCTTGTCCTCCTTGGTGTGGCATGCACTACCACAGTGGCATTGGTGTCTGCCAAAAAAAAAAAAAAAAAAAAAAAAAAAAAATCACGTCCCTTGAGAAATCAGCTTGTATGCGCGAATCAAGCAATGGTACTGTACCAGGGTAGACTCAGGCATTGTTGGAGCTATCATGAAGATCTAGTGAGGTGTTTAGAGCTACGACGACAGGCCGGCCATGCGACAGAAGTGTTACGAAGGATCTAAATTTTCTCGGTCCTAAAGAATTGGCCTGGAATAGTTGCCTTGAGTATGTTATGCATATTCTTATTTCATTGACTCTGTCTCGAGCCTTTCGGGACGCTTGCACGAATGAGTTTACGTCTTCCTATAATGTCGATGTCATCTAGTCTGTCAGCGTTGCTTGTTTTACTTGAATAATAACGGTACGTTAGGTACATGTTTTTTGATGCTCTAAGAATAGCTGGTTGTCAGTGGAAGCAACGGCAAAAATTCGAATTTTGATATATATAAACGTTACGTATGAGACATACTAAAACCCATGATCTGATCGAACATTAAAGAGGGGAAAAAAAAAAAAAAAAAAAAAAAAAAAAAAAAAAAAAAAAGAATTTATAGAAAATTCTCAAAGATCCTATAGAGAAAAGAATACCCAGGAGAAAGGCCAGTCAAGACCTAAAGAGTGGCATCCACAGGTAAAAGATGTTCACGAATATATATATATAAAAAAAAAGGCACAAGAAAAGAAATGCACTCAGTACCATATCAGCACTACTACAGTCACGATCAAGATCAAGATCAAGAACCTGTCAGGCGGACTCCAGCAAGAGCTCACCTAGAAACGACGGAAGCCACTAGATTGAGGTGCCCGACTAGTGATGAAGCTGGAGGGTTTCGCGAAGCTGTTAGAAATGGGCCAAGTGCCGTTGCCGTACGGACGGCTGCTGGGAATTATCACCGGTGTGGTAGCAGCTGAAGAGATAGGTGTGGAGGAAGAGGGAGTGGGAGAAGAAGCTGGGGACGAGGACGATGAGTTTTCATAGAAGGCGGCGGGGGTGGGAATCGACGAGGGAGTAGGAGTAGCAGTCTAGATTGGTTGTTAGTTTTGCCCTCAGGTTATATCGAGAGAATGCTGATACATACCACAGTGACAGTTTCTTGCGCAGTAACGGTGTCATGGAAAGTAACGGTATCATGAACGGTGACCGTGGCCTGACTGCAAGCTGCAGCTTCGGTAGTGACAGCAGCCATGTTATTGTTGGCGGCTTGACCATTGCCAGTGGTGTCGTTGTCAGTGGCTTGCTCGTCGCCCGCAGTCTGACTGTTTCCAGGAATGGCAGAGGAGGTCGAAGGAGCGACCCACACGGTGTAGGTGATGGTAGAAGTGGAGGAGATAGTGGTAGTGGGCTCCTCCTTGGCCTCGTTCTGAGCAGTTCCAGGGACCGTGATTGTGCTTACTTCTGGGGTTGGAGTCGCCGTGATGGTCTGTTCCTCCGTCGAGCCCTCAGCTGTAGGCGTGATAGTGATAAACTCCACCTTGGGAGTTGGGGTAACGGTGATGATCTGCTCTTCGACGGGGGTTTCGGTCTATAGCGTGTTAGCTACTTTTCACTCCATTGCAAATTGAGGTTGTTAAGCATACCACCTGTTGGACTTGAGTGACAGTCTTCTGGACAGTGGTCGTCACGAGGGAAGTAGAGGTACCAGTGCCCAGAGTGTATGTGAGAGTGACATCGCGAGTCGACGTCTTGGTTTCAACATTGGTCTCAGTCTGGACAGGAGCTGGTGTGTACCCAGAGCTACCTGTCCGGAGAGGGATAGATGAGGACGAAGGAGAGACGGCCTTGGATGATGATGAAGCCACAGATGAGGCCACAGACGATGAAACAACGGGTGCTGGAGCTATAGAAGACGAGGCAGCCGATGACAGGGCAGCAGATGAAGAGAAAGGAATGAACACCACGGGAGAGGACGGACGAGCAGCCTGCAAGGAAGAGGACGACACAATGGCGGAAGACGAAGCAACGGACGACGAAGCAACGGACGACGAAGCAACGGACGACGAAGCAACGGACGACGAAGCAACCGACGACGAAGCAACGGACGACGAAGCAACGGACGACGAAGCAACGGACGACGAAGCAACGGACGACGAAGCAACAGACGACGAAGCAACGGACGACGAAGCAACGGACGATGGGACAGCAGACGACGAAGCAACGGGCGACGAAGCGACGGACGACGAAGCAACCGACGATGGGACAGCAGACGATGGGGCAGCAGGCGATGGGATAGCAGACGAGGAGAAAGGAATGAACACCGCGGGAGAAGACGGAAGGGTAGCCTGCGAGGAAGAGGACGACACAACGGCAGACGACGTAGACGGAGATGCAGGAGCAGGAGCAGGCGCAGGCACAGACGACGCTGAAGATGAAGCCGGAACGGCCTCATATGCTGGCAAGGACTGGGAGGGCGAGGCAATAGCAGACGAGGTCGGAGCAGCCTCGTTGTAAGCCCTAGGGCTCTCGTTGTTGCTGTTGGCCTCTCCCAGGGCCGCAAAGGCCGCCAGAAGCGTGAGAGGAATCGTGCCGGCGTAATACATGATGGAAAGAAACAGGGGCAATCAATGCCTTTTTGAAACAAAGCTCGTTCCAGACAAGAAAAGGAATGAAAGTAACTGCGAAATCGATTCGCAAGTTAAACGAGTGACAGGAAGTAAGAAAAAAGAGAATGGAAGACCGGTGATCAGTTCGACGGTAGTGAGGGAGAAAGAGGAAGGAGAAGAGGAGGAAACATCGAGTCTATAAAGAAGGTCCGCTATACGGGTTCATTTGGTATGGTGTTATGAGGGTTGTTTCAAGGCGCTGAAACTCGCTTCCTGATTGGTCAGTGCTTTTATTGTATGGAGTATGCGATATCCCACTCATTTCTCTGCAATGGTCTGGATTCAAAAGAAAACACTGGAATAGTTTGGTATCTCGCATGTTAAATTGAGCATCTTATTTGCATTTGTGTCTGCCTATCGGTTGGTCAAAGGCAGGTAGTGGCAGGGATACACGTTCCCTAATCGGGCAATTTACCCCCAGTTTCATACAAATTGATGTACAGCAGCGTGTATTTAAGCATATTTCGTAGACTTGACAATATATTAATGTATATTAATTGAGAATACTCCGTACACAGATTCTCTCATGTTGTAGGCGTTTCTATACATCATGCTCGCTAACGCAGCATTATAGGACAGTCTCATTCCAAAACGTCAGATTTTACCTCCAAACACCCACCTAACCTTATCTATGTCATCTCGGCTATCAACCGCCGATTCTTATGTTTGGATTCGGCACGACGTCTGTTACATCTGTCATTACTCCAGTGTATGTGCGAACTACGCTCAGGTAGATCATTTCACATTATGGCGGTGTGAAGTGGTTGGGATTTGATGATGACCCGGAATGGTACCCAGCGAGCAACTTTTGGGGAACACCCACCCGTTAGCCTGCAGCACTGACTACATGTGCGGGGTACAGGCGGTGATGATGAGATGGAAGATCACCCAGACGACGATGACAAGTCAGAGGTTCGGCCTGAGGGCAAGCCCATTCGGAGGGAGGGGCGAGGATCATTGTGAGCTGGGCTGGGTATCTGTAAGCCAAGCCAGGTCTCACTAATTGGGCGTCGGGAATTGAACTCCGTGAGTTGAGTCTCCATGCATATTACAATGGCCATCCGACTTCTGGGTCTAAAGAAAGACAAAGCGGCTCTGATGCTCAAACCACAAGAGTACAGACTTATGGCCGTGAGGATTTTGCGTGAATGACGATAAATTGCTCATGGTATCTCTGGCCTTCTTAACGTCTTTTTCAAAGTTCCAGTCTATCACATAGTGAACAAGCTTGAAGAAACCCACGACCCGGCGAATGAAGCGGAGGGACGTCTGTAGCTAAACGCAATCATGCGACATTGTCTAAACGAAGCAGGGGCATTTTTTGAGCCTCGATCCACGGCTTTGTTTGCGAAAGAACCGGTTGGGCCTGACTCTTGAACGGCACCTAGAATGACAGGTGACGCAGACTATAACAGATACTTAAAGGCAAGCTGTGGCTCCTTGGAGCGGAAAGCAACTAGCATAAAATTTCAATAAAAATCACGCGGAAATCTATTGGCTGACTCAAGTCTTTTTGCGCCGACCATAAGCTCAGATGGTGCCTACATGCCTACACGCGGATGCATCTTGTTATACGAAACGCGGCACAACCTGTGCTCACCAGAATGGAAGATAAAGAGGCAAGCGAGTAGCAAAATATTCGACAAATATACTCAGATATTATATCTAGTTTGGAAGTTCGGAAGGTGATAAAATCCCTTGTGCTTGTGCTTCGGGTTGATGTACGATATACTGTCTAAAATGACATATCCTTGCAGGGGTCGGCACCACCTACTATGCAGTAGAGCATACTATCGCACAAGTTTAGAATCTACGCTGCACAGTCTAATCAACATTGATTAGTACAGTCCAATCATAGTGCTACTGTATGCTGCGCTCTCGCCCAGTTTATATCCTTGATCTCCCATTGTACTCGCATACGAAAGACAAATCAACACAAGGGCTCATGGGCCAATTGACACAATTGTCATGACCTCAGCTTGAAACTATACTCAGACACTCACTCAGGTCTCATTATTTGTTGTAAAACCAACTGAGTCAACGCGACTGCTAATCATGGATTTAATAGTTCTCTTATCCGAACCTCGGATATCCGTTAAGCCCCTCCGACGTCATTCTCAACATCGCAACCATTTTTATTGAACAGACTCAAGATGGCCATTCCTTCGATACAGGCCCTGCGATCACACTATACCACATCCTGGAAGAACTTCCTCGCCTCATCTAAGGATCTTGAAATTCTGTCCTCTGTCCCCGCCGATCGCCCGCAGTCTCCCTCCGTTCTCTACGTCCTCGACTCGTCCTTCAACCCTCCCACACTCGCCCATCTCCAAATTGCAATATCGGCCCTGCGAGAAAAGCCTGACTCTCATGCCCGGTTGTTGCTCTTATTGGCTACCCAGAATGCAGATAAACCCGCCAAACCGGCCTCGTTCGAGGTCCGCCTTCTCATGATGGAGCTGTTTGCCCACGACCTCCTGTCACATTTACAATCCTCTCAGCAGCAACAGCAACAGTTACCACAGATTGACATTGGTGTAACAAGGAAGCCTTATTTTGTGGATAAAGCAGCAGAAGTCGAGACTGCAGATATCTACCCCGCATCGCTTGAACAAGTCCATCTCACGGGCTACGACACCTTGATTCGCATCTTCAACCCCAAGTACTATCCGCCAGAGCATACTCTCCAGCCTCTCGCGCCGTTCCTGTCCCAGCACAGACTTCGAGTAACCATGCGGCCCAATGATGAATGGGGCAGCCAGGAAGAGCAACAAAGCTTCCTTGTGAATCTGGCCCAGGGAGGCCGGAAAAGTGAGGGCGGGAGGCCGGAATGGGCGCAGCGTATTCAGTTGGTCCAGGGTAGTAGGCCGGAGGATCTCCCAGTCAGTTCGACTAAGGCTCGGGAGGCGATTCAGCAAGATCCTGGACTGCTGGGGACTTTGGTTCCGCCCAGGGTTCGAGACTTTCTTTCACGGGAGAAGCCGTACGCTGGCAGTTGACGGGACAATTGACCATGGCATGTAGGAAGCAAATCAATCGAAAATATGGTCGATTCGATGATAGTCATAATAGCGTACAAATACACCAACGTACGTAGAAACCGAAGCTTTTATGTCCACCCCGAACACCATAGCGATGACGCCTGTCCAAATAATAAAATTATCAATTCCCACACCCCATTTACTCATCATCTTCTTCCTCCTCCCTCTTGCCCAAAGTATACGCCAAACCACCACCAACCAAGTTCGCAAAGCCAAGACCCATTGTAACGCCCCGGACGATCCCTCGTGCACCCCACTTCTTCATAAAAGGCTGTTTCCGTCGACCTGCGAGCAACAGATAGAGTCCCGACCACGCTGCTGAGATTCCGGCACTATCTGTCGTGAAGCCTTGGAGATTTGCGTAGCTCGTGAACAGCAGGACGGGAGGGAAGAGCATCGGAAACGTTTGGAAGGGACGCATGTGCTGGGCAGCGATGGTTGTGGCTAGGAGGGTGGGAGTAAATGGGTTTTCTATATAGATCGAAAAGCATCGTTAGATCGACTCAAGAAGGATGCTGGGAAGCTTCATAGAGGTATTTGAATATGATGTACCTCCCCATGCTCTAGCAGTCTGTATGAGAGACTGCTTGGTCCCTTCGGCCGGGGTGTTTGTATCGGCCATGGTTGCTTTTCTGTTGCGATATCAGATGAAAAGAAGACAAAGAATGCAGGGCAATGGAATTTATACTCGCCTCTCAATTGAAAATTGACGTAGTGTGTTAATTCTGTTCAGCGCTATCTACTCCGCAGTTGGTGAAGTCTGACTAACGAATCCATAATTAGCGCGGCGACCAGAACTTCTCCGGAAAAGACACCATGTCTATTGATTGATTGTTGACCGGATGACATTTCGTCGCCAGGCAAAAACATCCATTACTTTTCCTTGATTGTGCCATTCCGACAACATCACAATTTTATCTCCAGGCGGCATAATCTAATCCCGCATTGTTCAAGCGTTCTGTTTATTCGATCGGTCCCCGTCTCGCCTCTCCGTCGCGGGATTGAGTTCCCTTACGACACCTGCGCCAACGTCCAAAACGAACCTTATCATCTAGATTCCGACGAAATAAAACGGAAGCACCCAGCGAAAGCAACCATGTCGGCATCGACATCGGGTTTCGACAGCGGGAATGCCAAATCCCGGCAACACAACCAGGGCAATCAAGATCGCAAATACACGCCAGAACAGGAAGCAGCCGTGATTCGGATACGAAAATGCAATTCAACCGCTTACTACGAGATCTTATCACTGGAAAAGACTGCTACAGATGGCGAAATCAAGAAGGCATATCGGAAACAGAGTCTGTTGACACATCCGGATAAGAATGGGTATGAGGGCGCAGACGAGGCGTTCAAACGTGGGTTTTTCGATTCATTTCTTCAGGTTTTTTCGGGAGAAACTAATGGGCTTCGACGATAGTGGTGTCGCGTGCTTTCCAGGTTCTATCCGATTCGGACAAGAAGTCCCGATACGATAAATTTGGAGGAGACCCCGACAGCAGGTTCAACCCTAGCACTGCTGGAGCATCAGCCGGCGAGTCGCCTTTCAGCAGCGGTGGATTCGGTGGCTTTGGAGGTGGATTCCCACGGTCTCGCGGCGCGATGTTCGAGGAGGAGATCTCACCAGAGGAGCTATTCAACCGCTTCTTCGGCGGTGGGTTTGGTGGAATGGGAGGTGAGTACAGTCCGTTTGGTACAAAAGATTGAAACCATTTCATCCAACATACTCACGAGGCTGGAATCAATTTACTAATGTCTATAACTGCAGGTGGTCCGCAGTTCGTCTTCAACATGGGAGGAGGTCCTGGAGTCCGCGTCCACCAATTCGGTGGCCCCCGGCCGCGGAGAAGGCCACGTGAAGCCGCCGAACCGGAGGCGGTCCCTTCGGCCTGGGCGATGTTCCAGCAGCTTTTACCTCTCATCCTTCTCTTCGTGCTTCCTCTCCTCTCATCGCTTTTCTCCTCTTCCTCGTCAACCCCATCTGGCCCTTCATATCGCTTTGACACTGCAGTACCTCCTCACACCATGCACCGAATGACCCCGAAACTTAATATCGATTACTTTGTCAACCCGGGCGATGTAAATGACTACAACGCCCGGAAGTTCCGACAGTTAGATCAACGCGTGGAAATAGATTATGTCACCAAATTGCGCTACGAATGCCAAAACGAAGCCAATGTGCGCGAGCGCATGATCCAGGATGCCCAGGGATGGTTCTTCCCAGATGTCGAGAAGATGAGGGCGGCGCGATCTCTGGAGCTGAAGAGCTGCCAACGGCTGGATTCTTTGAAGAAAAAATATTAAGGAAGTTAGCATATATTTTGCTTGCCTGCATACAGAGATGGCTCATTCCTATAATTAATTTTGTCTCGGCTGTTCCTTTTGGCTCTCATGCTCTTTATATGTCAATAGCGCTCGATACTTGGCCGGCGTATATGGAATTATGTGTGATTATTGAATTTTCATGAGCATTCTTCCTCCCTATATTCTTTTAGCAATGAACGAATGTGCCTCTGCATTGGATTGGTATGGGATTCCATATGATGTGCTTGTACTATATCGGGGCGGAGAAATACTGCGGCGGCGAGCTGCTTATGTAATTTGCATGCAGGCGAATCTCAACGACGATGACCGAATTGTCGCCAACAAGAACAACCGCCAGACAGAAAGAGCGAAAGAGATATTGTCTGTCATCAGCTGGGCTGTCTGGCGTTGCTCTTTGCTTTGTATTTCTGGATTTCATCCCTGAAATCTCTCTTTATTCCCGTACCTAGGTGTTCAGACGAGACTGAACTTTCTTCCCACATCGCCTGTTCCGCGGGTAGAAGCTCTTACTTGTCACAAATTCTGTATACCCAGAACAGTATTTGTCTAAGAAGATGTCGGATAACCTGTCGGATGCGGACAAGGTCAGTTGTTGCGGACATCAAAGTCGATAGGACACCGCACTGACTTTGCTTATCTAGATCCGCAACAAGCGCCTTGCAAAGCTTGGAAACCCAACCCCTTCTTCTCCAGGCGGAGAAGGCTCGGATTCTAGCGTACCCACGACCCCTACACAACCCAGCAGCTCGACGCCTCAGTTCCCCGCGCCTTCGCAGCCACAGACCGGCACAATAAGTACACCCAATTCCCAGGCACCATCGCCCCGACCAGAGCAGCAGCGGCAACCGTCAGAGGGGAAACGGATAAAGATCACACCAACAGCTTCGTCGTCCGCAGCCCACTCGCAAAGTGTTACGCCCATTTCGAACACGCCGCCTCCGCAACCAAGAGCCGAAGAGAGCATCGAGGCGTTTGAAGATCGGACATTGAGTGCTGTGTTCAAGCTTTCGCTCAGAGAGGACCGGCAGAAGGATATACATGGACAGAGGCTATATTACCTTCCTGGACTGCGGAGCGAGTTGGAAGACCAGGGTCGGGAACCTCGAATTGATTCGGCTGTTTTAGACCAGGCGCTGTTGGAAGCGGCGACGAATGCCAAGAGACCGTTGGATTACTTGTTGCCGTGCTGGAAGAGAATTTGCAGGCTGCATAAGGGTTTCCGTCGGCCGCGGGATGATGATGCTAAATTCAATGCTATTTGCGAAGCCCGGCGGCTGTGCATAAGTTATTGCATGTTTGCCATTACGATGCCGGAGATGTTTGGGTGCGTTTTCTCCATCTGATAGCTAATTGGCTGGCGGAGTACTGACGTTGCTGGTAATTGGTAGGGCCGAGTCTGACGGATCTCCACTGAAACCGTTCTTGCTCTTGGACCCAGAAGAGGATAAGGGTATTGATCTCGATTTCATCGGCGAGGCCGTTAAACGGTTTGACGAGGATGAGAATATAAAGCCCGCTTTCATTGCCGCTGTTGAGGGGTTAAGTCAAGAACTGGCTGAGTTGAACATCAACGATGAATACAAACCCTACATGATGGTATGTTAAAGGGATCCGTGCATTTTCACTCGCAAAGATGCCCTATTGATTAACATACGTTCGTCAGGCTCTGCAAAATCTCATTCGTCATTCAGCCATTGCATCTGCTATCACGGAGTCTTCGCTCTTCAATGCGACTCGCGACCCTCCGTCGTTTGAGAAACGCACGCTTTTGGGACCATGGTTCCGGCTGTCGCCCCTTCAACCCAATGTCACAATGCAGTATTTCTCGAGCCCTAAGACGAGGGATCAATCGTATATCCTGAACTCCCAGCGGTCCCTTCGCATGATGCAGCAGATGCTCAGTGCCGACCTTCTCGACATCATCAACCACTTGATTCGTGCGTCGAAGGATTCCCGGGAACGAGTCTTAGATTGGTTTGCCACTGCAATGAACATAAATCATAAGCGGAGAGCAATGCAGGTCGACCCCAATGCGGTCTCATCGGATGGTTTCATGTTCAATCTTACGACGTGCTTGGATCAGCTTTGCGAACCGTTTATGGATGCATCTTTTACCAAGGTATGTGGGAGAAGGAGAGCGTACCTCCCAAGCCAAGATCACTGACAAGTTATTAGATCGACCGAATTGATGCAGCATATCTTCACCGGAATTCCCGTGTTGATATGAAGGATGAAACCAAGATCAACGCCGACCAGCACGCTTCGGAAGCCTTTTACTCAAAAAAAGCAGGGGGGACTTCCAATTTCATTACGGAGATTTTCTTCCTTACTGTTGCTGCCCACCACTACGGTAGTGAGTCTCTGACCTCGAAATTGGACCAATTGGAAAAGGACCTCCGGCATATGGAGACCACAATCGGCCGGTTCGAAACGGAGCGACACCGGTGGATCAGCAACCCCATGCAACTTCGGGTTTTCGAACAGGCGTTGAAAAAATATAAGGACAAGTTGGATCTCGGACTCGCGTTGAAATACAGTCTTCAAGGTGTGCTGTTCGACGACCAATGGCAGGCCCGTTCTATGTTGTTCATGCGGTATGTCATTGTCTGGTTATTGAGATTGGTCTCCGGCGTGGACTTCCCTCGGGAAACCCTCAAGCTTCCTCTTCCGGAACAACAGCCCGAGGTTTTCAAGTGTCTACCTGAATACTTCTTGGACGACATTGTCAGCAACTTCAAGTTCATTATGTGGTGCATGCCGCAGATCATCACTGCTACGCAAGGAGACGAAGTGGTAATGCTCTGTATCACTTTCTTGGAGAGCACAGGCTACATCAAGAACCCGTACTTGAAGGCCGGACTTGTGTCTATCCTTTTCCGCGGGACATGGCCGCGCCCTGGTGGCGGTCGTGGCGTTTTGGTTGACCTTCTTAATTCCATGCCGTTTGCCAACGACTATATCCTGCATTCCCTCATGAAGTTCTACATCGAGGCTGAACATACAGGAACACACACCCAGTTCTACGACAAATTCAATATCCGATATGAGATTTTCCAGATCATCAAGTGCATCTGGCCCAATACGCTATACCAGACAAAGCTCTTGAACCAGGCCAACCAGAACCACGACTTTTTCGTCCGATATGTCAACCTCCTCCTTAACGATGTGACATTCGTCCTTGACGAGTCGTTTGGCGCTTTCATAACCATCCACGACACCCAAACTGAACTTAAGCGCAGCGGGAACACAATGGATCCCACCGCACGACAGCAAAAGGAAGAGCATCTCGCGTCTGCCCAGCGCACTGCCAAGTCGTACATGCAGCTGACGAACGAAACGGTCGGTATGCTCAAGCTTTTCACCCATGCACTGGCAGAGTCATTCACTATGCCGGAAATTGTGCAGCGGCTCGCAGACATGTTGGACTACAACCTGGATGCCATGGTGGGCCCTAAGAGTCTAAATCTGCGCGTGGACAACCTACAGGAATATGGATTCAACCCGCGCGCTCTGCTAAGTGAGCTCGTGGACGTGTACATCAATTTAATGAACAGGGAAAACTTTATCTTCGCCGTCGCGCGTGATGGTCGCTCCTACAAGCCCGTTAACTTTGAAAAGGCCGCCGATATCCTGCGGAAATGGTCGCTCAAATCTCCGGAAGAGTTGAAGAAATGGGAGCAGCTGCAGCGGAAGGTCAAGGGAGCCAAGGAGATGGACGAGCAGGAAGAAGAGGACCTTGGAGAAGTCCCGGACGACTTCTTGGATCCGCTAATGTACACGTTGATGGAAGACCCGGTTATTCTTCCTGCGTCGAGAATGTCTATTGATCGATCTACGATCCGATCTCACCTCCTGAGTGACCCGCATGATCCGTTTAACCGGGTGCCACTTAAGATGGAGGATGTAATTCCAGGTGAACTTTCTTCTATTTGAAATATTACTTGGCGGACGATGGCTAATTGGATTCTAGACACCGAACTCAAAACCAAGATCACGGCATTCAAGACAGAGCGGTTGTCGGAACGGAGACAAGCTAGGGAGCAGAGTGCAACGGAGCAGATGGACACGACAGAGTGATAGTGCCATTTCATGAGTTGAATCTTTATATTGCGCAGGCATTCACTGGATGCTATGTATATGACTACCATTAACAGCATTATTACCAACAATGCGTTTCCGTATTCAGTACAGAAGTCATGTGATCCATGATATCATTCATACAAAGTAGCTCGGTTCACCTCAGCTCAAGACAATGACCTCGAAGCAAACAGTCTTGGGGTCGCAGTGAATTTGTTGCGCAAAACAATTCACTAAGTGAAAAGCAAGCAGGCATTTTGTTCAGTCACTGTCACTTCGTTGCCTCTATTAACTGTGGCCACAACTCTTATAAACTCTTTCCTCCTTTCCAGCTCAGCTCCCTACACTACATCCGCCTTGATCCCTGCTACTTTACCAGCCCGTCGCAGCCATGGGGTCCATGATCTCCTCTGGAATGAACTCTTTCCCTTCCCTCCGAGAGTTCATAACGCTCACTCCCAGAACTTACGCGATACTAGTCAACGTCTTCCAATACTTCCCAGTCGTACGTCTTCCCCTCCAGATCATTTACCACCAACCCCCCCCCTCCTCCAAAAAAAAAAAAAAAAAAACGATGCAAACTAACCCAGAAAACCAGGTAACAATAGCCCAATGGCTCCTCTCCTACCACCCCGCCGGCAAAACCTCCCTCCGCACCTCCCCCCTAAACATCCCCGGCCGCCTCGCCTGGTGTCTCATGGAGATCATCGCCCCCCTAAACCTCCTCTACACCTTGCACACCTCTCTTTCCGGTGATTTGAGTGTGCTACCCTGGCAAAATCTGCTGGTTGCGGTGTTGTATGTGGTGCATTATATAAACCGTGCGGTGGCTTCGCCGTGGTTCGTGGCGCCGAGTATGTCGCCGATTCATGCGTTTGTGATGGTGTCGGCGATGGGGTTCAATTGGATGAATTCGAGTTGTTTGGCGGGATGGATTCTGGGATATCCAGTTGATATTCAGGGACTCGGTACTGCGACTGCTGGTGATGGGGTTGACGGGGGGATGGGGTTGCTACCAACTGTCGGATTGGGATTGTTTGTTATCGGGATGGTTGGGAATATTTATTCTGAGAGAGCGTTGTTCCGGCTTCGTCGTGAGGAGGGTGATAAGCGCGCTGCGAAGAAGACCGACAACAACGACACCAGCAACAAATACCACAAAATCTACGTCATCCCTCCCAAGCAAGGTGTCTTCCGCTCCATTCTTTACCCGCACTACGTCTTCGAATGGATCGAGTGGTTCGGTTTTGCGCTCGCCGGGACGGCAATTTTCCCTGCTGGAAGTGGTAGTGTGAATCCGATTGCTGCAACGGCAACTGCGGCTGCGACAGTTCCGAGGATCAGTTTGGCTCCGTGGTTGGTTCCAGCGGCGATTGTTGCGGAAAAGTTGAAGGTACCGTTGCCTTTGCCTGCGTTGGTGTTTGTTGTGAATGCCGTGACCAATATGCTTCCTCATGCGCGTTGGGGACGGAAGTGGTATGTTGAGAACTTTGGAAAGGAGGCTGTTGGGAGCAGAGGTGTTGCCGTTCCATGGTGTCCGTGGTTGTAGCATCGAGACATGTACACTAAGATGGGGAAATATGGTTACAAGAACAATCAGAATGATACATTGCATTAAGAGGCAATGCCTCAGGTGTTATCTAGAACACATTGTTGAATATGAAACATCGGTGACTACGCACCACACATGCTTCCCCTTCCAAATACAAATGAAATAAAACAAACAAACCCACATCTTTTGACCGCTAAAAGACAAGTGGATGCTTGGTGGCGTAAACGCCGATGTTGAAATCGTCAAAACTGTTGAACTCCGTGGACCCCCAGATTTTTTATCCTCTAGTGCAAAACCCGTACCCCATATGTTGAACTTTTGGTATCATCGTCGTAACTCATTAAACACATCACATCTCCAGAGGCGACAGGTTGAGAATGTCTGCCCCGTTAAAAAGAAACCATCATCCCTTTATCTCTATTATGTCAGGTTAGAATTAATTTAGCTGGAGTGCTTCTGGCGGTAGGCCTTGGCAGCGTTGACCATGTTGGTCAGGGCAGCCTTGGTCTCGGCCCACTGGCGGGTCTTCAGACCACAGTCAGGGTTGACCCAGAGCTGGTCAACACGGAGGTACGAGAGCATCTCCTCGATACGGTCCTTGATCTCCTGCTCGCTGGGGACACGAGGCGAGTGGATGTCGTAGACACCAGGTCCGATGTGACGAGGGTAGGCCTCATCGATGAAGACCTTGAGGAGCTTGGCGTCAGACTTGCTGTTCTCAATGGAGAGAACATCGGCGTCCAACGCAGCAATGGCGTGGAAGAAGTCCTGGAACTCGGAGTAACAGAAGTGAGAGTGAATCTGGGTGGCGTCAGAGACACCAGCGGTGGCCAGACGGAAAGACTGGACGGCCCACGAGAGGTACTTCTTACGCTCCTCGCCGGCACGGAGAGGAAGACCCTCACGGAGAGCAGGTTCGTCGACCTGGATAACCTGAATACCAGCAGCCTCGAGGTCAACGACCTCGTCACGAAGAGCAAGAGCCAGCTGCTGAGCCTGGACGGACTGGTGGACGTCGTCACGAGGGAAAGACCACCGCAAGCAGGTGATCGGACCAGTAAGCATACCCTTCATGGGCTTCTTAGAGATCGAAGCGGCGTACTTGGACTCCTTGACGGTCATGGGAGCAGGGCGAGAGACATCACCGACAATGATCGGGGGACGCACGCAACGAGATCCGTAAGATTGAACCCAGGCGTGGGTGGTGAAAACGTAGCCAGTAAGGCGCTCACCGAAGTACTGGACCATGTCGTTACGCTCGGGCTCACCGTGGACGAAGACGTCCAGGTCGAGCTCCTCCTGGATCTTGATGACCTCCTGGATCTCCTTCTCGATGAAGGCCTCGTACTGCTCGGGGGTGATTTCACCCTTGGTGAACTTGTTACGCTGGATACGGATCTCCTTAGTCTGAGGGAAAGATCCGATGGTGGTGGTTGGAAACAGAGGAAGGTTGATCGACTTGCCCTGCTCAGCGTGACGGGTGGGGAAGGGAGACTTGCGGTTGTGCTGCTCCTCAGTGACAGCAGCCTGTCTCTCCTTGACCTTGGGGTCGTTGGTGCGGGTAGACGAGGCACGAGACTGGACGGACTTGGCGTTGGCCTCGAGCTCCTCACGGACGGCAGCAGGGCCCTCGGTGACAGCCTTGGCGATCACGACAACTTCGCTGGTCTTCTCGACAGCAAAGCTGAACCACTCACGGACCTCAGGGTCGAGAGTCTTCTCGCTAGCCAGAGTGTGAGGGACGTGGAGCAGAGAGCTGGAAGTGGCAACAACGACACGGTCTTTGCCAAGCTTCTGGATGGCCAGCTCGACTTTCTCGATGGCAGCCTTGAAGTTGGTCTTCCAGATGTTACGGCCGTCAACGACACCAGCAGAGAGGGTCTGGTTGGGGCCAAGGGCGGCGACGACAGTCTCAAACTGCTCAGGGTTACGGACAAGGTCAACGTGGATGGCGTGAAGGCTCTGGAGAGAAGAGAGGACATCAATGTTGTGGACAATGTCACCAAAGTAGGTGGCCAAGGTGACACGGGGAGCCTTGCCACCGAGAGCACCGAGCTTCTCGTAAGCGGGCTTGAAGGCAGCCTTGGACTTGGCAGGAAGGTCGAAGACGAGGACAGGCTCATCAATTTGGACATCCTCAACACCAGCCTCCTTGAGCTTGGCGAGGAGCTCAACATACAGGGGGAGGAGCTTCTCGAGGTGTGTGATGGGGTCAACGGTCTGGCCACGGTCGGCCTTGGCGAGGGTCAGGAAAGAGACAGGTCCCAGGATGACGGGACGAGTGGTGATGCCAGCCTCCTTGGCCTCGAGGAACTCAACAACAGGCTTGGGGTTCTCAGCGAGCTTGTACTCCTGGGTGTCCTGGAGGGTGGGCTTGACGTAATGGTAGTTGGAGTCAAACCACTTGACCATTTCCTAGAGAGCGTATTAGCACAACGATCCGGTATGGAAATCTCAGGGAATCATACCAAGCTAGGAACATCAATGGCGTCTTGGCCATCCTTGGCGGGCTTCTGAAGACCACGACCCATGGCGAAGTACTCATCAACGGGGTGAAGGTTGTACTTGCTGTATCTCTCGGGGATAACACCGAAGAGCTGGATGTGGTCGAGGACCTGGTCGTAGAAAGCAAAGTCATTGCTGGGGATCACATCGACACCAGCGTTCTTCTGGATCTTCCAGTGCTCCTGACGGAGTCTCTTTCCCTCGGCCAAAAGCTCATCGCGGGAAATCTTGTCACCCCAGTAAGCCTCGGTGGCCTTCTTGAGGTCACGGAGTCTTCCCATGCGGGGGAAACCGAGAACAGCGCTGTAAAGACACACCAGTCAGCTCTTGAAATGCCATTGGCCATCAGGGAAAGGGATTGGGCGTACGATTGAACCATTCTGACTGATTTTGGAGGAGAAAAAAGGGGGAGACGGAGAGAATATGTGGTCAAAGGACGGAAGATAATAACCGTCACACAAACAAAAAGAGGATGCTGTATTCAGCCGCCTCTTCCTAACAAGAAAAAAAAATATGAGGATAAGAGGGCAGATGGGATGGGAAGAAAAAGAAAGAGAGAGAGAGAAGGGAAGAAAGAGGAGCGAGAATAAATGCAAAAATAAGCGCCGGTCAAGGAGGGGAAGCGGGAGGGAAAAACATGTAGCGGGAGGGGCTATACTTGTATTACCGATATCTCCATGGGGATAGGCTGTGCCTGACATGTAATTTTGGTAATCCTTGGTATTAACAACGGTCCTGACACCAGAAATGGCGTGATTTGCGTGTTTTATGCCTGAGGCACTCTATACCCCCTCCGTGATCGGCGATTGGCCCGTTCACAGTCATGTGATTTTGCCGGTCCGTATCAAGTACGGAGTATACAAGACTCCGGAATACTGGATGTGGAACTCAGGGTAAAGATCAATGAATGGAAAAGGATAAGAGCAGGAAGCTTGCTTGCATGGAATTTTTGTAGATCATTGGCAGATCAATCAACGGAAACGATCAGAATTGACCGTAATTATACTTTCATCCAGCGTAGTTTCCGTATCTGTATACACACTCTCTTCCTTCCCAAAATGGACATCTTCAGACAGTCATCACTTGCTCTGTGCATCGTGACAACCCTTCTCCTTCTACCAATGCAATTACTTCACCATATCAGCCGCTACACTCACAATGGGTTTCCTCTTGTGTGGCCGGTTTCGAAAGCTCCGGAGATTCACTCCTCCTTCGGAGTGTTCGCCATCTTTCTCTTTCAAGCCAGCAGAGCCTTCTCCCCTGCGAGATGACCACCAAGAAAGTATGGCACCAATGAGTTGCGTCTTTAACTGTCCCAGCTTCTGACACCTCATAGGTCCCTCCTCAACCGGAGATCGACAACCTCCCGTTCAAAATGAGCACTCCTCGCACTCCTCAAGTGGCTGGTCAGGCAGAATCCGCAGACGATTATCCTCTCGAGACTCCAAACCACTGCATCTTATTCCAAGGCGGGTCGATAGATCGACAGAAATATCGCTTCTTTCGCTATCCCGGAACTTGGACGCCCTTGCAGATCCGGTTGCTGCTGATGACGTTGGAAGCAGCTTGATGAGTGAAAAAGGATATGATAGCGATGCACAAGGCATATCAACCCCCGCGCATATCGCTCCTATCATGGATTTCCCGCCTACTGCAACGAGTCTCGAACAAGCTATGTCATCACTGGAGAAGCCCTATCAGGATGCGGGAACGGGTTGCACAAGCGGTCAGCCCCAGGAGCTGGGACCAGAAGATGAGCGACGCGAGATAAGCGACACACGTTCGGCACTAGCTCGTCCGGCTTATGTGCGTCAAAGTCCGCAGCCACCCCACTGTTCATCAGACATCGTGAAGGTTGCGGCACGCCGAGTTTCAAGTCCTCTTGCAAATGTGACCAACCTCTCCATCTACGAAAAGGAGGCAGATACATCCAGACCCCTTTCCATATCTGAGCAATCAATAAAGTCTGCAGCAACTGATCATGGGGTGCCATCACCTCCGATGTCCATCAATGGTGGCCGTGGTCGATTCTACGCCACCGTGGCTCAACAAAGTCTCCAAGCCGCACAGGTACCCTATGCAAAGTCGTCGGAGTCATTAGTTGCGAAGAATTCGGAGATTGCCATCGCGAAAAGACGGCAGCATCGAGGATCATCTGCAGAAGTCCGCTCGCTTCACCTAGGTGACATGAACATCTCCAAGGCCCTGGCGTCCACTTCAGCATCCCCTCGCATTCTATCCCAGAATCCGTCTGTCGATGAGAATGGGCAAAATAATAGGTATAGCATACGAAGCCTGTCGGATCAATATCATGATTGTATCGGCCAGCGGAGTGCAAACACACCATCTCTGGGTCAAAATGGATTGAATGGATTCGACTTCGGTTTACCCCACAAGAGAGATGCGTCTTCGTTTTATTCGCCCAAGTCTAGTATTTCATCTGCTGGGATTCCCGCAGGCTATCGATATCCGAGTCTTACAGCGAATGCTAGCAGTCTCCTCGGATCTGAGAGAGGGCCTTCAGGTAGCGGATATGAGTACGCACCTGTAGCACAACCATGCGCAGACATGAGCTTAGTGACTGATTCTAATTTTACGGCCAGCGAATCCGGTGCTCAAACTGATGCACTGACAAGCAAGTTCGTGGAGCAGTTTGGGATAAATCCGCCAGTGGGATCGCCCCGGTCTGTGTCCAACGAAGCCATGCCGCCTCGCAAAATAAGCGTGGGCTGGATGTCTGGGGGGCGACGGCTTGGGTACGGATATTCATTAGTGGCAGAAGATGAGGTTGAGAGTCAAAAGTCCCCGGCCGATTCAAGTCCTCCTGAAGATAGCGGAAACAATAGCATGGTAAACGGAGAAACAAGGGAAGAGAATGCTGGGAATCAAGACCAGGACCCAGATCGGCAAGCCGACAAGGTGTCATCGGCACTTTGCGAGCCATCAATCTTGAATAGCGATTTGCCAGGCTCCATGAATCCCCAGATGACCCGGCGTTGGTCTGGACTTGTGACGACAACAGATTCCAGTGAGTCGACAAACCGGGGCTCCACAGCTTCTTCCTTTTGGGAGTGGCTTACGAGTCGAAGAATGAGCCAAGACGACACAGGCGAAAAGGCTAGCGAAAAGATCCATGGATCTGGGTCCGATCAAGGCCAAGCTCCAGAGATTGAAGAAAGCCCGAGGAGCTCTTTTAGGTTCAGGAACAGATACAGCGAGTTTTTCGAAAGGGGTTCCAGAATGCGCTTCCCACTAGGTCCAAATACGAACCAAGGCAGTGCCACCGACGATGGTGATGAATCAGTCATACAGACGCCGTCGAATATGAGCGAATTCAGCAGTCTCCCGAAGAAACGACCAAGGGTCAGATTCAGGGTTCTCAATCGCAGTAAAACACGCAACATCAGCAGCAACACAGAATTCCCTTATGTCTTTCCCGTCAAGCGTTCGCTTTGGAGGCGCAACTCAGAAACTCCAGGTGTTCACGGCCACTCAGTAGATCCAGGACCAGGTCGATACCGTTACAAACGATCGGAACGATTGGATCCGCATAGCGCTGGGGACGACCACGAATCTTTGGAAATGCATTCAAACCCTGAGTGAGGATCGGGCGTTGACGGAAGACGAGTTGGTCAGGCGACTTCGCAGACTATGATAGTATTTGCTACTGTAAATTAGGGCAAGGACAAGATGACAGTAAAAGTTGGATGTGTATGACCTACGTTGTTTGTATTATAGCACGATATCAATTCCCATGAACAGTATCCATATGGTCATACAAAAATGAATTTAAAAAACGCCAGCGCTCCAGGCTCCGAGCCAAAAACAAACGCCGCTCTTAAATGGAATGATGACCTCTTATTTCTTTTGTCGTTTAGCGCTCTTGTCGCTCCCGTTACTCAAGACGCTCGCAGAACGCTTATGTGATGCGTCGCCTGCCGTGTCATTGCCAGCGCCAGTCTCGGGACCTTCGACCAAAGGAGCAGCCGCTGCCAGATCCTTGCCATCATTGGCATAATCGATCGATTTCGCCGGCGCAGCAGAAGCAAGCGAAGTATCGTTATGATCAGATTCGGTCTTGACCTGCGGATTCTCCTTCTCGTTGGCTTCCTGTTTTCTACGTTCCCGTTCTTCCTTCGCAGCTTCAAGGACACGGATTTCGCTCTCAACCTTCTCGCCCATCTTCCGCGCATCGAGGAGTGCGTTGACAGAGACAATGAGTCTTTCGAATTCCTTGCATAAGCGTTCTGTGGGCATGACTAGACGAGGTGGGACTTCGAGTTCCGCGAGCGCGGCGGCGAGCTTTTGTGACTGGACGTTGGATTTGGCATGTGTGAGTTTCTGGGGACGGTCGCTGCGGAATTGCACGCTTGGTGTGAGGCGTTCGTGGTGCTGGACACCGTATCTGGATTCTTCAGCTGCTGTGAGGGTCTTGAGGGGTTGTTGTTGGGGTTCCTTGTTTGCTGCGGCTGCTGCAGCGGCGGCGGCCTTCTTGGTTACTGGGGCTGGTGCTTGGCCGGGTGTTTCTGCGCGGCTGTCGCGAGCGCTTGCTGGGCCGGAGGTTGTGGGCGTTTGGCCTGCTGGGGAGGGGGCGGCGGCGCCTTCGGGGCCTAAGATGGAGCGTCGCTTCTTGCTCTTGTCTGCTTGGAGGAGGGTAGAGAGGAGTTGGGAGAGGCCCTGGCTGGATTGGTACATGGCGGTGTTGCCGACGCTGATGGGGACTTCGAGTCTGGAGTAGAGTTCCCTGCGTTCGGCAATGAAGTTTTGTTCGTTGGCGGTGATGCGCTTCAGTTCTTCCAGGAGGATTCCTTCTTCGCGGACTTCGTCTGCTGTGCGGTTGAGTTGTAAGGCTGCGAGTTCTTTACGGACGCGTTCCCGGTCAGGGTCGAATTTCAGCATTTTTTCGTGAAGTTCGAACTCGGTTTCGGACATTTCGGAGGGGGGATGTTCGAATGCAAGCATTGTCGCAGCGATGTAGTAGTATCGCGCCTTCATCTGTTCCATCGTTCGATAGCGTTTGGCTGGGACTAGGGCGTTTGAATTTGCTTCTGCATCTATTGGTTGGGGTTGGAAGTCGTAGCGATCGGCGATAACAACCCAGCGTAGATCGTACTCCTCGGCCAAATCCATCAGGTAATCTGTTTCTTGTCGCGACCAGTCGTCATTTCTCAAATGTCTGTTGTATTCGTCGTCGCTGTATCGCTTCGGAACCCGGGCTTTGACGTTGTATTTGACAAATGGGTATTCTTGCTCTGGTGGTTTCAGCACCCCTTCTTCTTCTTCTGGCTCTTTTTTCTCCTCTGGTTTCTCTGCCTCTGGTCCCTCTAGTGCTGGTGCGTTTGTCGGTTCATGTTGCCGTTGCCAGTGACGCAGAACGAGTTCGTCAGTTCGTGCGCCGTTCGTAAAAGGTGCCATGCTCCTGACGAGATGTTAGCCAGTACTCCCAACACCAAAACAGCCGAATTTCTGTATACGCACCATGGTCGAACTCTCAACTTGCTCATCCATTTCGGTCGCCCTTTGTATCGGTTTTCGTTGATCGCGATCGGAGGTGCTCGTTCGCCGAGAAGCGCGTACAGTTCACGAGTGATACCCTCTGATATACCATTAGCACGAATTGCTTCTAAATGTCGTAGGCTATCCAACCTGGTCTCTTCTCCACGACCTTCTGCTTCTTGTGAGGCCGGGGTTGCTGTTGCCCCTCTGCGGGCAGGTCCAGCATGTCGCGAACATCGGCGGCGGCCATAATGGCAAACCACCAGGACTAACAAGGATGCTATTTTAAATTATCGACGCGTAAAACCACGTAGTAGGTGTTGGCGCTCGAGAATTCGCGACGGATATAAGAGATGGACGATGGGGGATTGTAGAACGATGACGGCAAAAAGTTCGAACGGAAGAGAGTGCAATGCCAAGACTGCCAGATCTCGCCGTCCGCATCTCGAAACGCTGTCAACAATCAACACTCTGACAACTTGAACGCACCAGACACAAAATCGAGGATAGTCAAGAACCAACAATGGCTCCTTTAAAACCCTCCGCCTTGTGGCTCTCGTCTACTCTGGCCGTGTTGGCCATTATCTGTCTCTCCGTCCCCGCAAACGCTCTGTACTTCTACACGGGCGAGAAGCAGACCAAGTGTTTCTTCGAGGAGCTCCCTAAGGATACCCTAGTGGTTGGTATGTTGACGCTCAATTGACTCCTGGAAATTGAGAGAGAATGGTATATTCTAATATGTATAACAGGCCACTTTAAAACCGAAGTCGCCAACCCGCAAGCCGGCAATACGTACTCCATCGATCCCAACGTGAAGATGCTCATCACCGTCGACGAGACCTTCGACAATGACCACCGGGTCGTTTCCAAGCGCGACAGTCACTCAGGCCGTTTTACCTTCTCTGCTGCCGATGCTGGTCAGCATAAGATCTGTCTGACACCCGACGGTAGCCATGTGCCCGGAGGCTGGCTCTCCGGCGGTGGATCAGATGCGATTCGGGTTACCCTTGACATTGCCATTGGCGAGACGAGCAAGATTGAGACGGAGGACAAAGGCAAGATGCAGGACATTGTGCAGAAAGTCAAGGACTTGAATGGACGGTTGCATGATATTCGTCGGGAGCAGGTGTTCCAGCGGGTATGTTTCCTTTCGGTCCAACTATCCTTATATAATGATTGCCGTGATGCTAATGGGATATTTAGGAACGCGAGGCCGAATTCCGTGATCAATCCGAAGCTACCAACTCGCGCGTCGTCCGCTGGACCATGATCCAACTCGTTGTCTTGTCGGCTGCCTGCGCCTGGCAATTGTCGCATCTCCGGTCTTTCTTCATTAAGCAAAAGTTAACATGAGCAGACATGGTTCACTTGATGGTGTTCTGATATTATGTTTTACTTTATTCTTTACGAGCTGGTTGAATAAATTCAGGGGCAGCGGTGTTTATTTAAAGCATATGACGGGTCAAATACTCTTAACTTGAACACAGAGATCTGATCTAATAATTCTTATTATATAGATGTTGGGATGGATTTACGACCGTTTCCGTTACACGTTTAAGTGTGTTGTTCTTCGGGGTTAGCCTACAACTCCTGCTTGTAAACACCAGAATGATCGAGAGCCCCTAAAAGAAACAATTTTCAATACAGATCTAGGAACAGTATCCACATCTTCGGTAGTAGATGTCGGTGACATTGATATTGTCAGCGACGGTTTGACTTCAATCACGAGGATTGAGGTACTGGGAATCTTCTGATAGACGGTTTGTAACGGCCCGTCTACTTATCCCTTCGACAATGACATAGTAGCCAGAAGAAGATCATTGTAGGAAGCCTAAGGAACTGTGGAACTTAGTCTAAAGTAAACGGTTACCAGGTTACTCTTGCTTATATCTCATCTAACTCTCACACAGTAGACGGTGTGATTGAACCCTCCTCTCACTGTATTGATGCAGGTCTTCCTGAATAGAAATCTGGGGTTCCTATCGAACATTACGAGCCGGCATCCGACGGTCAACGCTTGAAGTTGTACTTTCCAAGCATCCCATACATACAGAAAGCAATTGGTCTCCTGTTTCTTGTCTAAAGTTCGGGGAACTCATATCGGAAGAACTAACAAAGGAAGAAACCTCACAAGTCGCTGGTAGGTTGAGATTCATTGTCCAGTATAGTATCTGTGTCGATAACCTTGCCAACCTTGCCCTCAACTCCCGACTCTGTCGGTTAAACTTCGCCATAGGAGTTTCAGACAGAATTCTTCTTACCAGACACCAACACCACCTTCAGCATACATACTACAACACAGACGGGATGTCTTTCTATGACAAGATAATGCTCGATTTTCTTAAACATTACAGCTGAACAAGAGGGAAATGGTGCTCAACTCAAATTGCTCAAAATCGAGGTGCAGAAGCTTGGAAAGAAATTGGCTTCTCTAGTCCCTCGATGACCGCATCATATCAAGTTGCATATCTATACTAGAAGACTTTGCAGAGGCTTCATATCTCGACAGAGGTGGCTGGCCAGGCGGACGAATACTTAAGGACATTGCGATTATCGAGGAAGAATCGCTTTTAGGTGGCCGACAGAATATTGAGGCTTGGAGAAGAGGATTCGAGAACCTTTGCGAACTGAGCTACAGGTACACAGGGGAGATCAAGAAGACCAGTAAAAAGCCCTGTCGTGATATTATCGAGACCGCGAATATCTTCGCGGATCTGCAAACCGTGCATCGAGGTAGCAGCCGGCATGACTTACACGTCTTTCAGTGTCGGATCATATTTGACCACTGGGTTGACCAAGGCCAGAAGGCAGAGAAATACTCGTTCGAGCCTGCTTCTCATGTTCGAAATGTCTATAATGGCCTGATGACAAACTTGGGATACAGATTGTAGAAGGTTTAACTGCTATGAGACTTTGACCTTTCGCCTTCTTGGTTGATTTGCGCCAGTGCTACCATTATCTACGGTGCCTCTATCACTTTCTATTACAATCTTCCCGGCAGTGCTTGCGCTGCTGAATGTCCTTCCCCCAACTCATATTTCCTATGCTCTAACTACTGGTGGTTACCCAATCTTTGACAACTATGCCACATGCTTTATTGGATGGCGTGGGTCACAAGAAAGGGTCTTACATAGCCATGGGGGCTTTAACATGCACAGCCATATTGAACATTGAAATCCTCATTGAAAACCTTAACATCGCAACCTCACACTCTACGTCCAGCGCCATCATCACCCATCATAAACCCCACCTCCGCTCAGAGGATTTTCTTCCCTTCCCCAGTATTGCTGGGTCATTATTCTCGAGTACCTTACATTCAATAATTTGTTATCTGTTTCAACAACATGCAAGGCAATCCGCGCCTCACCGGAGCCACTTCTCTACTATGAAATAAATTGGGACTGGGTGACACCACTTCTGCGACGCATTCTATGTCTTCTTCGAACCATAATTAGCAGACTAGACTTAGCGCTGTCGGTGCGCTGTGTTAGTTTCCTGTCGTCAATATTCCCATGGTCCCAATGTGAGTCTGGTCGGCACCTGAGAGAGTGGGACTTGGACTGGGAAGGACCTTGGAAAGCACCTCAGCACGAACTAAACTGGGTTGAAGAGCGACATCTCTTCGAAGGTGTGATCCAAAAAGGTGTCGATATGATTCCTCGAGCCCAGTTCCCAGATGCGGAAGGATGGGTTCAGGCACTTAACGACGGAGATGCTTATGCAACTGTGGCTATACTTCTCTTCTCAACTTCTAAAACTTAAGGCACCCCGCTTGGACTATTCCTTTGTCTGGATGGGTGGATATTCGGGCAGGATGGTTAAGCACTCTTTTCTAACCAAGACTGGAATGCCAAACACGTTCGATTGCCTCCAGTTCGTCGACTACGGTGGGAATGCGCCTCTTCCTGAGCAGTAGGAAATACCTATGCATACACTAATTCCTGATAGATCTCCCCTCTACTACAACCAAGTCCGGTTTATCGGGTGGTTTTCCCTGCCATTTATCCATCATCTGGCTATCTGGCTGCGGGATATTGTCGACCTCGGGGCAAATCCGAGGCTAAATTTGGAAAACAAAACCGTGGATTGAAATCCGCTGGTGTTAGCTCGGTCAACAATCTCAGAGGATGTCCTATTCCTGTTTGACACGCAACCCAAAGCTGAGAAAACTTCATCTTGGATTCGCATATTCGTGTTTCAAGGAACAGGTATTTAGAATGGCGAGTTCCTATTCAAGCCTTGGGGCCCTCTTGTTGATTCGATGGAAGAGCTGTCATTTGATCTGGACCACTATCCTAATGGCTTCGGTGAGAGACACCATGATGACTGGCATGCGGAATTATGGGAACCCTTCCACGGGATCCTAAACAGATTCTGCAATCTACGAACCGCCGAGATTCCAGCAAACGTGCTTCTGGGATTTGATGCTCGAGAAGCAGCTTTGAAGACAAAGCTGAGCGATGTTCTGCCATCAACATTACGTGAGCTTATCATAAGGGATGACCTGGTTGCCCTGGGAGAAAACGACCGGGAAGACCGCAGAATCTGATTATGTACGTAAGTTTCTTCCAAAATGGAGAACGGCAACTCCTCTTCCGAGACGGATTACGCTCCGGTTGTGGGATGGGCTTTATGAACAGATGTCCCTTGGAGACGAGAAGGAGTTGCAGGCGGCTTGTGAAGAGGCTGGCTGGTATGCCTTTGGACACCACCATCGACAATCTTTCATCTGCGATATGGGCTAGAAATTACTTAGAGCTACCTCCTTACTGATATAAATGGCAGTTTCCCAAAATCATTATTATCTTTCTACGAGAGTGCACAAAGTACTTCACCGAAAGTTTAGCTTGACGTACTACCTGTCAATGTAGCACACAACCACATATGTAGTTCTCGATCAGCTAGCAAAGCGTCAATATGATCTATGTAGCAAAACCAGAGGCACTATTTGGTAGCATAAATAACTGGATATTTGGGGCCCTAATTAAGATAAAAGATGAAAATCTCCCTACCGCCTCTCCAGGGGCTGACCTCCTAGTTATCGGATTACCAACCTGGTTCTTGTGTAAATCTGTATTCCGAGCACGTGACAGATGATGGGTTTACTCTTCCATTCCCTGACACGCAGCAACGCATGTCAGGGAGAGTTCGGAACGCTCAAGACTTCTCGAGGGATTTGGGGTTGAATAAGAGCAGTTCTGTGGCTAGTTTTAGTCTAAAAATGATGTCCTTTCATCTGGTTTATATCAAATGCGGAAATGCTCTCTCTAGCATCTGAGGGTGTAACGATGTAAGCAAGATATTCAAGATATTCAAGAATACATCCAAACTCTACATGAAATATGCAGGCCACGAGGTTCTACTGTTTGTCCTATTAGATCACCCACGGGTGAGGGCGAAGTATAAGTTATTACCGAAATAGTCACAGACGCCCAAGGTATACTCCCCGGCTTACATTGACTGCATTATAGCATTAACTTGGTTTATTCAACCGAGCTTGTTTTCCAACCACTATAGACAGGGAAATAAATACAAGGAACAGTTTTGCTGTTACTGGCCCTCTGGCAAATCTTTCGCTATTCCACAAAAGGCTAGATTGCGACTAATCTTTCATAAATTTGATTCTCCATAATAAAGCATAGTTCCAATATGCTCAGTTCGAGACTAGCCAATCACTGAAAAATATACGAATTATCTAACCACTATTCAATTTACGCACATACACTCCCCCTCGATATATAATAATCTTGAATACTTTTGAAAATAGATATTGGTTGGTAAAGACAGTGTGCTATATACCAGCAGTATTAAATGCTAAATCAAACACAGAGCCTTTGATTCATAGAAAAGAAAAAAGAAACAAAAAGAAAACGGTCCCTGTGGCTATGTAGATAGAACATCAGGGCATCCTTAGTAGCCCTCATGCTCTCCATCACAGGGCAGGGTTGGCGACACAGTTAACGTAGGCGACGTTGCCGCTCAGGCAGTCGTAGACCTCGCCAACCTTGTCAGTGCATGCGGAGTCTGTGTATCCATCACAGGTAAATTTGATTCCGTTCTGGGACTTGTCTTGGTTGGCGGAGGCTCCGGAGACTGAAACGCACTCGCCGGCAGCAACACCAATGCTGTTCTCACCACCAGTGCATCCAGACTCGGTGAAGGCATTGATGAACGCATCAGTGGCTGCAGAGCCAATGGCGAGCGCGCCAACAACAACGGCGATAGAGAAACGCATGTCTGCCTGGCTAAATTAGCAGTGAATTCCCTTTGGCAGGTGTTCTCCAGCTTGTGCTTACTATTGGGGTTGGGCGTATCGATTAGGATTGAAGATATATCAAGATAATTTTAGTTGACGATAAAACCCTCGAAGTAGCGAGGAAGATTCGAGGTCATACTTATACCCTCATCTATAGCTGTACAGGATGGTTTTTTACACAAACGACTCCATTTGCCTATATCCTTGAGGACCTTGGAAGTAGTCCGTGATAAATGAGGACCTTCAGAATTGAAGCGAATATCACCGAATCAGCGTCAGATCTGACTATCCACTATGGCTGTAGATCAATGTTCCATCGTACAAGTTGAATTCCTGCCCCGGCAAGAAAGCTCTTATTAGGTTTCGGCTACGTTGCCGGAAAGATTACCAGGATCCCCATGTCCAGTTAGCCTGGAACATCGCTTAAGAGGCTCCACTAGACCTCCAACAATGGAACTGTTTGGCCCCGGGCCCGGTTTTTGCTAATTCCTTCGGGGCCAAGGATCAAGATGAATGGACCTGGGTTGAGTCCCAAAAGTACGGACTCGGGCGTCACCGACGGTGAACCCAATTGCTGAGAGAAATACACAGGATCCATCTACTGTACTACAGTAAAATCTCGTTGGCTCGAATCCCGTTAATTCGGAGATGTCCGTACGGCATGGGTGAATAACTTCCCCATACTAGTTATTCGTGTTGACTTCTATACGAAGGCCGATTGATATGGTCGCTGCTCCGACTGACCAATCAAAGCCTGACCTGCCACCTATCTCCGACGTACTTCTTACCCATGTCTACGATGGAGAGGTGGTAGGACCGGGCACTACGGCTATGCAGCCAGCATCCTTTGACTATTCCACTGCATACATGCATTATGCACTTTGTGCTCCTTTTGTCTCTTTGAATTTCTCTCGCAACGACCTTCCCTTTTGCGCTTGGTTGACGGCTGCCAGATAGTTTATAAAACGGCCATTACGATAGATAGTTTTCTCAATCAGAGTTCTTCTTCTATTCGTTCTGAACAGTACCTATGACATCGTTCCGAGCATAGTAGGTTCGCCAATGGTGATGATATGCGCATTCCGAACGATTCGTCGTAGTACTCCTGGCCTCCGAAGGTAAGGATCTTACCACGAGTGGTATCGATCATGGCTGCATTGCTAGACATGGAGAGCTTGTCGTCAAGACGGCGACCGGCCGACGTATAGTTACCGCCCGTTACGCTAGTGTTAAACCAGTGCATGTTGTAACTGGGACCAGCATGGAAGATACTGCCGTTCGTCCAGCCGAAAAGCCATGTGTGGTTGTCGGCACGGAGCGGTTTGTCGTTGGTTTTGATGTAGTTACCCTTGGTGTTGCAGAGTATCTTCCAGGATTGCTTCCGAGGATCGTAGATCTCGCCGTCCTTGGGGTTTTTGTTTCCTCCGCTCCACGAACCGCCAATGGCGAAGATGCGTTCATCAGAGAGGGTGATGATGGAATAGTATCCACGGCAGAGCTTCATGCTCCTTCCACGCTTCCAGCCAGTGCCATTGGAAACGCTGGTTTTGTCCGAGTCGGCACCGCCGGGCACGATGACTCTGCTGTCGAAGTCCATGGAAATGCCGGGGCAGAACATGTCGTGATTGTTGTTGGCACAATTGGCCTGGACAATTTCCTCCTTGACAGGATCCCATGTCGTCGTGAAAGTTGCGCCACCGAGGGAAGCAAAGAATTGAACGTCAGACCAGGCCGACCAAAGGACGGTATTTTGGTGGTCATTATGGTTCACTGCTGCGTGGGCACCTGCTATGGAAACAATGAGCAAACTGAGAGTACCGATAGATGGGTTGACAGGAGTAGTGTACCCGGCAGCGTAGATGGCGGTGTCGACGATGCTGGTCCGTGTTTCGTTGTGCTTGGTGTCGGAAGATTTTCTGGGAGGCGCTTCACTCCTAGCAATGAGCTTCACGCACTGGGCAATCTCAGGTTTGAAGGCAGCGAGTTTCACGCTCTTATTCCACCCCCCAGAGTTAATATGTGACTCTTATCCATTTACATCCATCCTTGCTGAAGAAGATTCCATGCTTGCCAGTCTGCCCACGGGCGCCATCATCCATAATAGGCAACATGATGATGCCATTCACATTCTGCTCTGAGCCCAGGTCGATGATGATTGTATTATTTTGCATTCCGGTGCTAGCGGTGCTGCTCCAGGTCGTGTTAACCTAGCCGTCAAATACATTATTGCACTTAGCAAGTGCGCTTGCCTCACTAGAGTGATTCATGACGAAGATAGTTCGGTCGAGGCGGCTGTCCCCATGAGGTTTTGCTTGCCAGTAGTATTTCTCAGGTTCAATGGCACCTTCTGTGGGAAAGACTATATACTTCGAATCTGTAGCAAAATCCGGAAGACGGGAGGAGGCGGAGGCGTCAACATAGTTGACAGCAGCCCCGAGAAGAAGTGAAGGAAAAGACCAAGCGTGGACGTGGAATTTACTTCCTCTGCTGCCAGAACTCGATTCGTGATGGTTTCAACTTCCTAGTGACCCGTAAGTCTTTTCTTCCCTCCCCCTCCCTCATATCCCAACGCATAAGGCCAACTAATGATGATCATCCCTTTTCAAGGCTGGGTAAGCGACAAAATTCTTTCTTCCAACAAGGGTATTGACAAGGGCCTTTGTGTCGATCCTTTCATTAACCAAAGGAACCGCCGAGACCATCCGGAGGGTCATGTCAGTATATACAATAAGTCTGACGATGAACAACCCCATATCCTCCAACTCGGCTATATCCCATGGATTGATCGGAGAGGTGATGAATGTTTCTTCACGCCGTCTGTCGAGGCGTTGAGGAACACCCTTTCGGATGAGTAACTGTAGCACTTCCCTTTCCGCTGCGTGTCAAGTATCTATCAGACACATTTGCTTTTCTGAATGATATTTTTACGCTTAAATTAAAGAGAGACTTCCCCTCCGCATTGTCTTTGTCATCTGTTCAATTTCCTTTTTTTTTTTTTTTTTTTTTTTTTTTTTTTTTTTCCTATTATTCGTACGAATGTGCTCTGTTGCAAGGCCAGTTCATGCACGAGTATATCAATAGGTCTTTAACGTACTGCAATACAAAATGAGTATCCGGTTCTAGAAAGCAAAATTTCTTTGCTAGTATCATACGTTGTTTTATGGTAATGATCCTGATACCATCTCTGCGCTCCTATCAGTACCAACGGCAACGCACGCGATGGCCAATGGGGCGTGTGCTCTGTGTCAGTAGTCGCTACAAAACGGACAGGGCAAACTAAGGTCTTTTCCCTTGGTATAATTTCGTTTTGGTAGCTTTTGCTATCCCACTTTGGAGAGTCACTATCTTGGCCGTCAAATTCTGAAAACTCGGGAGCTCGTTGTCATAATACACCGGGGTCAATTAGTCTCCTCAACACATGTGTGTAAAGCCTGTGTAAGTAGCAGACCTTACAATATCACCAATTCTAGCGGTACAATTTTACTGTATCACGATTTACAAGACACCTGGCTCGCATCGATAGCGGTGTTTGAGGCCCGTCGACAAGTGTCGCTTGAGTATATAGCCCTAATTCGCGAAAAATCCAGGAAAAGAGCTTTTGTTGGCGATGGCTGGGCAGGTAGCAAAAGGGAATACGGATTCCCAACATGTCTTGTACATATTTTGCAAGCGCATACATTGTCGAGATCTCTGCGTTAATTCTGAAGAAGCCTAAGCTGAAATTCGTGCGTGCCAGAACCCCGACGTGCAGTGGCCATATGCCTTCTATCATGTATCTGGCCTATGTCCAATGGCACTATGCCATGTAGACTGTGGGTTGATTGTAATTTTCAATTATTCCAGATAGCATGGGAAACGCTGCAAGACGTTTCGGATTCCTGCACGTTTCGACTCCACAGTCCTGAAGATCTGTCCGTACCAGTATCTGGTTTCAGCTATGGACAGAAAGGCATCACTACTGATTCGACTGCAAAAGTCCTTCTTCGTTTTCAAGCAGCAGGTTTAACGGGAAAATGTGGCAGGCTTGATTTGTGGAGACACGCTTGACTCTGTGTCATTTGTGCCATAGATTTGAGCCAAGATTTTCACATTCAGAGCCAGTTGGAGTGTTATAACTGTTTATATCGAGACATAACCTGTCTCCATGGCTTAGGGTGAGAGTGCTTTGGCATAGGAGTTGGCAATTCAATGGTGCTAATCGGGTTCCGTTTACCTGATGCTCTGAATTCCCTCGTACACTCAGTGACGTGGTTGTTGCTTCAGTCTTTGAAACCTATGTGCATTAATTCATGGAACCGAAAGGTCATCTGTAATCATCGCACCTCACGGAGAGTCTCCAATAAATCGGGTTAGAAGCTAACATCGCTGTGTTATCGCCAGACTCAGCAAAATTGCCTTGTAAGTCCATTTGTGGTTTCTAGCTGTGTAAGTAATTGCTGTGGGTATTGCAATCTTGAATAGTCACGCCGGAAAGTTGCCCTGCATTTTGTGAATGAGCCAATCTAGTTGAACCGTTGCCAGGTTCATATAGTCTCTTTCCTTCGAGCTTGTCATGTGCTCGATGTGAATATCCCAAGTTGCTGAATCAAGAGTCCGATTTGCAAGTTTCTTGTTGCAAACAAATTCTCGCTCCTGTTTGGAGTAGTTGTTTGTACGGATAGAGACCAGAAAAAATTACCCAAGCTGTTGTCAAATTCCACTCCTCCTGGATCTCTGTGGAATGCAAAGACAATATAATCTCAACCTGTATACTAATAACAGATTAATCAATATGTTTCAACTTCTCGACGTCCAGGATATATATTAAGATAAAGCCGATGCGTCCTTTCACAAATTTATCAGTCTTCTTGCTATGCTCGACGGCCATTTTGAACTCCAAAAAGTCCATGGAAGACTGAGAATTTACATTTATAATAATTAAAGAAAATAATTTGTCCAATTTCAGGGGCCAAAGACAGGTAGTATGGCTGCTCCATACAAGCTTGAAAGACGCCGGAGAACATCACTGGCAAAGCCATCGCCAGTCCGGGATTGTTTAGGATAGTTTGTAGTTCTGGGGATTTGTTTCCAGATTCTCCTCGCTTCTCCTTTACATGAGGGTTCGCGTCCTCATAGATAGCTTTGTAACATTTACACCAACTCACAAGACAGAAGGTCGAAGAATCGAGTTGTATAGTGGTATGGAGTTCAAAGTGGAATTCGTTCTCCACTAAGCCAGCCTTGTTCCAGGGTACCTTTGTTACCACGTTAGTTGATTGACTTGTGTTCATACCCCACATGCATCTTTCAATGGTCCGAGTGAGCTCTCAATTGTATTGCGTCAAGGTGTGTGTACATTGGCAAAGCGCTGTCTATACAGACTGCATGGTGGATGATGGATGCGTCAGGGAGTGACACGAGCATATGAAAAAACTTTTATCTCCACTTAGTGGATATATGCCATATCGATGCTATAGGATGATCTATATAATAGATGGTGGCCAATGGCTAAGTGGTTTGCTTCTAGTAGATCCCATGGTCAGACGAAGGGTACGAAGTATTGTGAATGGAGCTGATCCCAAGGTACTCTCATTGACTGCTTCTCCAAGTGATAACTAAGTTTTAGGTTTATCCTCAAGGATCTAGGTCCGGTATCTTCGGAGCATGGTGTACACCGTTACTTCTTGGTAGTGAAACCATATCATCCTGATTTGAATTTGGGGCCTGTCCCGGATCTTTGAAGTTCGGACAACGAAGGAACAGACTCATTTGAATATAGTAGTATTGATTAAACATTGCAGTACCAGAGATAGTAGTCCAGTATCGTACATCCCACCCATCCCAACCAGATAATTAGCGTCCCAAAGGAACCACAGCGGAGTCCACTGACAAAAGAAAACACCACGCGTAGTCACATCGACCAGCACAAAATCCCGAGTCCGACTCCGAGTCAACACCGAAAGAAAGCAAAGAAACTCCTCGCAAAAACAAAAAGGCAAAAGCAGTAATGATACAGAATGCAATGTTTGCCGTGTTTGTCCCATTTGTCCTGTTTGTCCCAGTAAGGGGTCGGTCAGGTGACAGAGGTGGATCCTCTACTATTGCCAAAAGGGAATAGATCGGGATGATAGACCGGAGGACGCCAAACACGGCAGAAACTTTGGGAATAATGCAGAGAACGCCAGGAATAAGAGAACACCGTGGACAAAGGGAAAGCAAACAGGACAAACACCACCAGGACAAATACAATAGCGCCGTCATTAGGTATTAAAAAGGCGTGTGTGGGGAAAAAGACAAGACAAGACGAAGAGTCCAGGTCCGGGTCCAAGCGGAAAGCGGGAAAAGTAATGCAGCATAATCCGGGGAAAGCTCGATGAAAGTTTGGGGTTTGAAAGCTTGCGTTGCGCGCGTGAACGATCAGGAGATGGCGGTGACTGGCTTCTCAATTCGAGCCGGAATGGAGATGGAAAATCGAGAAATGTTGATTGCCGGGTCGAGAACTATGAGCTTAAGCTCATTCGTCGATCGTCGCCTCACTTTTGGTCGAAGCCGCGCGGATATCACGATAGAGCGCGTTCCCCCCGTTTATCATCCCGTGTTATCATCCAGCAGTCGCAATTAATCTCGTATAGGTCAAGTTTGAAGTAAATAAGTCCCGGCCGGCGGGACGCTGCTGGATGATTTGGACCGGACTGGATTGCGTTGGAAAATTTACTTCCAGCGCTGCTTGTCCCAGTCCGAGGGTCTTGTCTCGTCATAGGTCTGGCCACCTTGATGGATGACGACGGGAGCTTTACGACCACCATTAGGACCTGATAAGAGAATTAGCATTGGACAGACATTAAGTAAAAGGGAAGTGAGCATACCCTGCATGACGACAACTTGGTCTGTACTGCCGTTGCTGGCGAGGGTGGTGTTGGAGTCGTTGTTGGGCTTGGTAGGCATGATGTATTAAGTATAAGATGTAATGGTAGTGTTGTAGTAGTGGTGTAGTAGTAGAGTATAGCAGAGTATAGTAGAGTAGTGATTGTGTTGTAGAGAGCTGGAGTGATTGAGTGAGATGAAGACGGGAGATGAGACGCCTTTTGTATCTGGCCGGAACAGTAGTGAATAGAAATAGAATAAGACCTAAACAGGCAAACTTCCAGGCCCAAACAAAGCCACATACGAGTACACCATAGTGGATTAGCCTATCCCAAACTCAGGGACGTCACTCCATGATCCATCGGAGTATGTCTCCATACTCTTAGTGTCCTTCTGCAAAGACGATCATGGCTGTATTCGTAATACCGTATTGCTGCCAGGGGTCACCACCCTCCTGGAAACGAGGCAGCCAATCAGACCCCGTGTTTTGTTACGTCTGGTATGCCAGTTACCGACTGGATCTCCAGGCACTCATCTCTTCTTCCAGGCGTCACCTGCTTCTTTTTTTAATTGACGATTGAGAGCGAATTCACTGCCACTTTGTGTCGCTCCCCTGGAATCGGTGCCTGGCATAGCATACTTATCCCGCACTCTGACTGGTCTCTCTGGCATGATTCATTCAGGCTGCATCCAAGGCAGCCTTACTCTATCCTACCCAAGAATGATACATACAAAACAAACAATTCATGGCGCAGCAATGAGGCTGACTACCCTGATTGCCCCCGTATTATTATTATGATTTATGGCTTATGACGATATACAATATTCTAGAAGGCGAGACTAAGGCTGGTGTCTTGCTTTCGTCATATCTTGCCCCAGTACTGGTACTAATAACATCCTCTCCTATACTACGCCGTACTATTGCTACGTACTATTATCGGACCGGTCCATCCCTTTGGTAACTTACATACAAAAATATCACAGGGACGCCCCCAATAACATGCCGTGCCCCTGTAATACCATTACATTATTACTCACCCGGACTATTTTTAAAAACGGGCTGGAATCATCCCATTTCAGTCAGTTGTTATGATTATGTGTACAACTCTGCACATACTCTGCTCCGTGCCGACGGGATACCCCATAGTTACTCCCTATCGAATATTCCGTAGTCGTACTTTGTCCCAATTCCACCATGAGATCCATACATAGTACATTGCATGAAGCAGCCAGACAGGTCGAGCCTGATGTGGATTCGTCCAGATCATACCTGTCGCATTCCGTGTTTCAATTGGGATGGCTTCATTTCCTGTGCCTATTGGGTCCCGAGTTGACTACAAGTATCTACAGAGTAATATCCCTCATACATAGTACCGTACCTTTGCCGATATACAGCATAACAGTGCACGGCATACGGTGTGCAGTCAGGTCAGCAGTACTGTACGGCATCCTGTCCCTGTACATAGTACCTGTACCGTAGATCCTACCAATCCTTATCAGGAAATCCTCATGCTAAGACCCCCGTGCAGAGCACTCCGTAGCCGTGGGGGCTAGCTAACCCCGGAATCCGCGGAGTACTAAATTCATCCATAGATAGATAGATGGACACTTACGAAGCCTCTGTCCCGCTATCGGCTATCACCCAATAACCAAACGGAACACACCTCCGGCCACCGTGCGACCTTCTCTACGCCGTACTAACGATCCATGGCAGAACCAACAAAGAAGTCCATATAATACTCACTCATACTAAGCCGATCCAGCGTGCCCGGGTCCCTGATCCACGGGGGCGGGGGGCAAAGACAATTGGCAGCGGCAGCAGCAGCCAAAAGTCCCCCTGGCGCGCCTGGCTTTTGGTACTAATTGGCGGTCAAGTGCACAAAGTACTGGCGGTGAATTCCCAAGTCCCGCGTGATTGATTTGCGGGGGCTTAGACTAGTTGGTTATCGAGGACAGACAGGATGTATAAAAGGGCTGATTGATAGTGGGTTTAATAGATTGGTATCGGTATTAGTATTGGTGTTTGTAGGGGTGTATGTATTGTATGTTCTAGAATGTGGGTGATCATGGTGCATATGGGGTGCAGATGGTACACCGTATGGAGGGGAGGAATTATTGAGTACTCCGTACGGAGAACGGAGTACATGGTATCTAGCCCCGCGGGACAAAAGGGAAAGGTAAAGGTGCGGTTATTATATCAAATCATAATGAGTTATTCATAGCCTTGTGGATTGTCTGTCCATTTTAGGACTTCATCTATGTTAAACAAGGGGTCCAGAATGTATACAAAGTACAGTCCATAGCCAATGGATACACTATGGTCTATAGGGAGCAAAACAATCAATAATATGGAACCCATAGCGAGTAATACCCATAGATATGTAACGAAGAAGACATTCCATTTTGAGTTAGATCGATCACGTAGTGTCGAATCGTTAGCGGATACAGCGACTACTTTGTTCTATGCCCCGTTAGTGCTCTTGATTTGTATCTGGCGTGGTATGAATGGTTCAAGTCCAATTGATGACAGAAGCTTGGTTCCAGACAATCGAACTTCCAAAGCCATAGCAAAGCAGTACTTTGATCGTCATACCGAGATATATATCTCAGAATATAGACCGTGACACGACAATGTAGCAATACCAGGGAATGGCCTTGGCATCGTTTCAGGGACCCTGACGTTGAGGCAAGTTGTACTGGGTATCTTGTTAACATATGATCGAGCGTTATGAAGGCTCACGTTTTAATGTCTGGTCGCTTGTCGTCGCACATTGCGAGAAGTACATCAGGCGATAGGCACTAATCTATTAGAAGCTAGAACTCAGGCCCAAAGTACCGTCTAAACGCCACACAAAGTACATACAATCATACTCATACAAGTAGCATGCCATGCTGTCAATCAAATATCTAACGCCAGATCATAAATATCAGAAACCGCCACAAACGCCATTGATACCCCATTAAACCTCATGCATAAAGTCATCATAATCCCGAACTCCCATTCCCATTCCCATTGGGCGCCCGATTCATTCGTTCCTGCCAACCATTCATCATCGTCCGTCGGATCCCCAACGTTTTTCTTGGCTGCTGTACTATCGACATCGTAGTTGTGTGGAACGTGGTCACTGGTCGTACACCATTCGCAGCGCCTGGGTTACTTTGTGCTTCGTTGGTCCCTTGGCTTGTCCGGGCCTTATTCTCTTCTTGAGACGTCGCCTTTCTTCGGATTGGTTTCCCCGTTGGCATTGAGGATGTGGATAGCCACGTGTAATTGTTTGGATCGGATGGTTCGAGGGCCGGGCGGGGTGGTTGGAGGGTTTGCGCTTGTGGGAGGCGACGAGGAGGGAGCTGGGATGGGGGGAAGCTTCTGAATGCTGGATTTGATGCTGTTTGTGGGCCAACTGGGTTCCTTGGAGGTTGCGGTTGCTGCGGTGCTCTAGGTTTGGATGAAGACTGTCCGAAAAAGCTCGATATAGTCCCTTGTGAAAGACCCGGTTTGTGACTTGCCGCGCTGCTGCGCTTGGTTTTGTCGGTAACGTCGCTTGTCTTCGACTCTTGCTCTGCGGCAATTGATGTCGCGATATATTCCCGAGCCGTAGAAAAGCCAGAAGACATCGTAGTCGGAACGGAAAAGTTCGAAGGATTGCCCATCGTAAACCCAGTCATGTACGTGGTCGTCGAGTTACCAGGACCTTGGTCGTATCTTCGTTTCTTGGGACAAGGTTCCTCGCCTGCGATAGAACCGTCCCATTTTTTGACAAGGTCCAGATGTTCCTTGCCTTCCGTTGTCCATCGATCGTCGAGTGTTGATGGGATTTCCGTCTGTGCCTTCAGTATGTCTGCAGATGTTGGGCGTGGCCGACGCAGGATATCCGCAATCATATAAACAGCTTGCCCTCGAAAACTCGGACCCGTAGGACGAAAGCGCGTTTCGATGATTTTCGATGGAATAAAGCTCGTTGGAGATGTTTCTGATTCCTCGCCGTTTCTTGAAATGCGGAGAGGAACACTCAGATAAAGGAGCGCCTGCGCTCTGGTCATGGCTACATAAAGCAATCGCCTTTCTTCATCCTGGTCTTCTGCTCGCGAGTGAGGAATTACCCCGTTATATACCGCCGGCACAAACACAACCGGCCATTCCAAACCTTTTGCTGCGTGGATTGTAGAAATGGTGACCTTTTCGTCTGGCTGTTGTTGTCCTTCCTGTTCATTTTCGTTATTCTGTGGGAGGACTTCGGTTGATAGGGCTACATTGGCCAGGAAGTGGGATAATGCATCCTCGCCGGGATGAGCATGTTGTTGCTCGACCCCTTCAATTGAAGGGAGGTCTCCTTTTTCCTCTTCTTCGCTTGGACTTGGTACGTCGCTTGCTTGGTTCAGCAGTTCCTCAACATTGGCCCACCGGTTCTCTTCGTTCTGGCCGTGCGTCGCGATGAGATAGTCCCGAAAAGAAATCTTCTTTATGACGAAGTCGAGAAGTTTCCTCGGTGCAGTGCTGTCAGCACATTCCTGCAACTTTTGTCTTGATGACTCAATGATGCCGACAAATGATGAAAGACCCTGATCTGTGAGTTTCGATAAGGCCTTCTCTGTCGATCTGTGACCCTGTGCAACGCCCTTGATAAAATCCCATAATGATACGCTCGCTTTTTGTGCACCGCTCACGAGCATCCGAGTCGTTTCGTCACCAATCCTCCGGGGCGGGACATTGATGACGCGCATGAGCGCTTCGCTGTTTCCAGGCGAACTGACGATTCTCATATAATCCAAGAGTATCTTGATCTCGACTCTGTCGAAGAACCTCAACCCTCCAACCATCCTATATGGCATCCCAACCTTTCCCATCTCAGCTTCGATTTGTCGTGACAAAGCCGCAGAACGAAGCAAGATAGCAAAGTCGGAATATTTTAGGAGACTCCCGGTCATCGCCACGCATCTCTGGATCTCAAGAACGATCCATTGTGCTTCTGCTATGGCGGAAGGCAGCTTGCGCAGCACAGGTAACGTTCCAACGCTGTGTGTAGGTTGTAATTTCTTCGCAGGTCTAGCAGTATCCTGTTCGATGACATCTTGCGCGGAATTCAGGATGGCCCCAGATGAGCGGTAATTATCTTCTAGAAGGACGATAGAGGTATCCCGGTATAGCTTCTGCATGCGCGCGAGGTTCTTGATCTCCGCGGATCGGAAGCCGTAGATACTCTGGTCTGGGTCTCCGACGACGGTGATACGTTTGTTCGCTGACGCGAAGAGATTCATCAACTCGTATTGAATATGGTTCGTATCCTGGAATTCATCGACGAGGACGGCCTGGACGTTCGACACGCAGTGCGGATGATGTCGGAGCAACTCGACACATCGCACAAGTAAATCATCATAGTCTAGTAGATTGCATGTAGCCAGTTCTTTCTCGTACTCGTAGTAAACCCTGACAAACTCTTGCTGCTCCACGATCTTCTGATTTCCGTACTTCACCGCAGCTTGATCCGGGTCAACCCCATGAGCCTTCTGATGCGATATCCTCGCCCTCGCCGTATTAGGCTGAATACCAAGCTTTCCCCGCTGCACGATCCTCTGCATCACAACCACATAAGCAACAACTCAACCCTCAACATATAATGATACATACCCGAATAATCGCCAAACTATCACTCGAATCCGCAATCCCAAAGCCCCTTTGCAACCCAATCAAATACCCATAACTTACCAAATACCGCCGACAAATCGAATGGAACGTCCCCAGCACCAACCTCGCCTCCACCCGCCCCCCAATCAACCTTGCGATCCGCTCACGCATCTCTCGACTCGCTTTGATCGTAAACGTGCAGCATATGACGTCTTGTGGGTGGTAGCCATGGTGGGCGAGGAGGTACGCGACGCGCGCGGTTAGGGTCTTGGTTTTGCCAGAGCCCGGGGGCGCCAGGACTTGGAGGATTGGGGAGGGTGAGGACACGGCAGTTCGTTGGGCGGGGTTTAGATCGGCTAGGATTAAATTGGAGTCGGGGGTATCGGTGGCATTGAGATTCATGATGATTTGGGTTTGGGTGTTCTGGCATCCGATGTTGCGGCGTGTTGGGGTGACGCGGTTGGAGCGCGGTGTCATGTGATTTATTATCAGTAGGGCTACACTTAAGTATATTTGAGCTCACCGACGATACGCATGTAAGTATCACGCAGCTATTTTTCTCAAAATTAAAATAAACGAACACGTCTGAAAGCATTAAGAGGCTATGCGATAATCTATTGTTTTAAAGTTTATGTCCAAGTATGTTAATACACCGCACTCAGAATCTATAGTACATATTCGCTACCCCATGGAACATTTTAAATCATCCAATGGTACATCGCTTTTAATCAAAAGAAAAATTGCTGGACCAGACATCATGCATGCTGTCCATCCAGAAAAATAACAATACAAGACCCATTATCACTCCCCTTCCGACTCGTAGTAGAAGCGGCCATCTCCTGCGCAATTTTCCCAGCTCTATTTCCCCGCGAAGACAGCTTCGTTACATACTGCATCAAGGTATTGTCGTCCATATAGTCGCTAATACCATCCGACTCGACCATAAGTATGTAGCGTTTTTCGGGGGAGAGCTTGAATCTCGTTATATATGGTTCGTTGGATAAGAAGTTGCCGCGGTTTTCTGGGGCGGAAGATGCTGACGATGCGCGACGGAGTTTAGAGAAAGCAGATGAGAATGATGAGGTAGATGAAGAGGAAGATTGGGAGGAGGTAGATGCGTTATCGTCCATGTTGTTGATGGGATTTTTGTACTGGAGGTCGCCTATGGCTCGGGACATATTGAGGGATCCTATTTCGTCAGTATATGGCGATGTGAGATATGAACAGGCTAACTCACCCACTCGTGCCGTCCCTGTACTCCTGTTGACAGTACCACCGGCATCTTCAATCCGGGATCTCTCTGTAGGAACGTCCGGTTTATGGCTCACTGTCAACCGTCGCTAGGCACTATGAATTAACACACGTTCCTCCAAGGAATAAGTGAATATTGACAAAAACTTACGATACGAAACGGAGTATCATACTTGGGGTCTCGCTCAGCCAGAACAGCATGCGAGTCCCCTAAATTGGCAACAACCAGCTCCCCTGTTGTTAGGTTGAAGAAGCATAGGGCAACTGTCGAGCCAGATACTGCAGGCTCGGTGGTCTCATTTCGATACCTTTCAAGCAAGATGGCATCCTCGTCTGATAGGGCGGCCTTGATAGCTGCTTCATAGTCGCCTTTCTGAAATTCTGGACGCTTTGCGAGTAAAATGTGGAGGTTCCGGCTTGCATGTTCTGCTACCAGTTCGGAGCCACTGGATCATCAGCCATATCCATCACTGATAATAGGAACTCTTACTGTCCATCGTAGACGGCGAAGAGCGCCAGTCTATGTTCCGTACGAACAGGAAATTGGTCCGGTAAGATAAATGTACAACGATCTTCCTGGTGGGGTCTTCCTCCTTGAGCCTACACTGGATTAGTATGTTCTCGTCTTATTATTCAGGAACGTTCACCTGTCCAACACCTGCATCAAACAACAGGAGGGAATCTGGAGTTGCCATAAGAACGTTTTGGAACATTTCCCGCAGTGCTTTCACTGCCATGGTGATACAGCGAAATAAGCATGAATATAATTAAACAGCCCGCATATATACAAGGCCCAAAGTCATGGAAGGCGAATCGAGTCCACGGATATCTGTGGCCGAGGTGATGGTTACCTGACATCATGGCTGCTGAGGCTAATAGGATATTTTCTCCAGACTCATTCGATTGTATGTTCTTTTTTTATTCTTGGAGTTTGGTGGCTAGAGGTGGATGTTTGGTTGTCTGGGGATATCCGTTCCAGTCAATCGCCCCGTAGCGGTTGATCGCCATTGAATATTAGACATGAATGATTGGATGCCATATTTAGCATCGGAGATCAATCAATATCCCAGTAGGATCATATCGATCGGAAAAAGTGGGATAGTCTAGACCAGGGGTAATAGTAAGCAGCGGCATCCATCGGCGTCAATTTTTCTTTTTATTTCGCGACTCTGTGTCTTCAGCACTTCAGTCTCCCAAATCCCCCCTTTCCCCACGCCTCTTTCTGAACTACTGCCCAGTATGGGCTGGGTAGGAGTGGCCACGCTAATAGCGACGGCATGCTACGTATTCTACCGTTTCCCCCCTCATACATGGCCATCGGAGCCAGCCTCGACGCCCCCGGAACCGATCCCCGAAGCTCCTCCACGAAACAATGCGCGAACCACGGATAAAGCCAAACCGCCCGTTATTCCAAAGATTGAATCTGCCGTGATAGAAAACGAAGAAGAAAATGCAGAGGAGCAATCAACACCCAAAGCATCCGCAAGTGCACCGGTGCTAGAAGTGCCCGTCCTCGATCTCGATGACTCCGCGGCGGAAGACAGATCGGCAAAATCTACAGCTTCCTCGAACCATAACGATTCCTCTCTTCATCATAATTCTTCCACCGATACAGTGGCCAGACAAGCCGCCACAATGCCACCACGACCACTCCCACCGACGCCGTCGCCGTCGTCGTCGCCGTCACAAGCAGATTCTTCCTCCTTAATGCCCCCTCCTCCTCTCCCTCGAAACCGCGCAACAGGACAACAAACCCAATCTTCAAAATCCCAGTTCCTAAGCCCCGGCCCCGTCCCCGGACGGAAACCGCCACGCCTCAACAGCAACTCCCTCGCACCCCCTCCCTCTGCCGCATCCTCACAACGTGGCCCCCAACGCCTCGCACCACCAACCAACAGCCTCGCCCCCCCGGCCCAGGCCTCCCTCAAACTCCCCTCCTCAGCCAACAACGCTTCCAAACGTGCAATCCTCGAACCAGGCTTCTCACCCCTAGACTGGGCCGCCCTAACCACAAACCCAAAAGCCAACCTTCGCGGCGAAAATCTCCCCCCACACCTCATCCGCGTAACGCCCTCAATGCTCAAGATACAAAACGGACGGAAGGGCCGCGACGCGTGGACGTCGTATCAGGGGAAGGTGTTTAATATCCAGCCGTACGTGCCGTTTCATCCGGGCGGGAAGGGGGAGTTGTTGAGGGGAGCGGGGAAGGATTCTGCGAAGTTGTTTTTAGAGGTCCATCCGTGGGTTAATTGGGATGCGATTTTGGGGGAGTGTTTGGTGGGGATTTTAGTTAGTGAGAATGAGGGTGAGAATGCGTTGGATGCTATGGATTGATCTTTTCTTGGGGGATTTGAATTGATCTTCCGTGGAATTGGGTCAAGTTTGGATTATTGGATATGTATACATCTCATTCTGTACAATATTGCATTTGCATAGCTTAGTGATACCCTAGAGGATCTTTCCATCTCCATAATCATCATCATCATCATCATCATAAGGAAAAAAAAGCTACAGCTCATCCTTATCAACCCCCTCAATCCCCACCAACTCTGTCTCAAACACCAACGTCGCACCCCCCGGAATCGGTCCCACCCCCCGACTCCCATATCCAAACTCAGGCGGAATAGTCAGCGTCCTCTGTTCTCCGACGCACATGTCTAGTAATCCTTGATCCCATCTACCCCCCTCATTAGCACGTTCCATCCAGTTGCAGCAACGCAACGCAGCGCAATCCAAATACAGGGGAAGATAGCTCACCCCTTAATAACGACCCCTTTCCCCACGGGAAACACCAACGGTGCATGACGCTTATAGCTGGAGTCGAATTCGCTGCCATCGGCCAGGGCGCCGCGGTAATGCATGTGGACTGTGTCGCCGGGTTGGGTTTTGCGGGTGCAGGAGACGGATTTGGTTGTTTTGATGCCAAGGGAAGGGGAGGCGAGGGCGAGGGGAGCCAGGAGGGTTAAAGAGAGGTATTTTAGGAGGTTCATTTTGTTTTCGTGTTCGTTGGGTAAGTGACTCTGGTTGTGGTGGCGGTTGATGACAGTTGTTGGGTGTGGATGCGGAGCGGAGGTGAAATGCTACGACGGTGGACGGGAGCTATGGTAACGTTAGGAAGCCATACTGAATATAGGATTTAAAAGCAATTTAACTGATCTAATTTCCGTGCTAGCAATTAATAAGAACCCAGTCCATCCCGTATGTAACTTTTTAAAAACTGAAAACCAGAACCTCATAAATAGCCATTACCCATATATTCCATTTATAAGTTAATCAAGCCCATTTACCCAAGAGCGCCATCAGCAAACCACCTAGACACAAAAGGAAGAACGCAGCAAGGACCTCGTGGATCGGAGCCTGTCGCATCGAGGCGCTGAACATGAATTCGTGCGCCATCAGTTCCACTAGAGCAGTGTAGATGAGGATACCAGCGGAGATCGAGTCGAACACGCCGTTGACGATGAGTGTCGTGTAGCCCTCCGGAGGATAGCTGTTGCGCACGCCCAGACCGATGGCAATGGCGATCGGGGTGGACAGACCGTATCCGATCCCCAGGAGATAGGGGGTCCAGCGCTTAGAGCGCGGCCATGGGATCATCGCCAACCGGGATCCCAGACCCAAGCCTTCGAACATCTGATGGAAAACGAGCACAATGTACAGGGTGATGAATTCGTCGCCCGACACGGCGAGGGTGAGACCGATGAAGACGGAGTGGAAGATGACACCGAATTCCAGGATGAAAACCGAGGTCAATTGCGCCATATATTCTTCGACCCGTTCCTTCAGACCTGCTTCCTCATCGACGTGCTCGCGCGAGTGGCCCAGGTGATCCTGGCCGGGGACGTGGTCCTTGGAGTCGTGCATCGGGGCTTCGATGACTGTTGGGCTATGATCTCCGACCGCCTCGTGGGCGTGGTCCGCGCCAAAGTGAGCATATCGCATTACCATAAGCTCCACAAAGAACAAGACCACAACGGTCATCAGGATGATTCCTTCCACCCAGCTGTAGTCGGTAATGGGGCCCGTAAGACATTCCTTGGTCAGAGCTTCCTCTGCAGGACCGAGAAGATGAATGAATGCAGTCGCAATAATGACACCAGAACCAAAGAACTTGGCAATGAAGAAGCCCCATTTAAAAACACTGGAGTTGCTCAAGTGACGGGCCATGACCGGGAAGATGGCGCCAAAGGTCGAAGCGATCAAGATGACAAAGACGGAAGATATACGCAAACCCATGCGGCCGTCATAGTCGTTGCTAGAGTCGCAGGAGTCCGCCCGAGGGGCGAGCGAATGGATCAATTGAGACGCCATTGTCAGCCAAGATAGGCGATTCAAGGAGAGACAAAAGCGAGTGTAGGAAAAGAAGGAAAATTTTGTAGCACGGGCCGATCGGACTTGACGGGCGACCAGAAATGTGCGACAGAATGGCCCAATAAAAACGAAGAATTTAGACAAGCACCAGGCCAAGAGTGACAAGAGATGGACAAGAAAAAAGAGAGGAGACGTGCAGCAGGCCGAGATATAAGTACCAGCGATCTCCTGAGCTTGAACGAGCTTCACACCAACCAAGGTTCTCGTGTTGACTCTGGCTACTAGTAGGTCGATACACTTTTAAATTAATGCCAAGGTCGCTCGTACAGTGGGTTAATGAGGATGGACGAGTGTAAATGGCCGCGTGTGTATATGTTAGAGGCAACAATTCGGGCGTTGCCGTCGTCTTAGGTCGTCCTCAAGGTCCTCTGTTGCGGCGAGGCTTCCTAAACGAGAGGCTCACACGAAACAATAGCAGGGATAGACGAGGTCGGTTGAGCCAGACTGAGCCAGAACCAGGCCGGATGAGACCAGGATGAGGACCTTTAGCAGGAATTATCCTAGACAAAGTGTGGTGCCGTCGGATTCTGTATAGACTGCGCCGGCGGAGAGAGATGGATGAGGTATTTCGAAATCGGCCGGAAGGGACTGTCAAAATCTGAAACAAGGACGACAATAACGGAGACGATGACAGCGGCTAATGCGCTGGTTCTGGCAATGGAGGAGAAGGTGCTGCTGCGGCATGGTGGTGGAAGTCTCTTTTTTCGCACGGTGGGATCGTGAGGACCTTGGGAGAAAGTGGACGACGTCAAGCACTCATGATTTTTCGGCGGGGACCTTGGGGACGGTGGTATCTGTGTATGTCAGCACTTTTTCGGTAGTTGCTGTATAGAATCAGCGATTGAGATGCATACCTCGAAACCAGAAGAGCTATTCCGGTATATTGCTCAATGCTGGACTCTGCACTCTCTCTATGAATACTGTTCTGTTCAGATATCGTCCTGTCATCCTGTTGTCCTGTCGTCCCTAAGGCTAACCCGATCCCGCGGGGGGCTCCCATCCACCAATCAAATCCCCCTTTAAATAATAGTATGTGGACGGTTGTACCCGCAAGGAACTATTCCCAATCCGGCCTCATCTCGACACGCGACCGAGTCTTATTGAGACTGTACAAGTGCTCTGGTAAAAATCGTCGTTGATTCCTACAAGGTACTCTACAGTCTTAAGGCTGCATGGTGTACTCCGTACAAAGGTGCAGTCAGGTTAGCTATATCTGACTGCCATTGATCGCAGCACGGGTCCTCAGACAGGACGCAGGACACTCAATGCCAGATCAAGAGATTGAGAGCGGCATTGACCCCGCCGTACTGCATTGCTGGAGTAGACTATGGACAAGCGCTGTCTTAGAGTTGAGATCGCGCATAAGCGAGAGGTTGGTTGATATTGAACATTGTGGGTTGTTGTCCGGCTACGGAGGATGCGCAGGACTCCGGTGCTCCGATATATATTGCTGCGTCATGAAAATATATTTTGTTCAACAGCGTAATATCCGTAGCCAGACTTAGTAAAGTCACGAAGGAGTATACACATGTGGACCAGCTAATACACCGTAGTTAGTACTCCGTGTATGCAGAGTAAGTAGTTCAACCACCTGATGCCCGTGCCGCAGTCATCACCATTGTGAGATGGTCTCTCCGCCCCTCTCCACTTCCTGCACCTCAACATGCCACCCATCCGCCGATATCTCAGAATCAGCAAATACTCCATCCTAGAATGTCGCATCTACCTCGACAACCCGTCTGACACCCGATGGCTGCTCGACTCCCGCAACCCCGTGCTCCCGCGGATCTTTGCCGCCATCCGACCGCTCGTCCTGCCCAAGTTGCGTGAGGCGAATGAACGGCTTTTAGCCAGGAAGAAAGGGAATCCGGTTAAAGATGTGATCGCCGAGGGTATGTTGCGACAACTGTGCAATTATTACTGGTCTGCGCTGTGTTAACTGATGGTAGATGATTTCGAGGTTGCTTTGTTCCTTCGTGAATCCCGCACGCGTCATTCGCTTCTCACCCGACAAAAGACCTTCGAGGACTCCGACGATGCACAAAAAAGGAAACCCGTAGATCGGGCTGCCGGTTCAGCTGATACGGGGATCCTAGTCGAAAGCGACGATGAGGCAGAGGCAGAGCCGAGCCTGCACAATATCCCTGCCGCCACAGATGACGACACGGCTACCAAGCGACCAGCAGAGACAGATTCACCCGACGCATCACCAGAGCGCCTGCGATCATCAAAAAGACAAAAAGGGAAACGCGCAGCGTCGGATGAGGACCAAGATGAGAAGAAACTCCGGTCCCGGACGAATTACGAGAGTTTCAACATCTACGGCTGGGTGCTGTGCCTGTTGGTCACGCGCAAAGGCGTCGCCGCTAAGCATGCTCACACGGCTGAGCCAAAGCACCAGGTTCTCATGGAGGAATGGATGGCCACCCAGGCACAGGGGGATATGGACGAGGAGTAAGCTGCATGGGGGCATTGCCGGTCGTCCTCGGAAGGGCCAATGTCAAGGTTGTGCAACCCGGAAGACCAGGAACCGTATTCATGCCCGCATGCGTAGAATGGCCAGATTCTTACATAATTTTATCCGCAGCCTGGCCAGGCATGGACAGTAATCGCGCGGCGGACTTTCCTTGCTTCACTGTCAGATGACAGAGCGCCGGATTTGTCGGCAATAGACTCCGATCATAGTAACACAGGCCGACGAGTCGTTGAATTGTGACAGATGGTAACACAGCATTGCAGATACGGAGTACAGGGTTACTGCATACGACAAGTAAGAACGAGTCGCCTGTTTTACACTTCTCGTACTCCGTATATGCTGTACAACACACCCTTAATCGACTGATACTTGACATGTCTAAAACAACACAGTGTATCAACCCAGTTAAGAATAAAGTACCTGTAGCCGTTTCGTCTTGTCCCAAGACTGTGGTAACACAAAAGCTCCCAAGAAAAGAGACGAGCTAAACAGATCTCGTTTCAGACTGGATCATCCTCCTCCCTTCTGTACACGTACGGAGCGTTGAAGATCCCCCTTTAGAGTTGCGGCGTGGCGCAAAAAATGATTAACCTACTACGATCTATGCAGGTAAACTGAGTACGGATCATTGTGGTTTCTGTGTCAGTATCAGTACTCTGCTCTATCGAAAGCCCTGAAAAAATCTTCACTGTACTCCATAGTCTTAGGTGAGACTACTATAATCACAGCCTACACCGTCTTTCCAAGTACTGCGCTACGGTGTAGTAATCCGTAGTCCGAGCCCTCCGTAAAGACTGACTTTACTCCCGAGTAATTCCCGACCCGCCTACGCGGTAGCATAAGAGTAACTCCGTATAGCTACGGCAAACGGATAGCTCCCAGCGTCATTCTGGATCAATTCCACGACAGACCGCAACTATCTTCCGTCCTGAGTTACTCGAAGCGGTTCATGGTGGACCGCACTGGAGTCCAGAGACGAACGCTGGAGCCACCCGTACCAGAGAGTGCGCCTGCGTAGGAGTAAGTATGGATTGCCGGATCGGGATGGAAGGGCGAGAGAAGGCTTCGGGAAGGACTCTGGAAAGGGTTGTTACGGTAATGTGATGGTAAAAAACGGGTATTTTTGGTTATGGTATGGTAAAGCCGATGAATGACCGGCTCTAATTTACAGGGTCTAGGAGTCAGACTTTGGATACGTGTCTTGTCTTGTCTTGTCTTCTCTGGGAAATAAACATCTTCTGGAAAAGTGTAAAACAGGTTCTGAGTTTGTCGGGTCGTCCCTTCAACGGAGGGCATACTCTGTGCTAGCAAACGATAACTCCATTGTTCCGTGCTCCGTACCGAGGCTATCGCTACAGGTGCTTAATTTCCGCGAAACAGCGATGATCACGGCAATGTAGTACAAAACTTAGGTTCAGAGAAAGGAGAAGAAACAGGAACAGGAAAGGAACGGACGGAACCCAACGGTGCGGAATGAACGCTTTTCTTCTCGACAGTGGAGAGGGCTTCATTTTACATTTCTCCACTTTGATTGCTTTAGCCGCCCAGTCACATTACAAGCGCTGTACTGTACGGCAGGCATAAGCCAAGATTGAGACCCCGTGTTCCTGCATATCGACAAGTGGCAACAAAGCTGAAACTGCAACATCCACATTGCGTGATCCATTTTGCAGTAGTCACAGCCCTCCATCAAGTCCACAGTCCACAACAATGATCTCCTGCTGCAGTGACATACATGATCAACCGGCACTGAGGAGAAGAGCACAGTGCAGGGATGGCATGTACAACATGGGATCATTATGACTACAACTGATCATGGGACCGGTTATCAGGGATTCCATCCTGATAGGCAACTACAGAGTGTATATCCCCCTCATATACGAGTGACTCACAGCGGTCTGACCGTTGGATTTTTAAGATACCGCTGCGACGGATGGATATGGCAGAGTGCACTAGCCACTAGTAGACAGACAGGACAGGGACGGAGCAGAGCACCCTGGGGTGCAGGCAATTGCGACGGGAAAGTATAATGATATTCATGAATTTCCTGCAAGGCTACGACAAAGCCCCATGCGCAAGGTAAAACAAGTGCAATGGCCGGCTTCTTACCCCTGAAACTGCAGGATCCGAGCGCGACAAGCAAAGAAAAATGGACCTGTCATATCTGCCAGAAACGCCGGATCACCCCTGAATCCGGTTATTCAGTCAGCTTCGCGTAAGAATCGGAGGAAGAGACTCCGTATGGAGCATCTGTAGTGCAAGTAAAGTAGTACTCTGGCTCTTTACAATTCCAGTACTCTGGAGCATGTCACATCAAGCGCTTCGGGCGGTTTGAACGAAAGTTGGATGATCCTCCCCTTTCTCGGCGGGCGCCTGATCTGCAAACCGCACGTGTTGAGAAACGCAGCGCGATAGTGGCAGAGAACGCAAAAAAGTAAAAGCAAAAGCGCTTCTGTCAAAGCGCCTGCATAATCCCTGCAGCAATCCCGATTTCTGATTGATTCAGGAGGCAGTTGGCGTTGTCGTAGCGCTGTGAAAATCCCTGTATGTGATAATCCCACTGATCAGGCTGAGTAGTGTCACCACACACAAAGAGAGTGTAATAGTCTAACCGCTCTACATCCATTATACTAGAGCCTCCGGAGTCGCCGTCTGAAGTACCACTTTCGTAGTGATGAAATAATCGGTAGTGTTCGGCTAATAGTTTCCAAATGGGAAGGTCAAAAACCAAGAAAGAATTACAATTATGATACCGTACCTGACGGTACGAAACACTCCGCAGCCACACGGCCGGCCGGTGGAGTTTGGACGGAAAACAGCTTCTAGAAGATTTCTCCCTTATTTCCTTTTGCGGCAGTCCATGACTTATCGACTGCCAGTCCCAGCCAATCATCGCTCAGGCACATCCGATACCACGACGTCACCGTCGATCCACCCCGGCTAAAGTTTATGTGGGTCCATCTCCTGGGAAATACTCAAAGGAAAAAAAAAAGAAAAAAAAAAAAAAACCAGACAACGGGGGATCGCACTATAAGAACCGGCCATGTTTCGTCTGGATGGCTCATCATTCAACTCTTCTATCTACAAGATTACAAGACTACCAATTATCACTACTACCAAGTCACTACTCTATACTCTACGCTCCTTTTTACTACAACCACAACCACCTACACAATGCCTTCTGTCGGAAACACTTCGCAATTCCCTCCTTGCCCTGGCCCCCCTCCCAAGGGCCCTCTTCCTCCGCTGCCCAAGTAACTATCTACCATGGGCTCTTGACGACTTGATGACCCGGTTATACTCGAGCGGCTTTGCTTCACTCCTTCAAGACAATTGCCAACTACCGAAACCCTCGAGGGCGTTTACGATATGGGAATTTGCATTCTACCAGCATCTTGATATCATGATTCATTCGGCTTGAAAACTTCGATCTATTTCACATCCTACTGCATATGACTCGCCGCGCATCTATCCGAGGCGTTTTTTTTTTTTTTTTCTTCCCACACCACTATCTACTCGGACAACGCGCGGGCGCCTGATCCTAATTATTCTCGCCCGGTGACAGCACCTTGAGATTCTTCGACGTTGCACCTTATCGCGCAATCTGACTATCATCGCGAATCCTTTCATTGAAAGGATCAGACAACGGACGTGCGCATCATACCATTGCCATGCATGATCAATTGGTCTATGGTCTATTGGTCTCATCTTGATTACTGAGATGCGGGGTGGAATCTCTTGGGGCTACTACTTTTGGCTATATTCTTCATTTACTTCTTATTTCTAGTTTCTTTTGTTTTGCTATGCATGGGGACTTGAATTTATCTGAATCGATGGCATGTACAATAGATTAATATATACCCAACACCAACAGAGCAGTTCTGCTTCTGTCTTGCATTTACAGCACAGAACACCATCTTTTCTGATCCTGATAAGTGCATATTGCCCAGCATCGCTGTGCTAGACGAAGGTTTCACTATCGACACTAGTCTCATGTCGCTGACTATGCTGAAGAAACCGATAGTGTCGGGACTAACGCTTGCCCATCGTAGAATTTTCCGATATGCACTCCTTTTCAGATAGTATCACTATGACACCATCTAGAGGCCTTATCGCCGGAATGATCGGGATCGTGAGTCTGCTATTGAATCTGAATGGATGGAATTAGTGTCCGAGGTTGATCGGCTTATAAGACATGCTGTTGATCGCTTATCCGTAGGCTGCTATGTACTTGTTTTGTTCATATGAACCAGCGCACTGACATCGCTATCAAAAGGCATCAGATATAGAAGTGATGGCATTATCAATTTCTAATACCTTACCAATGAGAGCTGCAAGCTGCATCGCATGCATCGTATTACAGAATGATATTCGTATAAACTTGCAATATATCCCAATCCGGCAGGATACTCCGCCTCCGCGCAAACAACCACATCCACGTGATCCCCAACTTCCGCTCACCACCAATCCCTCCTCTCCCAGCACATCCCAAAATCTTTCCTTATCATGGTTCTGGAACTGCATATCTGGGGCCCTGCTTTTTCGCTCCCGTCCATTGACCCGCAATGTCTAGCGACTGTTGCCTACTTTTCACTCGCCGTTCCCAGGGAGAGCTGGGTTTTGGTTCCAAGTAGTGATCCTTCCGTGTCGCCGACTAGTGAGTGCCCACTCGTTTCGGAGAATTGTTTGATTTGAAAAAACAAGATTAATTTATTGACGCGCTATGACTACCACTAGACGAACTGCCTGCGTTGAGAAATGGATCGACCTGGGTAAGTCGGTTTAGGAATATTGTGGATTATATTCGTCAGTATTCGGATGGGTCGTGGGATTTGGACCGGGGGTTGGGTGAGGTCCAGAGGGCGGATAACATAGCGTATGTTGCTTGTGCTGGCGAGTGACAAATTGTTGAACTAACTGTATTATAGATTCTCCTCTTTTCTGGAATCCCGCGGTCAACCCCTTCTCGATCTCTCCCTCTACGTCACGAGTCAAAATTACTACAACCACACCTCCCCTGCCTACGCTTCTATCCTCCAATGGCCGAACCAGTGGATCCTTCCCCCGAAATTACACTCTGCCGCCAAAACCCGCACAGAACACCTGGGTGTCTCCTCGCTCGACCTTGACGCCCTCGAGGAACAGCGAAAGCGCGATCACTCTGCCGCTGTGGCGGCCGGACAAGTTCCACAGAACTTCATCAAGCGGCCGCGCGACACCGTTTCGGGTCTGCTGGGAAAGACCTCGCAGCAGAACCAATTCAAGCTGGAAGGCTTCACAGCGGAACTGTTCGAGCCTTTGGAGGAGATACTGGGCGAAAAGGAATATCTCCTGTCCGACTCCGCGCCATGTAGTCTGGACTGCCTGGCGCTTGGGTATATGGCTCTTGCGGTCGTGCCGGAGATGTCGTATACATGGTTGCGCGATGCAATGCAGAGCAAGGGACCTGGCGTGACTTCATACACGGGGCGCATGCTGAAACGCTGCGTTGGTAACAAGGTGGATGTTGCCCAAGCGCTGGATGGCGTTCGATCGCCCTCGTCCCCCCTACCATGGCAAGCCCCTGAACGCGCCAACGCGGTTAAGGTTGGGAGTACACTGCTCAACACCCTGGTCGACGCGACTCCTATCGTGCGCGACATTCGCAACAACAACCGTCTGCGCGAGGCAGCTGAGTCTTCTGATCTCTCGGGGATTGAGAAACAAGCGCTGTCGCAATATGTCACCGGCCAGAAGAAGGATGTTTTCTTGTCTATGGCCATGGTTGCAGGCAGTGTTGCCGCGTTGGTTGGGTACGTATTCCATGTAGGGTTATTCGGTGTCGTTATCGAGGAAGAAGCGGAAGCACAAGATGAGGGAGAGGAAGTGGATTTTGGCAATCTTGATATAAGTGCGAGTGACTTCTTGGCTGTTTAGTGCGACAATGTATGATAAGTGTATTCTAGTCTGCTTGGTTTAACCAACACGGCATGGCATGTCTATCAAAAAGTACCCTGGGCCTACTCTGAACTAAGGCCATCCCCGCTGGATCCCCGTCCGAACTTTTTTTTAACCTCTACAATCAAGAATGAACCACAAAACCGAGCCTGTCCATATATTGATTCAATCACTGCAGCCTCTCTTGTCCTTTGGAAGACTTTACTGGCATTAACAACGCTCAAAGAAGGGACTAAGATCAAAAGATGAAAAGATTGAATGAAAGAATAGTGATAGTCACAACAAGTGAAAGTCAAGCAGATAATAAGCTTTATGCAGTGTATTTCGACTATGCATACATGCTCTCAATATAACTCGGCTTAGTGAATTCATGAGCAAATCTCGTTTGATTTGGCAGTCGGTTGCAAATGCATGTAGTTCATTTGCATTTCCTCAATTGTAACCAGTGCATGGGCGATCTTTTTTATGGTTTGGTCAGAAAACTAGTGTGCCTGGACAATGCTACGGACTCGGACTAGTAGATACTAACGAAATGATATTCCTATCCAAACTACCCCCGTATTTCTATAGCTATAGCCGGGTGGTCCGCTATACAGGATTGATGGCCAAGAGCACTATAGATGAGCTTTTACGCCGATCTATACAGCCGTCGTCATATCCATAATCATTTCGATCATTTCTCTTTCCCGACACAGAGAAACGATGGCCAACGGGCCTTTTCCAACACTAAGAGAGCATGAGGATGGCACTCTGGTATTATTCATGCATATGAACTACTCACTCTTTTCAAGCTGGCATTTAAATAGGACGTTGGCAACCTGACTGTTGCATGATGGCTACTCTCTGATTCAATACCCTTGAGGGAACTCGAAAACAGTGCCCAGAGAGCGAGGACATTTTCCGATTCATCGACACTATGGTCCGCCGGGGTTAGGTCAACGCCGAAGAGAAAGGGCCTCGCATCACATCTATCAAGACAATCCAACAGATACAATTCTTCCTCATTAACCTATTGCATCAGACACGGAGATATTTCTGCAAGCTATGACAGACGAGAACTACACACGATCCATGACCACCTCGATTGATTGGCCAAGGAAGGATATTTAAAGGGACTCCGGCAGCCTCGGGAATGAATCAGGTTCAGTATGCCAAATGCGAATGGTAGACGCTTGGATGAGATCTGCCCTTATTGGGGGAAGTTTGTCCTTGACTTATGTCAATTCGAGCCGGCATAGAGACGCTCTAACGCGAGTGCACTTTAGGATATGGCATGCATGATCCATGCATTTACTCTGGTCATGCAGCTAAACTGTGTTCCGAGAATTAGAAATACTGCCTGTTTCTTTGAACGAAACAAGCTTTGTCTGCTTGTTTTTGTGTTTTAGCAACAGTGTTCAGAATTGGGCCATAATCACAATAATCGAGAGTTCGAGCCTGTTAGCCATTATATTGGTTTTTATTTTATTTATTTATTTATTTTTTATTTTTTTCCAAAAACAAAAAAAAAGGGGGGGCTTTCAAGGGTTCATGAAGACATAAAATGGCCAAGCTATGGGTAATAAAGCATACGATTCATGGATGATGGAAATAACACCACTCCGTACATGGCTATCTGAGGACAGAACGATCCAGGTCGCGCTGGGACTGGTTCTTCAGTCCAGCTGTGCTGCTCGCGTTAGGAATGTTATACAGTATTTAGATCATATATCTGTGCCCTGGAAGGACATACGGCTAACCATAGCTCATGACAGAGATAAGCAACATGCCTTGAGGGCAAATATGACCTTCCAATTTGAAAAAATGTCGAAAGTCAGTCACGCCATCTCCCTCTGAATACCTGTTTGCTTATTCCTGTCGTCTCCCAGAGGCCTCATAATTGAGAATAATGTAGAAATTGTCGACTCCCTTTAGAGCACCAGCCAGAACACCATGTGTATGATCAAGCTCCTTATGGTTTTTGCACTTCGAATTGGCCTGGTGAATGTCACCATAGTAAAGGAGGCAAGAGGACCGCACCTTGCAGTGGGTACATCCTGAGCAGCCATATTTTGTCAACCCCCCAAGAACAGGGGCCCTCCGATGCTGAAAAAGTCCGCAACTTTGGCGGTGCTGGGAAACACTCTGAAAAAAATTGGGTTCGAGGCCGGTGTCCTGAACCGCATTACCACCTACGCCATCCGGCGGGGAGTGACTAGGGATATTGCACATACCAAGATAAGTATGGTAAATGTTGAAGAAGCAGCCGCTGCAATCTATGCGGACACAGCAAGTATACAACGTCCAAAGACATAACGTGGATGTACATTGGCTATGCCCAACATACTCCATACAACATGAGGGCTAAGGAGCCGTTTGGCGACAGGATTGTTGGTGCCATCCTCTGCCCCTGCTCCCATGTGAGCAAAGAAACGGTCTCCACGGGAGATAGATGAGTATATGAACCAGCCCAATATGAAAAGAGAAGAAAACACTGAAAGTTGTAAGGCTACAGAAGCCCTATGATATTCTGTAGAGAAAGACCACATACATAATTTATTAAGAATGGCCGACGAGTGTTGGCACCTACGCTTCTATATCGGGCTTCCCTGGTTTATTACCGCTTATGTTTTAGTTAATTGATACATACTCAGGTTGAATGTATAATGAATTGTGATGAAGGTACTTTAGAAACCCACGCTTTGTTTTCTGTTCAAAATTTACGGTATCTATTTCGACAATGCTTGCAGCATGGAGGATAGAGGGCTACCTTGCAGGCCTCGTTGAGCAGACAATCTCGCATTTATCCTTCAAGGTCAGGAAGGACTTTATACAGTAAATAAGTCAAAGAGATTACCGTTCCACCCTGGAGCTAACTCACTCTGGGCCGCGCCTGCACAACAATCGGACGGAGCATGGGATGAGAATGGAAGATAAATGGGAATGGAAGGCAGAAGGGGGCCACGCATATGGAAGACGAAAAGCGTCACTCATATCTCTGACTGAAATGACACTATCGCTAACGCATATGCTCCTGACAGAACTAAGCCTATTCCGGGATTGTTTAGCTTATTTATTCAACTTGGACAAGGGTCGGTGCTGGTAAATTCATTATATAGCTCATCGGCTCATGCTATCGTAGAATCAAGTCAGCACCGCGACAAAACACTGACTCTGTATACCACACCATGCGACAGCATGCAACCTCTTCCTCTAATTCTTCCTTTGGCTTCTCCTTCAATTTATCCGCAAGAAATCCAACGGGTGATCGAAGAGAAATGCGCAATGTGACACAGTCTTCTCTAGATTGAGGGGCACTTGCCGCTACCAAAGCGCAACCGTATCGATTGTAACGCTATCGTCCATGGATGTGACGTCTTGTTCGGCGTCAGGATGACACCGACGTTTGCAAACCCAATGCTAAATGAGAAGCAGTCGTTCAAGGAAATTGACCAGTATATGAACCAGACTGGTCAGGAAAACATAGCAGTATAAAAAGGTGGAAGGCCGCCAAGGTCCAAATTTACGAAATATTAGATGTCCGAAGCCCCATGTGGCTAGCCACCTTCAACTATTGAGAGCGTGGCTATTGGCAGAGTGCCCTTCCTGAGCTTGAGTACCCCAACAATAAGAGTCTAAATAAGAGTCTAATGACATCCGGCTTCAATATGACGGACATTCAGCCCATTTGCTATTGAGCCCTAATACCATCTATAGGCCATGAAAAGAATCTTTGTCAGCAAGCGTTTGGCAAATTGTGTGCCAGGATAATGGCCGAAATAATTCTTCGAGCAAGGACGGTGAAAGTTAAGGCGTTAAGTCTATGCCCAAACATGCACTATTCAAGTGAAGAAGATGAGGATTTCCGTCTCAGAACAGTTTGGCACAGAAGAGGATATCGACCGTGTTGACCAAGTTTTGTGCATGCAACTGAACAACCCATTGGATTTTTCGTAAGAATAAACATTGACTAATAAGTCCCACTGATTGGCCACGATGGTTAAAAAAAACAATTGAGGGATCAAGTCTCCTCGAACTTCATTGTCCGAGCTACTCCAACTCGGTACTGGTATATGTTAAAAGCACACGCGGTGCTCTCAAAAAGCCGAGAAAACCCTACCATGCATATATGATGGGTGCAAACTCCGCTTTTAAAGACTTCGACCATTTTCAACAAGCACGTTCAACATCAGCATGAGGTCCTTCCGGCTGACGAAACATTGTACAATTCGTACAAGAAAATTCACAACCAATCTCCCCGATACCAACTTTTTGTGGGTCGAGATGTATGCGAGCTTTACATCTCAATGCATAAGCTTCGGAAACATCTAAGAAAAAAGCATGAGTTATTCCAAAATAATTCAGGGCTATTACCGTACAAAACAAGCAGGTATTCATGAATATGGAGTTTGGTTCGCGTTAAGTAGCCTCCAAGGAGATACTACAAGGCCATAAAGACATTCTCTCATCAAAAGTGCACTGTACCAATGTCCTGGCACGGAGACCTTTAGCAATTCGTACAACGAGCTGCATCCCTCTTCAGCTCGAAGCCATTAGGGGACGTGTAAACCGGTCTGGGACTTGACTCATTACTGAAACCTCTCGCTTGTCATGCTCCTAGCGAGGCGCAAGATATTTACACTTCACAACTGCTACAACAACGACCAACCATGTTGCTCCTGTAAATGAGCGCTTTCGTCTTTGGAACTCTACCAGGCTCTCCGCAGGCCTGGATGTACCCATTTCCTTATTGCATTGAACGAAGCCTTCTATCTCTTTTGGTGAGACTTTGTAATTTTCTCAATGGAGTTCAATGGCTATTCACTCTTTACCTCCCCTAGGACAGACTGGATGGACTATCACTCATTAGAGAATTTGAATTTGCTCCTAACGTGCCTTGGAGGTCGTGATTGTGTTACTGGCTTGGATACTTTGGTCCTCTTTTCGATAACGACTTGCCCGACCTTGTGGTAAGTTTGCGTTTTGCAGAATAAACATCCGAGCTCTTGTAGCGCTTTAAAGCAACCCGTATCTGAAAGTGAGGCTAGCAACTCAAGAGCAGCCGGCTTTTAAAAGCACTGAAAGACTGAGCGTGAGTATTCCGATGACAGGATAATGCAAAAAAGTGCTATACTCCCCTCTGCCGGGAGTTTTCCCGTTCCACTGCCCTGCAGACTGTGGGTACTCTATGCTTTATTTAAGGTGTAATGAAAAGTTTCTTTCAGCAACAGAGCTAGTCAGAAAGTGCCATGGCTGGGGCTGCGTCGCGGTCTTGATGGGGCTTCCAGGTTCTTCCAAAATCTTTCTATCGAAGCCATACTTTCCATGGATGTTCAAGCACTATTCTTGAATAATGGTTGGGAAAATTCACGGGCACCGTGCTGACTGACTCGCTTCAGTAGCTGTAAAAATCGGTTTTAATGAGACAATGTCGCGACACATGTTAACACTAGCTCAAATCGACAACATTATGCATTTCTCTGGCCAAGGGGAAATACTCGAGCTAGCCACAAATGAGATCATTGAGAATACGCACGACTATACCCGGGTGAGAACGAAATCGTACTCACCGATATAAGGCCAACAAGGCGACATCGAAAGCCTGTCTCCGATTCAAATGCGCGGGAGAATACAAAAACAGCCAGACTTTGAGAACCCGCCTGAATAAGCCGCATGAATATTCACTCAAGTGAGAACTTAATGGAGAAACTAACCCTCACGATTCCGTCCAAGGAAAACGAAATGGCGCCCTATGGAGATCGTGTCCTAAGTCAGGTGTGTATTACAATATCAGAGATCACTTCTCTACTATCCAACCACTATTCAGCTAGGATACGACAAACAGAGAGATGATGATACGGACGGTACGGTATACTTGGAAAATACTGGAATATAACCCATTCCGACCCCGACCAACCAACCCTCGAAGAAAACGCCACCCTATTTCCTGACAAGTCCGCAGTCTCGGAGAGATTCAAGAAACCGATCAAGAAACGCAACCGGGGTTTTCCTCGTTAAATGCACCGCCAGATCCGGGTCAAGCGAGCACCCAAGTTTCATGGTTTGCATACAAATGGTCACGTTCTATTAAGTTGCATAACAACCCACACAATCACCCCTTTATGGAACATCGCATCTATATCTGGATGCAGGTAATTTATTCAAAACGAGGAAGTCGGCACCAAAAAAAAAAAAAAAAGCTC
>NW_024467300.1:344887-365791 GCF_000600275.1 Aspergillus ruber CBS 135680
GCGTGGACGGGTCTGCGCGTCGTTCCTAACACGCCTTTCAGGACAGAAGGAGAAAAAGGAACCTGTTGTGGTCGTCATGAAATTCTATTGTTATACTGAATGCTACTCTCGAGTCGGGTCTAGATGCGAGCAATAACATCAAAAGTACAACGTTCTTCGTATGAAATTATAAAGACGGAATAGGATTACACGCAGACACTAAAATTCAACACTACACGAAAAGCGTAAATAGAATAGTATCTGGTGAAGGGAGTACGGAGTACCAAGCGAGAATCTCGAACGGACAAAAGACATCTTATAACTGCTACTCGATATACACTTCTGCTAGCATTTACCGATTATTTATAGCTACCCATAGTAGCACTTTGTTATTTTATCTGTGAAGGCTTAGTGCTCGTAAACCAAAATTGCCCTAACTCAGTCTTGGTCCTTGGTACGGTGTACAAAGTACCTAGACTATTCCCCTTTCCTATTATTAGACGAGAAAGATCAAGGGCGAGATTTAAGCCAAGAGGTTATATTAATCTCAATACGAAGTACCTTGGACTAGCAGGATAAGGATCTTTCGCCGTCGGCTATTGAACTATGACGGGCACGGATACTCCTTGCGAGGCTGGGGTGCAAAGCACGTCCGGCTTGCAGTGCTTTCAAATTTATCAGAATAAAGAATTACACTCCAAGCTGAAGATGGAAGACCAATAAAATGAATACAGACAGTGGTATAAAGGTATTTACAAAGAAACCACATAAAGGACTGGCACCGGCACGAAACCGCAACCCTCCACAAGAGATCCGAATAATTTGCAGAAGAAAGGAAAGACGCAAATAGCAAACAAAGACAGCTCTAAAATTAAATCAAAAAGAAACAAGCATTTACTCGTTAAAGTCAAGCTTCGCGGAGAGACGAACGGCACCACTCTGCTCGTTACCACCAATGCCGTTGACGGCCTTGAGGGCCTCGGTGTAGGCGTTGACCACGTTGGCAGCGTTGCCGGTAATGGTGGAGCACTTCTGGTTGTCATGGGTGCAGATCTTCATACCCTGGACGGCCTGCTTGGCGGCCTGGGCCTGGATAGCGGAAACATCCCAGCCGGACCAGCCGTTGTTGGTAGAGCTCGAGAAATCAAACTCACCCCATGTGGAACTGTAGCCACCGAACGAGTCCTTGGGGATGTCCTCACCCTGAGCGGCAGCCCAGCCACCCTGGGTATCGTCGTCAAAGGCAACATAGCGGACCTGACCGGGCTCGAGGGTGAACTTGAGAGCATCGTTGCCGTACCAGCCGGTAAGCTTTCCATCGGGGCCAATCTTGTTCCAGAAAACGACAGTCCAGGCCTGGGAGTTGCTGCCCTCAAACTCGACGACGTGCTTGTACTGAGAGGCGTCCTGGGCGGACACTTCGATGATGTTGCTACCCCACGGGTCACCGACGTTACCGGCATAGAAGATGGTGCCGCCGCCGCCGCTGGAGGAGGTCTTGCCGCCAAAGCCTTTACGGGTGTACTGGCCGTTGGATGGGTGGTTGAACCATTCGACGGAGGGGGACGAGGACGAGTCGGAGGTGGGGACGGCAGAAACGGACGCGACGTCGGAAGTCGTGGTGGTAGCGACCTGGGTAGCCTCTTCAGTAGCCGAAGAGGTAGTGGTGGCCTCATGGCCACCAGAGAAATCGTTGACCCAGGATTGGATAACGCCGTTGATGGTGGCATAGACCATGTCACCTACCGCACGCTTATCATGATGATGACGTCGCTCGTGGCCGTGCAGACGTGCGCTGGCGGTGGCAGCGGTCAATGCTGTGAACAGGACGAGGGAGTTTTTAAGCTGCATTGTGTTTCGTATCGAGTATATAAAAGGACTGTTATTGTTGTAGTAGGGGATGAGTTCGATGCCCCAGGCACGCAAGTATCAAAGAAAGTGGATAAAGAATGACAGAGAGCAGAGCTCAAAGAACGACTGTCCAAAAGGAGCAGAAAAGAGTGTGAATGCGAACCTGGAGAGGATAGAAGAAGGTGGTGAAGAAGAAAAAGAGAAAAGATGAGCGTTGGGGGAACGGCGCATAATAAAAGGCCAGCCGCCAGCCCCGGTCAAACGCTCGCTGAAATTAGACCAAATCACTGTAATTACTGAAAAGGGGCGGGCCAGGGGCCGCGGGTCGCGAGGGCTATTCTAATTGGAGGATATGGCCAGACGGTTCCTGAGCTTACTGGCAGCCGCTCAGGGCGAGGCTCTGATTGGCTGTAGCCAAGGGCCTGGACTCCCGACCCCTGGAACAATACAGCCGATCGGATACATCCACGGATTCATTAGTACGGTATAGTTGTATCATAATACAGAGGACTATCAAAGCTCATCGGGGAGACACTGATCTGACAGGACGATCAGTAATCGTTGGAATGTGTCAGTAGCATTCTTCTAGTATTTACAGACGTCGATATCGAGCACAAGTATGGAAAGTATGGAGTACTGCTAGAACACTGTGCCTCATTGGATCCGGTCTCTGGAAATGACTGCCACGTAAGCCATGTGCTTAGATTCGGAGTACGGAGGACTACGGAGCGCTACTATTAGTTCACATCACGACCAATTGACAGTGACTGGATACAGTGCAAACATGCAGTTTTCTCTACAAGTCCACAACCCTGTAGACACATGGATACATGATGGCTGCATATTCTACAAGTACTGTAGAGAGTACTACTGTTCACACCGCAGCGCCAATCACGCATCTACAGCACTAGCTTTGCTATCTGTCTCTTGTACCTGATGTCTGTCAGGCACAACCCAATCACACATACACGGACATGCTCTACGATGCTCTAGCAAACTACACAAGCTCTGGACAAAATCCGGAATCCATATGGAGCAGAGTCCGAACATTCTATTTTCCGGGCTATCCACTGCCACCAAATGGCCCATTCACGGCCAATCAACCGGCGACCCGCTCACTAAAATCGCGTATGGAGCCAAAGTACGTACCCTCCACGTATTGCTTCAAGTCTGCTTGCACCTAGTTTTGAGTGGAAGAAACACCACAGAACCATATTTTAGTCAAAATCCGAATAAATGCATTCTTGGGTATGCTTTGATTAAAGGATCCCCATAGGAAAGCCGTTCCATGGCTCGTTCTGACCCTCCCGAGCGGAACAACGGTATGAACCAATAGGCATGCTTGGGCGTGTTTGATATCACTGTTTATGCCGGTCCGCCGGTTTGCTTTTTGTTTTTTTGTCATCTTTTTTTTCACGGCCGTATTTGTTTGTGTGGTTCTGTGTTTGCATTACTTGGCATTGCCATAGCCCTATTATTACAATGTAGTGTGGTCACTGACTCTGCCCAGAACATCACAGGCCAGCGACTCGCGCAAACATTATTTACTCTCAAATTGGCGCACACCGAGTGGATATACATCCCAATAGAGTAATGCTGTTGCCTCTCGCCTCTCAATTTGCCTCAACCCCACGCTGAGGTTCTGGTCGAGTCGGCCAAGTATGCCGAGCAGTCCAGACGGTAGTAGTAGTACAGTAGTACAGTAGTAATACGGAGTACAAGTTATTATTGACTTGGCCGCAAGCTGTGCTCATTACTTGGGTGTAACCAAGCCTGACAACTTCGTCTTCGTTATTCTAACGGGAATTGGAACGAATGACTCGTAACGATTTGTACGGAGTATTACAAGCACTTGTTCCCGTTGATCGCGCTAAAGAAAGAAACAAGATTAGTAAGTGTTTTGTTACCTTTAGTTATGATTCATAAGGCAGCTAAGGTTAGTGCTTTCAACAATCGGCCGGATGGTGTAGTTGGTTATCACGTATCGTTAACAGTTTAAATGACTGATTCCGATAAGGTCCTGGGATCGAGCCCCAGTCTGGTCATTCTTTTTTTCTCTTCGTTTTTTGCGCTTGATTGAAGTTTGAACAATTTCATTGTTTTGCTTTTTTTTTTTTCTGTTAATATTATTTTTTTACAGTCGAGTATGGATTTATCATGACTCGAATCGCGAGTCAATACTGTAGAACTGCCCTAATTAAACTGTCATCGCCAAACCATGGGAACGGTCAAATATGTTATGATATCTATACACACAATGTGACCAAATGTAGTCTGTATAGCCTAGATAGGGGGGCTTTTCTCTTCCTAATATACAGTAGCATCATTCCAATCTCTCGGCAATCATTCATTGATCATTCCCTAGAGAGTACTTCTTAGTATCACGGTCAGCGGCTGCCAGAGAACCACCCAACCGCCTCTGAACGGGATCTTACGAGCGATTCACTGCCGAAAATACTCTCCAATTCTTAAATGCCGACTCAAGAATCCGGTCTCAAACCGTTTCCCTTGGCCTGCAGGATTTGGAGGCGATCCCCCGCATTCGTAGGAGATCCAAGCACGTGTGGAATTAGTACCGCGTGGGTTAGAGATACTCGACGACTCTTCAATTGTACAAGCATGTAAAATGTATTCGTATAGTAGTTTAGTATATAATGTATTCTGCTGTCCATATGAAGGATATAGCAGTTAATAGGTATAGCGGTAGTTAGGATGACGATCCCCCAACCGCTCAAGCTGCTCCTCATACGACAAGTCCTCCAACCCCTCCAGAATCTTCGCCCGATGAGACACCTTCCTCTTATTCAGTGTTCGCAGAAGCATAATCTGAGCCATTATAAGAACCATGCTGATAGCTACCAATGCAAGATTGCACTGCGCCCCGAGGTTGTAGTACGGCGCCGAACTCTTAGGGTAGAGCCATGTACTCAGTATACCCCCGCTACTGGTGGATATGAACCCCATCGCGATAGCGGTTGCGCGTCGATTATAGCCCGCGCTGTTGTTCGGGACCCAGCTGATAAGGCACGGGGAGCATGAGTAGATTCCCGTCACGAAGATGACTAGTGCTGCGTAGCGCATGCCCATGCTGCGTCCGACGAGGAGGAGGACTGCGCCGATGAGTGCAATGACGCTGGTGGCTAGTGCGCAGAGCCCGCGCTGCTGGTAGCGGTCGGCGATGAAGGCGACTATCATCGTGACGACAAGCCCGCAGGCGTATGGGGGCACGGTCATGAGTTGGGTCGTTGTGCTGCTGTAGCCTAGAGCCTCCACAATGGAGGGGGAGAAATAGGCAAGGCCGAAGAGACATACTCCGTTAGTGAAGAGGATGGCGCACAGGATCCAGACGTGGAGGTCTAGAAGTACTGAGACAACTTTCTTGATGGTGACCTTTTCTGTCTCGAAATGGTTTGCGTCGAGTTGCATGCGGGAAATACAGTGCTCGGCATGCTCTGGGCGAAGAGTGAGAGCCGTCTCGGGGCCGTTCGGTAGCATGAAGAAGGAGAAGAGACCAAAGCACACGGTGAATAGGCCTTCCAGAATGAAGATCCATTGCCAGCCCCGAAGACTCTGGATACCGTCCATCTGCTGGATAGCAGCTGCCAGCAGACCGGAGAATGCGCCACTCATGGATGCCGCGGAGAAGAAGAGCGCAATGCGGACCTGCAGCTCATGACGCCGGTAGAATCCTGACAGATAAAGAATGATTCCGGGAAATAGACCACCTTCAAACAATCCTAGGAAGAAACGGCAGGCGACAAATCCTCCAAAGGTCTGTGACTTGCTTTGGACAACTGTGATGAGTCCCCACATGGTGCATAGTGTTGGAAGAAGAATTCGAGGTCCGACTTTCTTCAAGATGAGATTGGAAGGGAGCTCGGCGAGGATGTATGGTATGTAGGTAACCGTGATAGCTTGTCCAATTAGTAAGTTCATGTGGTTTATACAACAGTTTGGAATACCCACCACACTTATACTCCCAGTCCGACAGGTGGAGATCTTTGTCCATTCCGGCCTGTAGAATAATTAATGAGTAACAGGATCCATAGCTGGACAGAACAGAAACAACCAACTCACAATTCGTGCGTTGCCGACATTGGCACGGTCCAGCCAGGCGAGGAAATATAGTACCAGGGTCATTGGCATAAGCAAAACGTCAAGCCTCAAGAGCGTCTCCTTCTCCAGACGACGCTCTTCCACAGTAGGTTGCACCTCTTCGGTAGAGATGTGCTTTGCTACGGGCAAATCATCATCTTTAGGCTTTTCGTCTGTCATATTGAAAGATTAGAGACAGGGACCGGCTGGCTAAATTTCAAATGTATGAGCAGGACTGGTCCCCTGCTGGGGGAGAGGACCGCGTGAATATATAGCATATCCCAGGACGCAGACATGGCGTCTAATTAGCAAAGATTACATCCAGGTGTAAAGTAGCACGCCCCCCTAGTCCCAGTAATTCAACAATTGCTCGATTCGCCAAGCATGCCCAGCCAGATCATGGCGGAAATGACCCGTCTTAACGTCCCCGCTCCGGGTCCAGACCAGATTATCCGGGGGTCAAATCTGGGGTTGAAATCCGGGGAAAGGCATGTTACTCCAACTTATCAAAAAGCCTCGGTTAGTGTAGCAATACCTAGGATAATTCCGTTGGATGTAAAAATACTGCTGTTGGTCGAGTTTCCGTATGTATTTTCGTATATATTGAAGTTTTCCCAAATGTATAGCATGCGCCAGGAACCGCGAAAATATGCTACCGCTCATCACTCGATACACTAGAGTATCAAAAGATTGCGAACAGTAATATCAATTCCACTGGAGGAACTTACTGTATAGCTGCCTGGGGCATAAACGCGGTATCTATATTATTATTAGGCCAGCATATAATACAGAGAACGTACCTTCGTAAGATAGTAATAGCACCTTTTTTCATCACAGATTAATACAATTCACACCAATTGGATCGGAAAGCGTACAAAACGAATTTGGTCATTTCTTCGCCAGTTTCTTGCTAGTCTTACGCGGAATAGTACGAATTTATCATGAATCAAACCGCGCGAGACACTGATCTGTCATCATTTGAACCATGAAAACGACCAAATATATATATAATGCTATTTATACAGGTGACTAATACGACATGACTACACGGGATGGGACCAAGTATCTATTTATAGAGGAATTCAAGCAAATTTATGGGACTGAGAGAATCCCATTCCAAAACTGGCTAATCTGCAAAGCACAGAAAGAAGTATCAGTAGTGCAGCAAGACTTAAGTTACTTGATATGAACGAGAAAATCAACTAGATATTTGTACAACTTTTATATGTCTCGATGAAGAGCGTCACGGAGGACAATACGATGTATACTTGGATCCTACTGAAATGGATCGACCGTTTCCTTTACGTTACTCAAGACCGGAATTATGTGACTTACTTACCCGACCGTTGCCCAGAAAGAAGGTCCAAGACGGGCCTTTGGAGCGCGCGTACCACGCCGAAGAGAGACTTACAGCTGATGGATATCGACAAAGCGATGCCATATACGAGAAATTCCACAAGTACTATAACAGCTATAATCCAAACGAGCATGCTGCTCCGTATGCACAATCATTGGGCCATCTGGAAAAAGCTTATCGCAGCCCACCATGTCATCTACGTGGTATATGCAAACCTGGCCCACAAACACTCAAATGGTTATCCACGCCGCTGCAAATACAGAAAAATTTCCCAAAGACGGCTATAAATGGAAACTCAAGCAATTCTGGGAATGCTGCATCACAAGCAGCCTGACAGGCATAGAAGCATGCAGGACCGCATGCATCACACCAGCAGGATTCTGCAACCTACAAACTAAGAGACCATACTACAGCTACCAAAAGGGTCTTGTAGACCGAGTCATGAATTTCTTCAAATTTTGGCCAAGTCTATATGGGTCAGCATTCACACGACAAGCTAAAGTCCAGGTCGTCCTTTTCCAGCCGCGTCGATCATGCCAAGGACTTGTTGCGAAGATGGTGATTGGAATTAGAGTCCAATAGAGATGACTACGGCATTCCCAGTTTGCAGGGAGAGTGTGTGAAGCCCAGAGTCCTCACCTGCTTTGGTTTTTTGCAGGTTACACTCTTGAACCGCGGCAAGTGACTATTGACACATCAATATAAGGCGCTGTTGGCATATTTAATTGCGTTTAGAGAATAGAGAATCATTTGATGATACTCATACTTCCTTGTAGTTGCCTATATTTACCCGTTGTTAAGAGTAGCACTCATCTCGTAGGCAGCACTTCATGTGACCATATCTAGACTCCTACGTCTAATGGTGACTCATATAAGTCATGTTGACTTACCAGAGTCGAGTGATAGCGGTAATACCAGGAAATATGAATGCTAAGAGTGCCGAACATATGAATTGGGTATGGCTGGGTTGACCATGACAAAATGAATTGTACAATCAGAAAGTTCATATATTCAATGAAGTGCTCATGCTACTTTACAGGAATAAGTATCGCTCTCGCCCAGAAAACCACTTCGTCTATCTGATCATTGTAACCAACATAGTCTGTTGGACACTGCCCAGTTAATTGGAACCATCGGGATGGGATTTGCTTGGGCCTACTCAAAAATGGAATTGACAGTCTACCTCGAATACTACAATCATGAATCTTACCAACACATCAATACAACAACGATCAAGTTAGTTCTGTTCCCTCCTGAGCCCTCCGCATTTTTGTCAGCTGGGTTCCCGACAGACAAACCGTCTCTTATCTTCTTCATCCATGTCACTTTATTTCTCAACAAAGGCTTCTCCTTCAATTGAACATGTCAAGACCTCAGTTGCGGCAAGCTTGCTGGCCTAGTGCCTGTGCAGCATAGTTTGAAGCTGAGCCTTGAAACAGTGAGGTTGACTTTGCACTTGAGAACCAGTTCCGACGACGGAACCATGGCAGGAGGTGGGCAACTGAATCTTGTGTCACGTATATCGCCTGGTGGCTCATGAGGAAGGGGAGAAAGAGGAGAAAGAGCCATGACTCTTTTACCCCTACCCTTTCCCACTCACTATATTTTCCATTCGGTATTCTCCGTCCTTTTACGTTGTTGCCTCACCTTATTATTCAAGTGTACGCAGAGAACCATCAATATCCTGGCTAGATCAGAGTTCAAAGAGGCTGCCACTTGACAATTTGTGAACCATTTCTAACCTCATTCTCCGCCGGGCCGGTAATCCAATTCCTTAACCTTACCAGCGAAAATAGCCCAGGGACAGGAACAATGCCTCCGAGGGGGGCGTTGAACACCACCATCAGCTTGACCTTCACCTTCTTGGCCATTCCGACCTATATATCCCAAACGACCCCCATAGATCAGGCCCGAATTCAAATTACTGGGTCTCCGCGCCAACTCCACTAATCGATTCAAAATATCATATTCCAACTTCAATTTCACGCTGTATATAAGCGACTTGGATGCAGTCTGTGACACATAATGACCCGTGTATTGAAGCACCACGATGGCTATGTCCAGCAAGATCACGATGATGTTCACGCAGATCAAATGCACCAAGAGCCTTCGACCAGCTTCCCCGTGCTGCTCGGTGAAGGATCCGCCCGAATACATCAGCATGCACGTTTCATACATGTAGATGACCGAGATAATTGACTCCTGGACAAAGAATACCGTGACTTGAACTCTTTCATATACAGCATATGGACTAACGAAACGGCGATATTGTGGTGAATTTGCACCGTAGCATAACACGATGGTTGGGATGTGCAGTATGATCGCATCGAGGATGATCATCGCGAGAACCGAGCGAAGAATAGCGCGACGTCGCACGACCAGGTGCAGACGGGAAAAAAGCACCATTGACTGGCCGGTAACCATGGCGCACCAGCCTATGATGATGAATGTTACGTACAAGTAGGAGATGCGTTCTGCAAGGCTGAAGTCCTTGAGGATGAACCCGATCGTGTAAATGGCTATTCCCCAGGTTGCTACCAGGAAACTCCAGAAATAGAGGCCATTACGGCGTTTGAAGGTAGAGAAAAGAAGGAAATGCAATTCAATGACATTATAAAGGGCGATTGAGAGAAGTGACGTAACAGCATATGTAACGGGTTGTGAGATTTTGGAGCCAAGATTAGCCCCAACATCACCAAGAGACATTATTTTCGTCCGGTGACACAGCTGTATAATGTATTCACCGCAGCCATAAGAAAAGGACGGTGATACGATGCGCACGACAATTTTTATATGCTGGACCACCATTATCAACCAAATAAATAGTCTCACAAGGCCACACATAGCATGCCATGGCTGATTATGGGAAAGGTGGCGCAGACTCCATGACGCGTTTGCACTTGCTGCTACCATGGGAGCGAGAAAGCGATTAATTTGTACCAAGTGCGGATAGCAATTGAAGCAATGACTATCCAACTACAAGTACAGGGTAGGTTAAAGGCCACGAGCATTAGTAATATCTTGCAAGTCAAGCATTGGTACAGTGTGTCATGTCAGGGTTGCCAGAATGCAACCCAGCCGCCAATGTTTGTTTCCTCTGCATGAAAAGCAGAACTGAATGAAAGTAGAAATGGCCAGGAAGTTAAGCTTTTTGAGTCTGGCAATGAAAGCTGACATCCCCTGCCAAAAACATACCATAATATAATACAGATTTAGCAAACGGGGAACCTCAAAGCGATGATTAAGGCAGCGTGGCGATTTATGATCGGTTGCAGTAGTCCTTGTAAGTCTTGTTCGCAGTGGTGCCTCGGGGTTCGGTTTCGCAGCTAATGAAGGACACAATAGATATGAGGAACCAAGATTTGAGATTGAGATATAATCTCAAATGGCCAGCCTAGTCAGTAACCGAATGGCCCCCTCTGGAGTTAAGTGGACTGAAATAGTTGACCTACTGGGTTTGGAATGATTGCGTTTTCTTGATCTTTTAGATGGTGGTGCATGGCCGTTGTTAGTTGGTGGGGTAATTTGTCTGTTACTTATAGAGCCTAGATTGTGAGCATAAGGAAGTTACTCTCATTTGTAGATTGCCACGAAGAGGAGCGTTGTCCCCCCTCCAAAAAAAAAAAAAAGCCACAATGTACGGTGACATTAGGGTGCTAGATCTTTACATACACAACCATCATATCATAACCATCCTTTACTCAATATCAATAGCAAGCCCTGGCAAAAGCTCAATTCGTCCAGGACTGGGCCCACTCAAAGCTAGCGTAATAGTCGTCTCCTCTGCATTTTCCAGCAGCCTAATAATGTGTCTACCAGCCATCAACCCTGAAGGGACCTCATAAGGCCAAACTCGATTATCTAGATCTGCCGGATCACGACTCCCGTATATAGCCCTGTACACTTCTGCCAGTTCTGCACTCTCTCGCCCAGGGACAGACAATGACAACGAAGAGATACCCGACACACCGGATGGGTGTTGAGTCAGATGAGGCTCCGCGGCATATGGAACGCGCAGTTCGCGAGGCGTTTTGTCAAGGCACCAAAATGGTAGACGCCCGGGTGAAAGGGCGTTGGTGGGGGCATCTGCGTCTATTGGCACGCTGAGTGTCCACTCTAAGATTGTCCCGTCGTTTTTCTTTCGGCCCCCGGCGACGGGCTCCTCGTATGAGAGGGTTGTGTTTGTATCCTGGACTCGCTGCTTGATAGCGCCGAAATCGTCATTTGGAGGGTGTGTGAAAGCCCAGTCGATAATAGTGTTTTCTTTGAGGTTTCCCCAGCGATGCTTGCTCCGTCGATTGGGGTCAATGTCGTCGAAAAAAGCGATGAATTCTAGGTAAACCCCATCCTGGAAAAGGACCAGCTTATTAGAGGTGAGTCCATCAGCATGGTTCCCGCCAGGCGCTATGATGAATAGATGTTGGATATGGTCGGATAGGCCTATGAGGGTGTCATGAGATACAAGAATGACGATGTGGTCCAGAGTAGGTAAGCGAGACATTGTCTAGAGCGCGGTGGGGAGCTTGGAGATCTCTTAATGGTTTCAAAGATGCTTTCAGAACTACAGATTTGCTCGTTGGTAAGTGGCATGACTAGGCAAGTCTTTAAATATATATTTGAAAGGAGCACCTACCCCGCTTGGTCTTTTGTGGGTACGATGTCGGGATTTGACAAATTTATTGGTCTATATTCCGATGAGAAATTCGTCCGAGTCACACAATCCTCATTGACCTCTGACAGGGAATCGGTTAGATGGAGTTCCAATAACTTCTTACGCCTATATCCGGGGTGGGGGCTCGCTACTAGGAACGAGTATTACTTGCTTGTTTTAAGTTATAGATAAAGTCGATAATACTACTATATACCGGAATAAATAGCAGGAATAACATGACTCCCATTGCTTAGATGGAAAATTTCTAGACGTTTACAGTGTCTTCTTTCCAAAAGCATTAAATAGGGAGTTTGGGTGTTAGACGATTTCAATTGATCATCCTTTGAACAACATGGTAAAATATAGCTTTCTAATTACGGGCGAAAGAAAGGAAAAGAAAAAGAGAAGAAAAGAAATCTTCTTTCAGAAGAGTACCAGCGCATTAAGCTCACAACAAATTGACAAGGTATAAAGCTCCTAAATCACTGTACCAACAGACTGGAGCTAGAGGGCGACTGCAAGGCGGTTTGTCATCCTTGGAATACTTAGCAGTATTCTGCCTCCCGTTTGATAAATTCCCGCAATAGTTGAGAAGGGTTGGAGATGAGTGTTCAAATAGGGTTATTCTTGAAGACGCGTTTTAGTGCGCGTGGTCCATGCAGTAAGCTTTAGATCTCACCTCAATCCGTAGGTGATCAAACAAGACAAACAGTACTATATTAAGATAGATAACCATTTTATGCATGCAGATCAGACAGTTAAAGTGTGAAAATTTTATGAAAATCTATGAAAATGAGGGTAGATGAAGTTCAGCGAGGGTCGAGAATCAGGTGGAGGGTCTTCGTGGGGTCTAGCCAGGTTGAACGCACGGGAGATAGACTGCCGTACCACTATGGGAGAACACTACACTCCATCCCATTTTCCTTTGTTCCTCGGGCATCTCACAGGTCTTTTTCTCAGGCACCTTTTTCCCGCTTCCTGTTCCCATGTGTTTTGTGGCCCGGATTCTCTACCCAGAAATCTAATTGCTCATTTTCCTTTCTCTTTTTGTCCAAAATCTCGTCATCCATAAAGACCAAGGTCACCAAAAGAAATCCGGGCAAGAATGGGCGGAGAACTGAGGGTCTTGGATGGACAAAACATTGAAATACCCATAATCCGGCTCCATGTCGTGAAATAATGCCTGTATATCTAATGCTTTCAGTTCAGACTGATACTTAAGGAACGTGTCGTGATCCTGATGGTCAAGTCCTTGGCTACGCATAGCCTCGGACATCTTATCTGGACAAGATGATCAGTAGGACTAGGAAAATGTGGGAGATGGGGAGTTATACGGTCAATTTTATTTGCTACTCCCGCTCTGATTCCGTGGACTCGAAGGCGGTCTTTAAACCCGTCTCGTTCAGCTGGGCTTGTGAAATTATGATGGAGTGAAGAGAATGTCAATCCTCTCTTTTCTTCAGGTCCCTGTGATGTTACCATGCGGAAAAAAGGAAGTGTCTGGGCGCGATCTGTCCACTCAAGCGTGAAAGGTTCTCTCCCTGGCGGAGGCCGTTTCTACAAGAGCTCATCAACAGAGGAGATACCCTTAAATGCGCCATCTGCAATTCCATGAACAAAAACCCAGAAGACAAAGTCCATCCCAAGCACAGGATGCTCCCGGAACCAGGTCCTCGGCCTAAGCATCATAGAGTCAGCACACAAATGTGGAAACACCTTGCACCTCTTAAAACCTACAACTTAGTATCGTCTCGGTAACGCTACCTTTAAGGAATTCAGAATCTATTACTACCCATCGCTCGATTGAGCCATTCTCGCTCCATTTTAGATTGAAGGTAAGGTGCTGAGTAGTAGGACAAAACTGCTAGTGCGTAGTATATACAGAGGTGACTGACTAGGCCCTACCTTATAATAAAGACACTCATTTATATTACGATAAGAGCTTGATTCAACAACTGCACCTGCCCGCGCCCCTGAGCCAGCGAACAAAGACAGTGCGGAGCCTATCTGAACTCTCATTCGTTCATGTAAAAATCGTGGTCATCAATCTCGAATAGATGGCGAAGAAGGTAGCCAATATCTTTAGCTGTCACGGGAAACCGCTCTCTCGGCTTGGTAGGCAGTCCATACTTTCGCGTAAGTTTGGTCCGTATATAGTGAAGTTATGTCAGCAGACTCCATCTCTATAAGAAGTTGGTGGCATTGTGTAGTCATACATTCAGAACATCTCTCTAGACGTCAGGAGAGAGTATTCGGTTCGTTTTTCGCTCCTAGCAAGAAGTAAAGTTGATTAGATTATCACAGGTTGTCCTCTGGGAAGGAGTGTTCGTCCGTGTTGCAATAAAGCTCTCAACGAATAACTTCAAGGTCTGGGGCGACGGATTGGGTTCATCCTTAGAGAAATTCTTTTCGTGGTTCTCTTTGCGTGAAAAGTGCCAGCTTTCATGGTGATCTTGTTATAAACGGTGATATTATGGGTTTGTCAGGCATGGACTTACACTATCCAGTTTTCGATTGCTCGATCATGCTTTTCATATGTCGAGCGTGCCAGCTCTTATAACATCAGACATTTCCCTGTGATGCCTGCTCGTTCTGATAATCGATGGTGAAGCCACGAGAAGCTGCTAGACGCTGCCGTTCCTCCGCAAGCTGCTGGAGACGGCCTCATCAATCATGGTCATATATTATCACGTGGGTACGGAGGGGAGAGAGAAAGGCCAAAATGTCAAGGCAGGGGAAGAGTGCATGGATGCAGAATACAACCAAAAAATTCTGGGGGCTCTCGCTATTTATCGTCATTTTCGAGCCATTTCGCCTTTGTTTTCATTATCTGCTCACCTGTATGATCCTGAGAACCCCCAGTGCGAGGACTTCCCATTTTAGAATACTGCATCACACCCCCGGTGTCAACATCGCACCCTTGGTGCTAGAAGCTATAGATGCCACGGCGCTCTACTAGAATAATAGAGCATCCAACTCATGGGTTCTACCTAGGTAGCTATCGACGAGAATAATCAACATGAGGGAAGGAAGAAAGGAGGTGGCGCCGTATTTATCAACAAAGCAAACAACTGCATCTCACGTGATAGCCAGCCAATGTGCCCAGGCCGTCACAGGTGTGATGAGTCCGGGTGTTGAGGTGAGATAATCCATATTTAAGATTCGGTGCGCAGTTGCGGAAATATGATAGCCCTTGATTGTGAATTCTCGCGCCAGGAAATAGCCCATGCTGTCAGATTTGCAGCCAGTTACCAATGCGTACTTCATTGCGATTGGAATCGAGCGGTCATTGTCATTGAAAGTCGCATGGGATGCAATTCTTATAAATGCACAGGAAGTCCTTAGTGATGTCGCAGATTGTATCTCAACGCGGCCGTACTTGCAAGATCGGGTTAGCCACTGATAACTGAAAGCGCATCTTGAGGATATTTGACAGTCCAGCCATGGTTCGGTAAATTCTCTAAGTGTTAGTTGATACAGAGTACTACACTACGGAATACTTAGATCTCAGGGAAACTTAACTACCCGTACTCCACCACGTACACATTGCTGAGCCGCCCTACTAGACCGTGCTATATATATACTCTAGCAATAAATCTAGTACAAGTGACCATACGGTGTGGAAAGCAAGGCCTCCCGTTCGCTCAGTCGCATTTAGACTATATGCTAAGTTCGGTCAACCGTCACTTTTGCCCTTTTCTTGTTGCCGCTCTAAGGGCGTAACGGCCAACGGTTAATGACCAACTGTCGATAATGGCAAACACCGCTAATGAAGAGAAAACGCTGCCAACGGGGCAGTATGAGCAAACGACAAGCGAGAGCCCTATTGCACCTGATCACATGATGGTTAGATAGTTTTCCTTTGTCTTGCCAGACGGCTTCCTTTCTTCTTCCTCATGCTAGTATTTCGCCAAATAGTCTACCAATAGATTCATATTGCCCGAGACCATCACAGGCGGGTAACTCGGGCTCTGGTTAGTCAATCAGAGCGGCCAACGTATTCAAAAGTCCGGCATACACAGAAGCCGAAAATCAGCTTGCCCCCTCCCCCTCCCGACTACTCTTGTTTGTTTCCCAAACCCTACTATGAAACACGCTAGTCCATATATAATTATTTTCAATATCATTCCTGTTATCGTGATATTGTACTGATTTGTAATATTACAAGGTTTGTTGTATATTACCAGTATGGGCAATGCAGCTTTCTCTAGAAGGTTTTGTGCAAATTGGGGGAAGAACCTAGTTCAAGCAATCTAGAACCTGCCAAAATCATGGTGCTTCATCTTTGCACTTCAAAATAGCTTATATGGGTAATGCATCTGAATTGTGCTGTACCTTACAATTCCGCCTTGAACGTTGGTATATGATAGACTGCCTTCTAGTGGTCCAAGCACTGGGCTCGGGTTTATCCGCGGCCTTTTTTCAAGTGGGGACAATAAGACAGAGCCTTTGTGATACCAATGATGCCACAACAATAGCCGCCCGGTCACAATTCGCCCCCACTCCTGGTGGATTTGGCCGCAAACTTTTAACACAATACAACGCGACATTTACATTACAGTTTGGTTGCATATAATTAGACTTTCGGGATCGGGAGAGGTTCCGGGGGAGGTTCCGGGAGCCAAAGGTGGGATTTTCATGTAATATGACTGGTTCAGATGCTTTTACTGCCACTCCCACACCTATTCAATGATACAGTAAGATAGAGCATAATTATCAAAATCAAGTTCCATCAAGATATCATGGCTTATGCTGGCCAAAGATGGGCTCTGACATAATGTAGTTAACTAACTAGTCATCATGAGAATGATGATGACTTCCCAGCTCAGGGTTCAACTTCAGTCAAGCTTAAACAACCAATAATGTTCTCACAACTGCTGGGATTGGGCAATCAACTAAAGCGCTGCTCCACAAAATAGCCGCCAACAGGCTTGGACTGAGAATTGTTGGGTGTTTTCAGTCTTTTTTGATCTTCTCCTTGACAACTTCTATCTATTGATTCAAGCACCATGGCAGGAAGGAAATGGTTTTCACAATTCAAAATTTATCGTCGCAACAAGCATTCAAGGCAGATGATATCCAATGAAGAGGAAGCTAATAGTCACCGTGAGCCTGTTGTTCCGCCTGAAAATACTGTTAAAAATCCCGCCGGGAAAACAGACTTGACTCAAATATCTCAAACCAAGCTGCAGAGCCAACATGCCCATGGCATGCCTGAAACAGGTCATAAACCAGAAACGACACCCTCCGGCGGTGATGCTGTCTGGAAGGATTCACTTCAAAAGCAATCTGCCACCCTATTTGAACCAAAATTACTCTGGGACAGAGCGTACGACAACCTCAGGGGAGGTCAGCCTGAGTTGGTGGAAGCCTATGAGAGGGTTCTGTCTTGTGAATTATCTGAAACACCTACGGCCTCAGCATCCAATGATCAGCAGAACATGATTGAGCAGAAGGATAAAGAGGCGCGACGATCGCAGATGAGGAAGCTCATTGACAAGGGTCTGGCCAAGACTGAACCTGAGGCCAAAGTCAAACAGGGCGCTGGACATGTGGTGGATGTTGTTCTTGCTTCAAACCATATGATAAGCACTGCACTCAAAGCCTGCCCAGAAGCTGCTCTTGCATGGACTGGTGTTACTTTCGCTTTACAGGTGAGTGCTGTCACTGAACCTGAAAATAATCAAGATGATGCTGACCTGTTCACAGATGATAGCCAACCCTATTAAGGAGACAGAAATCAACCGTGCTGGCATTGAATATGTTGTTAGAAAGATGGACTGGTACTGGAGCTTGTCTCGCCATTTACTCAAGGAGCGGGACCTGGAAAGCAAAGATTATGCAGAACTGCAATCAGGGCTGGAGGGCCAAATCATCCATCTGTATAAGGTGCTCCTCTCATATCAGATGAAGAGCGTTTGCTCGTACTATCAGAACCGGGGCCTTGTCTTCCTCAAAGACCTTGTGCAACTTCATGACTGGGAAGGGCAAATAGATGATATTGGAGAAGCGGTAACAGCGTTTTTTGAAAGCTCTCAGGAGTACAGTACCCAACAAATCGTGGATATCCAGGAGAAAGAAATGAAGACCCTGCGTGGCATCCACCACGCCCTCCGGGAGCAAATGTCGATGCAAAGGGATTCTCAAGAGCATGCCAAAAAAGACCAAGAGAAAGAAAAAGACAGAGAGTGTCTGAAGGATTTACGCTTGACAAATCCTGAAGATGATGTGAAGCGCATTGAAGACAGCAAAGATCCATTGCTGCGTGAATCCTTCGTATGGATCCTCAGCCACCCTTGCTTTATAGAGTGGACAGATGACAAGATGACCCAGCTCCTATGGATCAAGGGTGATCCAGGCAAGGGGAAGACAATGCTTCTGATAGGAATCATCAAGGAATTATTATCAAGCCCCTCTCATAAGTCCAGGCACCTGTCTTTTTTCTTCTGTCAAGCAACCGATGCAAAACTCAACAATGCCACAGCGGTGCTGAGGGGCTTGATTTACCATATGCTTGTTCAGCAACCTTATCTCGTCTCACACCTTCGTAAAGAATACGACACGGCAGGGCCCAAGTTATTTGAGGGTGGCAATGCATTCCCTTCGATGTCCCGAATTTTTAACAACATGCTTCAGGACCCCAGGCTCAATCAATTGTATTTGGTGGTGGATGCTCTTGATGAATGTCAATCTGGATTGGAGCAACTTTTGGGCTTCATCAATGAAACTTCTGCACACCCACATTGTCAGGTCATGTGGCTGGTGTCCAGCCGCAACAGGCTTGATATTCAAGAGCGTTTGTGCCCTGGAAATGGAAGAATACAGCTTGATCTGGAACAAGATACAGAAAGTCGGGTTTCTGATGCTGTCAGCGCCTACATTGACCATAAAGCTTCTAAACTAGCCCAACTGAAACAGTATAAGAGCGACCTTCAAGCTGACGTGCGGGACTATCTGCATAAGAACTCATCTGGCACATTTCTATGGGTGGCTCTTGTTTGCAAACAACTTGAAAGTACTCTACGCTCGAGAACAAGTGAAATACTAAGGTCATTCCCACGTGGGCTGCAACCCTTTTATCAACGAATGATCGATCAAATCCACACCCATTGTGATAGTAAAGTCTCTGTGTTGTGTAAGCAAGTCCTTGCTGCCAGTACACTTGCATATCGGCCGATACACTTGAAAGAGCTTGTTGCTGTTGCTTGTCTGCCAGAGGAAATTACTAGTGATCAAGATGATGTCAAAGATGTCGTGAACCTCTGTGGTTCTTTCTTGAGTGTTCAAAATGAAACAATTTACTTTGTTCACCAATCAGCAAAGGACTACATTGTGCGGTATGCAAATGCTGAGATATTCCCCCATGGGCGTACAGAAGCACATTGCACAATAGTATTGCAGTCACTTGAATCCATGTCACAGGTTCTGAGACGAGATATTTATACTCTGCAGCATCCAGGACTTTGCATTACAGATGTTCATCCGCCATTGGAAGACCCGCTTGCATCAATCCAATACGCGTGTGTATATTGGGTCGACCATCTCCATGAAATGGGAAGCAGTCACAATAGAACGTTCCTCCATGACAATGGATCTGTGGATGTCTTTCTCAAGAAGCATCTTCTTCACTGGCTGGAAGCTTTAAGCCTTATGAAGAGGATGTCAAACGGTGTGTCTGCAATAGTTAAGCTACTCAGCTTGGTCACAGTTAGTTACCCTTTTCTGCAATAGGGTCCCTATAGATGCTAATTCATCCAGTGTGTACCAAAAGAATCTAGCCTTTCCAAGCTGGTCCAGGATGCCCATCGCTTTGTTTTATTTAACAGGGGTGTTATTGAGGGTAGTCCTCTGCAAGTATATTATTCAGCACTTATATTCAGTCCAGTTGGCAGTTTAACACGACATTTTTACAAGAATGAGGGGCCACATTGGATCACTACAAAGCCAGTTATGGAACCCGAATGGGGTGCCTGCCTCCAAACCCTGGAAGGCCGTAGTGGATGCGTTAGGTCGGTGGCCTTTTCATCTGACGGTGCCCACATTGTTTCTGGGTGTGATGATAAGACAGTTAAGATCTGGAATGCCAGTGATGGAGCCTGCCTGCAAGCCCTGGAAGGCCATAGTGATTGGGTCTGGTCAGTGACCTTTTCATCTGATGGTGCCCACATTGCTTCTGGTTCTGAAGATAAGACGGTCAAAATCTGGAATGCCAGCAATGGGGCCTGCCTGCGAACCCTGGAAGGCCATAGTGATAGTGTCAGGTCAGTGGCCTTTTCATCTGATGGTGCCCACATTGCTTCTGGGTCTGATGATAAGACGGTCAAGATCTGGGATGCCAGCAATGGGGCCTGCCTTCGAACCCTAGAAGGCCATCGTGGTTGTGTCAGGTCAGTGGCCTTTTCATCTGACAGTTTCAGTATTGCTTCCGGGTCCCATGATAAGACACTCAAGGTATGGGATGCCAGCAATGGAGTCTGCCTGCGAACCCTGGAAGGTCATAAAAATTGGGTCAGCTCAGTGGCATTTTCATTCGATGGTGCCCATGTTGCTTCTGGTTCTCATGATGGCACAGTCAGGATCTGGGATTATGGCAATGAAGCTTGCCTGCAAATCTTAGAAGGTCATGGTGGTTGGGTTATGTCAGTGGCCTTCTCATTCGATGGTGCCCACGTTGCTTCTGGCTCTGAAGATAAGACGGTCAAAATTTGGAATGCCAGCAATGGAACCTGCCTGCAAACCCTGGAAGGCCATAGTAATTGGGTCAGCTCAGTGGCGTTTTCATCTGGCAGTGCCCACATTGCTTCTGGGTCCCATGATAATACAGTCAAGCTCTGGGATGCCAGCAGCAGAGCCTGCCTGCAAACCCTGGAGGGGCATAGTGACTACATCAGCTCAGTGGCCTTTTCATCTGATGGTGCTCGCATTGTTTCCGGCTCCCATGATAAGACGGTCAAAATCTGGGATACCAGCA
>NW_024467300.1:366041-370539 GCF_000600275.1 Aspergillus ruber CBS 135680
TGCCTGCGAACCCTGAAAGGCCATAGTGATTGCATCAGCTCAGTGGCCTTTTCATCTGATGGTGCTCGCGTTGTTTCCGGCTCCCATGATAAGACAGTTAAGATCTGGGATACCAGCAATGAAGATGGAGCTTGCCTACGAACCCTGGAAGGTCATAGTGGATGGGTTATGTCAGTGACGTTTTCGTCTGATGGTGCCCATGTTGCTTCCGGATCTCATGATGACACAATCAAGATCTGGGATGCCAGCAACGGAGCTTGTCTCCAAACCTTTGAAGGTCAAGGATGCTCTGTGACATTTGACACTATTACTTCACATTTCCGTACTGGAATGGGGGTTCTTCCGTGGGATAACATATCGAGTACCCAGAAAAATACAAATATATGCGGAATCACCCCGTGTCAAACCTATGCTTTGAACATCGATCAGACGTGGATCACCTGGAATGGCCAGAATGTACTATGGCTGCCAACAGAGTACCGCCCGTCATCCTCAGCTATAAAATCAAGCACTATGGTCATTGGATGTCAATCAGGTCAGGTTCTAATATTTAACTTCTCCGACAAGGCGCCTTTATAACATTAATCATTTCTCTGACGGTCAACGGCTGTCGATGTTGGCAGACGTTGCCAACAGAGCAATATGAGCAATGATGAGCCCCTTGCACATGTGATCACATGATGGATGTATAATTTTCCTTTGTCTTGTCAGTTGGTTTCCTTTCTTCTTCAGATTCGATATTCTTGCCAATAGTGTGACGGTCTCGAACAATATGAGTCTATTGGTAGAACTATCTAACGAAATATTTGTGACGGTCTCAAGCAATATGAAATCCATTGGTAGATTATCTGGCGAAATGCTAGCATGAGGAAAAAAAAAAAAAAAAGGCGCTGGGTCTGCCAGCGCTAGACTATATAATGCGCAAGGGGTTCTTTCTCCCTAAAGCAGGACAAAGGAATCAACAAAGGAATTAAACCTGTCATGTGACTGAGAAAGTACTCACGCTATGACAACAAGCAAATCCCGGCTGATATATCATGCCGGCATCGCAGGGAATGAGCTTGCTGATGAACAAGCAAAGAAAAGAGCTAGATCTATCCCACAGACCAACACCCCTCCAACAAGATATGCCTGGGCTCGCCGAACGTTGAAGGAGGAATTCTGGCGGAGATTTCAATCATACTGGACTGAGAACGCGCCACAGCAATATCACGATCTCTCCATCAGCCTGGAAAAACGACCCCATGAACTATTCCTCCCTAGAGCCACCCTCGACCGGATACTTGCAGCCCAGTCAGGCCATGGAGACTTCGCGCTATATCATGAACGCTTCGGGCACGAAGATGCCAAGTTGGAGTGCTCCTGTGGGCGCCCAAAGACCTCCCACCACTTCTATTACTGCTGGAAAGGTCAAAAGACAGCCCCACAGCCATGGGGAAGCCGGCACGTGGATGAGATTCTGCGCTCTAAGTCAGGAACAAGGGATCTCCATGAATGGATACAGAGGTCTCACTCTTACAACATGATATGCCCAGCACATTGACCTCAAACCCCCCCCCAAAAATAATCTTCCTCTCCCTTTTCACCCTCTTTCTCTCTCTTTTCCTACCCCTGAATGAATGTAAAGGGCTGTCTATGCAGCCCAAGAACCTCCAGCAAGTTCCTGCGAGGGAGTCTTCGCCAGTGTATGATAAAATTAGCTTAGCTACCAGATAGGCGGTGGCGCTCCGCCCGTCATATGTTCCGTTTCGGGACCCCGCGGCACGTGATCTTATTTGACGCGCGACCGAATTTTTGACGTAATAGTTACTACTACTACTCCCAGCTGATATATATATTTTGCGAACGCAGCGAGCATATCTTTCTCTTTTATAGAGGTTGCGAGGTTACATTTCAATTGAAGAGGTCAGGTAAAAGATCTAATTATCGAATAGGCATTATATTCTAGTTAACGGTTTGTTCAATGATGATGCTGACGAGAATGAAGATGGGTAATGACACTGACGCCGACGCTGAGGGATATACAGAAAGGGAAAGGCAAATAGAACGGCAAAGTAAGATAAACCAGAAGAGAAGAGATGGTAGAAACAGACATGACCTATGTATGATAGATGAATAAACTTGGGGATATAACATGCAACTTTTGCCTTTATACCGCCTAGATATCTGTCGGAGGGTGTAGCCCTCATGGTCTGTTCGGTTTGTAAGTAAGTCCCAAGGACCTGCCTTGGAACGATTGCATGGTAAAACACTATCCAAACTAGTGAAGACTGAATAGTGGTATAACCCTCGGCGGGGGAAAAGAGCATCATACAACAGTATGAATAGCTCAAGATAGTCTCACTATATCCAAAATGAAATAAACAAAATGGGTGCAAAAAGCAAGCGTCTCTCATGTCTTCGTTGAGAGGCTGACATGATTTTCGTCTTCGGCTTTCTTCTCGGGAGAACCGTTGTTGTCGTCTGCAGGGGTGGAACCAGTTCCTTGCTTCGCCTTGTCACTGACAGGAACGACAACTGGTTGCTTGTCGTTGTATTCTTTGGCTTCCTCCCCATTGGTAGTAGCAGTCTTGTCCGTTTCTCCTGGGGCCTGTTGCGTGGGAGTCGTATTCTGGGATTCCGTCGACTCCGAGCTGATGTACACGTCGTTCTGGTTCTCCGTCGTGTCCGGTTCAAATTCGTCGTTCAAAGACGTCAATCCACCCTCAATGTCCCGGAGTAACCGAACAAACTCCTCGGGGACCAAGCCACTCTCACCAGACTTTGGGTCTTCCGCTACAAGCCAGCCGTGCCCGTGTCGGTATGAGACGAGGATCACCTGGCCTTCGACTAACGGCAATTCGTTCTCATGTTCTCTCGTAAAGTCGAAGAGTGCCACTGCTTTGCCGTGCATTTCTTCGTCAGGACACCCGACAGCAAATTGAAAGTCGCGGGCGTACGGGTCGTCGTCCTCTGACTCAAAGCCCATATCTCCCTCGTAGCTTTGCGGGTTGACATCTGTATCGCCAACCATCAAGTGAGAATAGTGGCTCTCATCAGCCGGATATGTGATATACTCGCCTCCTGGCCCGTCGTCTGACGAATCTCCGCCATTCACATAATAAGTTTCGCTGCCGTCCGCGTTCATGCTAACCAACGTTCCGCGCTCCGGGTCATCCGCGACGTAGCGAGATGGGATGCTACGCCCAGGACTCCTACCGCGCCTCCCAATCAAAACGGTCCCAGTCGACTTGTTTTTCCGGTGACGGAACACGGGGCTATGCAAGTCTTCATCTTCACTATACGGAGGACCATCGCCAAAGGACATTGCGGGAAGTTGTTGATGTCCATAGCTGTTTTCGGTGGTCCAAGGCTGAGTAGACCATTGACCGCGCGAACTGTCCCAGGGCGCGGGAGGATCTGAGAGGCGACGCTGTTCACTCACTGGTGTCGACACAGTGGACGCGCGAGGGGGCAACGGCCCGTAGTGAAGCGGGTGAATCGGGGGGTATGCGAAGTCGCGAACCAGAGCATACGGCAGACTGGAATGGAATATGGGGAAAACATGCGATCCGGGGCGCGAACGGTTTTGAGAATTGTAGGAGACGTTCGAGAACGTGGATAGACGATCCTTTGCGTAGGAGGATTGTCGCTGATTGGACGGCCGCTCCGTGACAATTGGCTGCAGAGTTGTCGTCAAGTGTGTCGGACTCTGCTGCTCCGTGGGAGGCGGCGAGCTAGGGGTCATGGTCGTGGTAGTTGTCATTGGATCTTGTGCGTCACGAGGAATAGCGCGTGGAAGAAACGACGACCGGATATAACCAGATTTGTCTCAATTTATCGAGGCCCAAAAGAAAGTCGGGGAGAATCAATGCTAGGGATCGTTTGTTCACTGGCAACGATAATGACACCCCTAGATTCGCATTGCGATGCGTCCACCACAGAAAACCAAGCAGTATGTAGAGACCAAGCTCTAATAACAATGACAGGAAAAGAAGAATGCGTTGAGTTAAAGGAGCGACGTTTCCAATTGCCAAAAACAATGCGAAAAACAACCGGCGCGAATAAATTCGGTATGGAACCACGACTGCGACAGTGCTGAGAACTAAATGGCCAGGAAACAAAAATAAGATAATAATAACAATAAACAGCAGCTCCGGGCGCTCTCAAGAAAGAAAATAAGTGGCTTCACTATGACTCCGGTCGATCGGTCGTGGGACGTTCGTGTAGTGATTCTGAAACGAAACGCAGTAAGACGGACAGAGTTTCTTTGCGCTGAAGAGAAATCTGTATCGAGATTTGTCAGGTTCGAGTGGCAGATAGGTAGTATTCTAAATTTAGCAGCACGTAAAAGTGTCAGAGTAGTAGCCCGTTATGTAAGAGAGGATTAGGAAGAAGAGGGGAACGGAGAGAGAAGGAAAACAGAAGAAAGTGGGATGAAATGGAAGAGGGGCCTCGAAGAAGAAAACGAAAGAAAATGAAAAAAAAAAAAAAAAAAAAAAAAAAAAAAAAAAAAAAA
>NW_024467300.1:370639-594866 GCF_000600275.1 Aspergillus ruber CBS 135680
AAAAAAAAAAAAAAAAAAAAAAAAAAAAAAAAAAAAAACACACACACACACACACAGACAGCGCCCTTATTTGCTAATATAAGAAAGGAAATATCAGCGAGCCCAGCGTGAGGCTTACCGGAGATTATTATGAGTATTGAGAAGAGGATCAACGGGGCGCAGTTCGGAAGCGTTGAAGAGGGCAAGCTGAGGGAGGGGGGTTCTTCAGCTGAAAGGTACAATGTAGGTGATAGTGCAGCTGCAGAATTTGGTATGTAAGTGTTGTTTCTTTCAAGATACAAATGAAGATGTTGTCGCCAGTTGAAGCTTCTCCATGTCCCTTGAGGTAGCACACGTGACCCCCACGGCCGTCTAGCGTGTTTCAGGTGTTGGTGCCTTGGCGCCAGTCCGACTTGTAATTTATGCCTGAGGCATAATGAGTCTATCGCTAATTAACTATGTACATAGTTACTACTGAATCCCAAAGACAAGCCTCCTTTTACTAGGCTGCAGAATAAAAAAGTTTCAAAGATCGTCAGTCATATAATTCATGTCTAGCTAATCAAAGAGCGTCATTGTTTAACAAACAGCAAAAGCACAAGGAAACAAACTGAAGAGAAAGAAACAGGGTGAGACCTGCTCTACCCAAACGCACTGCCGAGTATTACAATCTATCCTTGCAGGCAATCAACCAACGCCAAATTTTGTTCAAACAAAAAAGGCGACTTACGAGTCCGGGCAATAAGTTTGATGCACGGTTCTCGTCCGGGTCAAGAATGAAGGCCCCGTTTGTTGGTATTTGTTAAGAACGGACGAAGCGGATGAAGCTGCGGATGTTACAGGCGCGCTTGACAGTTGAGCCGCGAACATGGCTGGTATACTCGATGAATAAGCCGCAAACATTGCAGGAGAACCAGACGAGTCAGCTGATAGCGCTGCCGAAAAAGTAGTTGGGGAATTGAATAGGTTGACTGAAGGAACGGCGGCAGAACTTGCAGCTGGTGGATGAATGGGTAAACCCGTTGATGGTCGAGCTGAGGGAGCAAAAGCAGAACTTGCTGGAAGGACTGGGGAACTGAACGATGACTGGGCTGATGGGGCGGCGGTAGAGCTCGCGCCAACAGCGGAGCTTTGAGCAACAGAAGAGCTCGCGGTGCCCTGCAAACCAGAGCCAGAACCTGGAGAGAAGAGCTGTGCGAATTGACCCGGAATGGAAGCATCATTAAGAGACTGTGCATCATCGTACTTGGCCTGGGCCTTCGTGTTGGTGTCTGCTTTTCCAGTAACATCCACGTCCATGCAGGTCGTATACAGCTCCGGCTTCCCATTAGGCAAGCTCTCGTCCTTACCAGGGAGGGTAGGCCAGTCCCAAACCCAGTACAGCGTGTACTGCTTCCCACCCTCCGCATCCTCCGGCAGTTTAATATCAGTCTGACACCACAAATTGGTCCCCATCAACTGATCTGCCGTGTGCTTGAACTTGGCTTGGCGATTCTTTGAGATACTCCCACCGTTGACTTGGTAGCATCGACCGTCGTCGTAGGGCCGTGTTGCCAACAATTTTCCGCGCTTGTCGCCTCCAGTGCCGTCTTTGTTCCAGACCTTATGGATGTCGATAATCCTATCATCTTCGCTGGGCTCGGTTGTGCCGTACACATAGACTGTTCCGCGATTCGGAGGCTTCCCCTCTTGATTCTGGGGTTCAGTCACATGGCCGTTTTCCTGGTATCTGAGGGCAATAGCGGACCCCTGCTGCACCTGAAGACGTGGGAGGTCGGGCTTCTGGTCGTCTGGACTTGTCTGGGTATCCATGCATATCTTGTCAGCTTTTGTAAGGTTGACCCCGTTTGATGGAAGTCGATAGGTCATGGCGTCGTCGTTGAAGTCTGGCGATGTGCGGGGGATGTAGCCTCGGGGGTAGCCCGGAGTGCCGACGAAGCTGCCATTACTAGGGTTGATGACCGTGAGTTGTTCGATCCAGGAATGGGCATTGGTGGTGGTTGCGAGGAGGGTGGTCAACACCTTCCAGCTCGTGGGGATGTGCATTTTGTTCGGTTTTGTAAGCTTCGTTCCGACCAGCGGATTCGATGTTTTTCTTCGTCAAAGATCGTGATATCCCTCGAGAGAGTATAAACAAGAAGTAGTTTGAGTATCGAAAAGAGCGAGAGAACAAAATAGCAGCTAGCAAGCAACAATGGGCATCCTTATACGATGCTCTTGACGCTGTTCCTTGTCTGACAAACAATAGAATAGACAATAGACAATAGACAATAGACTTTATTGAAGGAAAGGCCAAAGATGCCAACAATAAAAACTCAATTCCTAACAAAGGGAATGCAAAAGAGTGATTCACTGACAATGGACTCAACCCGGAGAACTCCACTGGAAAAAAGAATAAACAATAGAAAGAGCCAACGGTCTCTATTTATTCTCCCATCGGACGAAATCAATAAGGCTATTGTGCGTCTCACCTGATATGAAAAAAAAGGGCGCAAAAAAACTGGATTTGGACTGGGTGAATCGCTTTGTGGCACTCTCACGGGTAGCAGAAGAGTAACAAAATATACCCTCTGGGCGCCAACGACACCAGTCAGTATAACATGTCTCCATGTGGCAGCAATAACAGGGGAAAATCTCCGAGCAAGCATGTTTGAAGAAGAAGCATTGAGGGCCAATGAATGGCGTATGGAGACTGTGTCAGACCTTGTGGTGAGTTCCTTGCATCTCATTGAGATTTTTATTTTGTACTTTGCTATTATTGTTCTTGATGTTTGGACTGGATCTCAGATGTGGTCGGCGCTTAGCAGTCATTGGCTGGGGTTTCTTCATCTCTATTTTTTTTTGGGGGGGGGGGGGGGGGTTCTCATTGTTCCCTATTGAGGAGATCTTCTGCAGGGACCGGCGGTTAGCGCTTTGCCTCATCTTGGGAATATATCCCTATCAGCATGGGGATATTAAAAAAGCAAATAGTGTCACAGGCGTCTATGTATCTGTATATTTGCTTTAAGACTGAAAAGAAAAGAATAGAATCGTTCTGTCATGGCGGCTATACCCGAGCCAGAGAGCGTGAGCGATGCGCTGGGGTGGATGCGATGAAACAGATAGAGTCTTGCGGCGATTGATCGGGGCTTTGATTGCTCTTATATATGTCATATTTTACTGCTTACTGGCACTGAAGAATCAGATCTGACACCGACAACGATTGAGATGTAGTGACCTGCAGATGTAATTCAAATCGGGCCTAATGGAGAATCAGTAAGCGGGAATAACTAGGGCACTATTGACATGTATGCAAGCTGCAGCTTTTCTGGCATCCCACTCCCCTTTCATTAACCAACGGCCTTGTTGTCTTTTGATATTATTCTTGGGCATGAAATCGCTTCCTCTTGTCCGACATAACATCCAATACATCACTTTTGTCGTCGAAGATGCCGAATACAAGCTATTGACAATTCCGATACAGGAGCATCCGAACGTCGCCGTATATATATCGGCCAGTTCCGCCATAGACGACCTTGTCCATACAAATACGTCCACAAAAACCCAGCACCGGAATGCAGATGGGGCCACTGATTGATTTACTGATTGATTAGATGAAAAGAGTGGATATTGCTTCAGTATCGCGTAGTTTCCGCCGAATCCGAGAGCTGGCCGAGTCTACCGAGAGACAAAGAGTGGGTAGAGTCAATTTAATCGGTTGAAGTTACCTAATGGGTCGGATTTGATGAGACGAATCTACAGTAGTTAGAGCAGAAGGTGGTGGTAATACTCCGTGTTCTGTACGAAGATAATAGCGTATGACTGTGCCCGGAGAACGGACTCGACCCCGGAAGCAAAGGCAGAGCCTCGATTTGCCAGCAGGCGGTTGATGCAAGGACCTTCGCTCAGCCTTTATCTGTATGGACCAGACCATGCAGCTGAAAAGGCGACCTTTGTGTGACGGAAATAAAGTGATCTCATCAAGTATGGTAGTAGAAATTGCAACGCAGGCTGGGTCAGAATTGAATCCCCATCCGGGCCCTTGGTTAATTTATTTGTATTTTTTTCTGTGGTCCCCGCAGTACGTCTTATCCTTTAGACTCGAGGACGGAGTATTTCTTTGTGTGGCCCCCTTCTTCTCACTTGCTCATTTACTTTTCTCTCTCGTTTTTTCTCTCTCTCATCCCTCGCAGTCAGGTATACGAACTCTGAGAACATCTCCGATCGGCGCCTAAATCGGGGTTACGTTGATCCGTCACGTCTGGCCAGGCTACCGATTTTACCCTTCAGGGGGCTGTGGCCGAAAATCAAAAGAAAAGTTCTGGAAGAAAACGAGAAAATACTTGGAAGAAAGAGGAGTAAAATAAGACGACAATTCCAGGAGTATCAATTGAATCTTTTTCGTGCGATACTCTGGTCAATTTCTCCTGTCGCGTGGCAAATCCTCACCGTTCTCTCCAGGTATGCTCTGATCGTCTCCAAGTGTCAAATAGCGTGCAGGGACTAAATCGCTTGTATCTCTAATTTATTTTAGTCCTGCCCCCCCGTTACCTCTTCGTTTTTTTTTTCTTTTCTCTCCTCGAAATTCTTTTTCCATGTTCTGTCCTTCGATTAGAAATTGAAAACAGAACAACAGGAAAAGAGGAAAGGGGAGTTTCTCTCAATTCCTTTCATCCCCTCCAGGCGGTTTCCTCTACAGGGTCGAGCTCGCCCTATACCGCCAATTCCAGAGAGCTGTCCAGAAATCTCTTCAATTTCCCCTTACATTCAACATGGCTACCTCGTTCTTAACGAGGAGCTTTCGTCCAGCCCAAGAGGACAAGGACGCGGAACCCGGTTGGTTGAAGCGTCAGGTTACCAGTGGTTTGCAGGCCATTTCCCGTCGTGCCTGCTTGCACCCCATCCACACGATCGTGGTCATTGCCCTCGTCGCTAGTACTACCTACGTTGGTCTTCTCGAAGGCAGCTTTTTCGATACCGTCAGGAACCCCAGGGATCTTGCGGGCCAGGTGGATGTCGACTTGCTCCTTCAGGGTAGCAGGAGTCTCCGTTTAGGCGAGAGTACCTCCTGGAAGTGGCAGGCCGAAGACGCGTCGTCGCCAAACGATCAGAAAGTATGCTCTCCATTTGAATTCATTCTCCTTGTTTTGTACGGATACTGACTTTTATCAATGACAGGTCGCTCAACACCTCGCGTTGACCACCTTCATTTTCCCCGATTCCACCTCCAAGTCCGCCCCTCCCGCTCCAGTCGCCCACGATGTCCCGGTTCCTTCGAATGCCACTGCTCAATCCGTTCCCTACACGCCTAATCTCTTCTCTCCCTTCTCCCACGACTCGTCTTTGGCTTTTACTGTGCCGTTCGAGCAAGTTTCCGACTTTTTGAAGGCGGTGCAGGAAATCCCTGACCCCTCCGCGGACACCGGTGAGGTGGAACAGAAGAAATGGATCATGAGGGCCGCTCGTGGCCCGGCGGGGTCCTACAAAGCTATCGGTCTCTGGCTGGTTGATGCTTGGGGCTCGTTCGTGGACTTGATCAAGGTACTATCGCTCTTGGCTCTTGGGTATGAGATTTTACTAATGAAATGCTTTTGCTTAGCACGCCGAAACAATTGACATTGTGATCATGGCTCTGGGATACCTGTCCATGCACTTGAGCTTCGTCTCCCTCTTCGTCTCCATGAGACGCCTTGGTTCGAAGTTCTGGCTGGGTGCAACCGTTCTGTTCTCGGGCGCGTTTGCCTTCCTGTTCGGTCTTTTGGTCACGACAAAGTTAGGAGTCCCGATTAACGTGATTCTGTTGTCCGAGGGCCTTCCGTTCCTTGTCGTCACCATCGGTTTCGAAAAGCCAATTATCCTCACCAAGGCCGTTCTTAACGCTTCGGCAGACGGCAGGCGGCAGAGTTCTCGGGCCAATGGTGCAGCTTCGCAGCCCAACGGTAGCGGTCAGACGACCTCCAGCACCCCTAGGTCCATCCAGGATTCGATCCAGACCGCCATCAGGGAACAGGGCTTTGAGATTGTTCGCGACTACGCTATTGAGATTGCCATCCTTGTGGCCGGTGCCGCGTCAGGAGTGCAGGGCGGCCTTCGACAGTTCTGCTTCCTCGCCGCCTGGATTTTGTTCTTCGACTGCCTCTTGCTCTTCACTTTCTTCACCACTATCCTCTGCATCAAGCTGGAGATTACTCGCATTAAGCGTCACGTGGCCCTCCGCAAGGCCTTGGAAGAGGATGGCATCACCCACCGTGTCGCAGAAAATGTGGCTTCCAACAACGACTGGCCCCAGGCCGGATCGGGAACCAGTGACGCTGGTGACGGTGTCTTTGGTCGTAAGATCGAGTCTAGCAGTGTGCGACGCTTCAAGATCCTCATGGTTGGCGGTTTTATCTTGGTCAACTTGGTGAACCTGTCTGCTATTCCGTTCCGCAACGTTGGACACAGTACTGGTCTTCCCGTCATGTCGCGCGTCTCCAACTTCCTGGCAGGCCCAACCCCAATTGATCCTTTCAAGGTAGCAGAGAACGGACTCGATTCTATCTACGTCTCGGCTAAGAGCCAGATGATGGAGACCGTTGTGACTGTCATCTCGCCTATCAAGTACAAGTTGGAATACCCCTCTGTGCACTACGCTGCCCCGGAGACCCGCGGCTTGGACATTGAATACACCGATCAATTGTTGGACGCTGTCGGTGGTCGTGTGATTGAGAGCTTGCTGAAGAGCCTCGAGGACCCCATCTTCAGCAAGTGGATCATTGCTGCTCTGACCTTGAGTATTATTCTGAATGGATACCTGTTCAACGCTGCACGATGGAGCATCAAAGAGCCCGAAGCTGCCCCCGCTGTCCCGCAAATCGTCGAGGAACCTAAGAAGGTCTACCCCGAATTTGATGCTGTTCAAAACGAATCCAAGCGCACCACTGAGGAATGTGAGGCCATGCTCAAGGAGAAAAAAGCTCCCCATATGTCCGATGAAGAGTTGGTCGCACTTTCGCTTCGCGGTAAGATTCCTGGGTATGCGCTGGAGAAGACGATGGAAGACGAGAACCTCATGAGCCGTGTCAATGCTTTCACCCGGGCGGTCAAGATTCGTCGGTCTGTCGTGTCGCGAACCCCGGCTACTTCCTCTATCACCAGCTCGTTGGAAACTTCCAAGCTCCCGTATGAACATTATAACTACACGTTGGTTCACGGCGCATGCTGTGAGAATGTCATTGGTTATCTGCCCTTGCCCCTTGGTGTTGCCGGTCCCTTGAATATCGACGGTCAAAGCTACTTTATTCCCATGGCCACTACTGAAGGTGTGCTGGTCGCTAGTACCAGCCGTGGAGCCAAGGCCATCAACGCTGGTGGTGGTGCCGTTACTGTGCTTACGGGTGATGGTATGACTCGTGGTCCTTGTGTTGGTTTCCCGACCCTTGCTCGCGCGGCCGCTGCCAAGGTTTGGATCGATTCCGAAGAGGGCTCGAACATAATCAAGACCGCTTTCAACTCGACAAGTCGTTTCGCTCGTCTTCAGTACCTGAAGACTGCTCTTGCCGGTACCTACCTCTATATTCGGTTCAAGACCACCACTGGTGACGCTATGGGTATGAACATGATCTCCAAGGGTGTCGAAAAGGCACTCAATATCATGTCTACCGAATGCGGTTTTAGCGACATGGCCATCATATCCGTCTCTGGTAACTTCTGCACGGATAAGAAGTCTGCCGCCATCAATTGGATCGACGGCCGTGGCAAGTCGATTGTGGCGGAGGCTATCATTCCTGGCGATGTTGTGCGCAGCGTGCTCAAGAGTGATGTCAACGCGTTGGTCGAACTGAACACTAGCAAGAACCTTATTGGTAGTGCTATGGCGGGAAGCTTGGGTGGTTTCAACGCCCACGCATCCAACATTCTCACGGCTATCTTCTTGGCTACCGGTCAGGATCCTGCACAGAACGTTGAGAGCAGCAGCTGTATCACCACCATGAAGAAGTAAGTCTTTTTTTCTCCCTTTCCCCTGCCTATAATATTTCATAATGCTAACTGGAATTAGCTTTGATGGTAACCTCCAAATCGCCGTCTCGATGCCTTCCATTGAAGTCGGAACTATTGGTGGCGGTACTATCCTTGAAGGACAGTCGGCCATGCTTGACCTGCTTGGTGTGCGCGGGTCTCACCCCACGAACCCCGGTGACAACGCCCGTCAGTTGGCACGGATTGTGGGAGCCGCAGTGCTCGCTGGAGAACTGAGTCTGTGCTCTGCACTGGCCGCGGGCCATCTCGTGCGAGCCCACATGGCCCACAACCGTGGTAGTGGTGCACCCAGCGCTGCACCCAGCGCTGCACCGACGCGGTCGGCAACACCAGTCTCGGCCGCTGTCGGAGCCGCTCGGGGATTGACCATGACGAATTCGAAATAGACGATATCCCTCATTTTTCTCCTCCCTTCGCCACATGATGATGGACCCTGTCCCTGGCCGGGTTGCCATACGGGGGCGTTGATCCTCGGACGAATTTCCTTTTTCCGTTCTTCACATAATTTCGGCAGGACTCGTTTTTGTATATTTGTTGACCGGTTCATGTCATGATGCTCTTGGTCGGGCTGTTTATATCTGAGTATTAATCCGTGGAGTACAGGAAGATGCGTTTTCTTCAATGTTGCTGTTTGTTTCATTTGCTTGTTTTTGAGTCGATTTGGAAGCAGGAAGATGATGACGAGATGCAGACGAGATACCACTGCATACATAAAAGATCTAGCCAGACTAGTTACGAATCCATGCCATAATAAGTGTACTTCACTAGTAGCGCAGAGAGTGCAGAGTACTTGTATGTATTAGAAGTGTATTGAGAATACCATATAGATTACCGTCACCGACAGCCTGGTCTGGACTTTGACAGTGGGGGATCTGATTGGCTGCCCCTGATCCATCCGCAGTTCCGGGTGGGGCCGTGGTATTACGGGTGTGTTCCGGTAATACGGTCCTCAAATGGTTCATTCTGCAGAGGTTTGATGATAAATACAGTACGAGTACTCTGTACTCTGTACTCCTGTTGGTGCTACAGAATACATATTCCGTCCTGGATATGTTATATATCATATGCAGAGGGTAGTTGTTATGCTTGATTTTCTGGTTATGGAGAAATGTACAAGTATGTGCTAGCAACTCTAAATGCGTACTGTACTTGTATTGTGTATTCTTGGCAGGTACGTCTATATTCACTCCTAGGGGTGTTCTACGAGCAAGCCATGAGTGGGAGTATTATGTAGAAAGAGCAGAGGCAGAGATAATAGAAAGATTCAATATCTACTGAACTGCAATGCAAGAGATTGATTGATAGAGGTAACCGAGATAGAGTGTACTGTATCGTAAAGAAACTCCGGGGTTCCCCCGTCTGTCTTCAGTATGTATCGGGCATTATTGTAGTTCGAGCGACTCAGTCCAGCAGGACAGGAGGTCTTGTGTTCTTTCCTTCTTCGCTTCTTCGATCTTCTCCTTTTATCCTTTGCTCATTCGATTATCCCTAACACCTTTCTCTCTGTCACTCTTCACTCTTTACATACTGACAGACTGGGATAGTACGGGGCTCTTGCGTTCGTCGCGCGATTAGTCGTTCCCTTGAGCACTACTACGGAGTCCTACGGTTCCTGCTACGGTTCCTAGTTATTTCGCTTCTTTCCCTTCCTCTTTGTCCCCAACGGTTCTTCTCTACTTCTTTATAATCATCTCTCTTTCTCTCGATTTCTTTTGAATAATATCCGATTTGGTCTTGAGATCCTCTGCTCCCTTTTATTCTATCTCTATCGTCCGCCCCTAAATATTCATATCATCCGCCCTCTCGCCCGGGAGGAACTTTTTGTTTTTTTACCTTTGTCTTCATATTTTTCATTTCTTTTTTTTAATCAGGCACATGCCTCTCGTCGCATGATTCTATCGAACCTCGATTGCTATTTTTTTTTTCTTATCCCGTCCTCTCGTCTCGCCGTGAAACAACAATAATAATCATAATAATCATACAAAGGAGAGCATCGCGCCACGAGCCTGCTCAGCGGTTGCTGCAGGTCGACAATCCACCGCACCATCTGGCAGCCCCCATATGAATGGTAATTCCGGTGCTATGTCTCCTGTCTCCGTAGACGGGAGCGACTGGTCCGGTATCAACGGTTATCAGAAATCCGAGCCGCCGTTTTCCCCAACCTTCTCCAACCGCAGCAATCTAGCCACGCCCCCAACTTCCGGTGTCCCCAGCGGCTCTCTCGGTCCTAATGGCATGAACGGAAATACAACAAGTGCATTATCTAATGGAGGATCGTCTGGCCGGTTGAGCGACTCGGGGAATCCTTCGCCTCCGAGTTCAGTCGCCGGCGCGCGGTCTAGCGATGGTTTCGGGGACCAGCGGAGTCGGAGATATAAGCAGATGGAGGAGGTGCTGGGGCAGCATTATTCGGTTCTGAAGAGGTTCTTGCATGGGCCGTATCTGGATGATCGGGCAAGCAAGTCAAATAAGGCGCGGGATAAGTTGCTTAGGCTATCGGCGACGCAGTTTCATGAACTCAGTACCGATGTCTACGATGAGCTGCTGCGACGGCAGCAGGCTATGCCCTCCCCCGGGAGACCTCCGCGCTCTGATATTCCCCCTTACCTTCCGCCGCGAGAAGATTTCCACGAGAAGCGCAACCAAGCCAGACAGAAGCTGGCGTCGCTCCAGCATGGGCGGTTTAGGGATCTGGCAACGGATGTGTTTTGCGAACTAGAGCGCCGGTTTCCTCAATTTCCGGAGAGAGAATCTCGTCGCGCGAGTCCGGCCCCGAGTTTCCGTGATCGTCCGTCAAATGGATACGGAACTCCGAATGGTTATCCTCCACCACCCGGTGCTCGACGGTCGCAGTCTCGTGGCCCGAGTCGTATGGGACGAGGTTATTCCTCTGGCGGTCCTGGCAGCCCGATGAGTGGCGGATTCCCTCCACGTCAGGGGTCACTGGGTGGCCCGCCGCCAGGCCCCAATGGAGAGCCCACGCCGTTGCCGAAATCCTTCCAAAGTAACACTATTGTGCCGAATAAGAGTACCATGGTGGAGGATGACGACGATGCGGTTGGTACGGAAGATGATTTTGATGCGCGGAGTGATGCTTTTGGTCTGGAGGGGGTCCTGAGCAGGAGAGATACTACTACGACGTTCGGTGATGGGGAGAGGAATCAGGCGCATGCCTCGGCGTTACAGGAGAAGGTGGAAGCGCTAGAGGAGTTGGTTCGGATAAAGGACGAGCAATTGGCCAAGTACCAGAATGGTCAGGACAAGCCTCAGGTATGTATAGTTTTGGCCTCATTGTTGAATATACAGTCTAACTGTCACAGACTACCGATACTGAACGCCAAGTGTGGGATGGACTGAAGTTGGAGCTGGAGAGTAAGGTTTCCAAGGCAGAGGATTTGAACAGCTCTCTTCAGCTTGAACTGGAAAAGGTTCGCGCGGAACAGGATACCGTGGAAAAGGACCTTCGCAGCCAGCTCGATGCATCACGACAAGGCGCCGGCGACTCCGACATGCAAACTCGATTTGCAGATCTAGAGAACCAGCATAAAACGCTGCAGACCGAACTGGAGGAACAGCAACAAGTCACGGAAGAAGTCAGACGGGAGGCATCAACATTCCTCATGGAAATGAGAACCTTGTCAGAACAAAGCCACTCGAACTGGGAGCGTGAAGAACAATTGTCCAACAACGTTCATCGATTGGAGGAAGAAGTCAAGGAATGGAAAACTCGATACGCCAAGGCCAAGACCCAATTGCGGCACCTTCGCGCCTCGTCTGTCGGTATCTCGGACTCTCGTCCGGACGTTAGCAGCATTGTGGCCAAGGACCATGAGTTGATGCAGGAGCACGGACTGATCAAGGATGTACACGTGACAAAGTTCCAGATCTCGATCGACGAATTGCTGCGGATTGCGCGGTATGACGAGCATCACTTGGTCATGCAGCAGGTCAAGACGGTTGTCATTTCTGTTCGGTACATAATGCAAGATGTTCAAGCCGCCCCCGAAGACAAACTGCATGTCAAGGCTACGCGTAAGGTCTCCGCCACGGCAAACAACCTCATCACGGCATCGAAGAACTTTGCCAACTCGAGTGGCCTTTCTCCTGTGTCTTTGTTGGATGCAGCTGCCTCGCATCTATCTACGGCTGTGATTGAGATCATTCATCTTGTTAAAATCCGGGCTAGTCCGGCGGATGAGCTTGAGGATGTCGATGTCGAAGAGGACATTACGCAGCTGAAGTCGCCGGATTATTTCAGCGTGGCACCTAGCCAGAGCAGATTCAGCAATAATGAATCGATCTACAGTGCCATTCGTCCTCCGTCTGAGCAGTCTCGTGGTCTTTCGACTTCGAATATTGCGTTGTCAGATAATGGGGTGAATGGAGTCTCGAATGGAGTGGCAGCTGAGACGAGGTTCAATTATGCTACTACCAACGACCATGAACTTCAGGAGGTCAAGGTAAACATTCCGGCAAACACGTTTTGAGTACATTGCTAACTAGAACAGCTGTACGTCGAAGACCAAACAGATGGTCTTGTCCAATCCATCCAATCCCTCGTCGCCAGTATCCGCGCCGAAGCAGACCTCTCCATAATCAGCACCCACATCACCTCTATCTCCTCGGTAGTAACCAACGTTACTTCTTCTACAGAACACTTGATCCACAAACCCGATGTGAACCCTGTCCTTCGTGAGCGGTCCGGTCCTATCATTCAGAACCTAGACTACCACCGAAGTCGTCTTGTGGATACGGCCGCGGAAGGAGAACATGTTTCAAGCTTCGAGCAGTTCCGCGAGGTTACGAATAAGCTCCCTCCTATCGCGTTTGAGATTGCGCGGGAGACGAAGGAGTTAGTGCAGCGGTTGAATCCGATGCAGTATGAGGAAGAGGAGGATGATTTCCGGTGATGTCTCTCGATTTAACTAACATCCAGTACAGTACCGGCATGTAAATGCTGTATTAATCCTCCCCCCTTCTTTCTCGCTTGTTCATATCTTCGTCAACTTATTTATCATGCGTGACCATGAGCAACCATGTGAAATGATGTGTTGAATTGGGCAAGCTTTGCTCAATTCGTCTTTTGTTTTCTTTCTTGAACTGTATTTTACGCACTGTTACTTATTTTCTTCTCTTAGCGTGTTTGGTTTACCCGTCGCTGCATTGCATATACTTATACTTGTTTGTTATAGAGTATGATTTGGTTCTATTCGATTCTTGGGAGGCTAAAATAATAACGCGAATTCAGTACATCCGGCAACCCGCTCACGTGACTGCGGGTTCATTTTCCCTCCGGCTATTCCGTAGATAATCCGGTGTTCTTTTCCGACTTTTTATTCCTTGGTGCCTTTTTGTATATCTGGTCTCTTTCCAGTTGGTTTTCTGTCAGTGAATTGATTCTATACTCCGTACAAAGTAAGTAATCCTCAATTGTTCAATTGCCATCTATGGCGTGTCACTTGTACAGTGGCTTCTACGGCCTTCCACCACAGCCCCGAAGGCACTTGTGGACCACGTGACTAACCAGACCAGCCCCTCCAAACCCCGCAACAATGTTTTCCCGCGGCCTGAGGTCAATAACCACCACCCCACCTTGTTCGTCCTCGACTCTCCGTCCCCTCTCCTCCATCCTCAATTGCAACCAGCCTTCTTTCTTGTCTCTTCGCAAATTCTCCAACTCCACCACCGCCATGGCTCAGAACACCCGTGCTTTCTTCGACGTCCAGTACGCCCCTGTGGGCTCTAGCACCCGTAAGTTTCTCTTGTTTAAAAAGAAGGGGCAGGGATTTTTCGTGCCCCTCGTTCATCGATTCTCTTCGCTACAATCACAATTCAATTGCTGACTGTCTTTTCCTACAGCCAAGACTGGCCGCATCGTCTTCAACCTCTTCGACAGCGTTGTCCCCAAGACCGCTGCCAACTTCCGTGATCTCTGCAAGGCTGCCCCCGGCCAGGGTTACAAGGGCTCTGGCTTCCACCGTATCATCCCCCAGTTCATGCTTCAGGGCGGTGACTTCACCCGCGGCAACGTGAGTCCTCTTTATATCCATCTACATCTCCATGGGTGAGACTAACTGACAATAATAGGGTACCGGTGGCCGCTCCATCTACGGTGAGAAGTTCGCCGACGAAAACTTCCAGCTCAAGCACGACAAGCCTGGTCTCCTCTCCATGGCCAACGCTGGTCCTAACACGTACGTTTTGCCCCTTTCAACCTATTTCTTAGGATGCTAGATTCTAACAGCTTGCAGCAACGGCTCTCAGTTTTTCATCACCACCGTTGTGACCTCTTGGTTGGACGGCAAGCACGTTGTCTTCGGTGAGGTCGCTGACAGTGACTCCTACAAGGTCGTCAAGGAGATTGAGGCTCTTGGCAGCAGCACCGGCTCTGTCCGCTCTGCTGTCAAGCCCACCATTGTCGACTCTGGTTCGCTCTAAGCGGTTTATTTCTAGAATATTTAGCTAGGCAGTGTAATCTAACGGTTCTGCCGTGTTGTGTTTGTCCTTGTACTATACATAAGTTGCTCGCATTGAGTGCTTTGTAAAGTAATACCCTGCACGTGGGGCCAACCCCGCCTTATATGAAGTCATATGAACGGTTAACCAGAATGCGTGTCCTCGGGCTGCTGACAGCCCTAACCTATCTTGGAGAGTACAGGTGCTATGTACTGACAGGGTATTTGTATTAACATTAATATGAACTAGAAGTGCAGCATGCAGGAACTATCGTACATCCCATGTGCCCGGAGTACGGACAAGGGTACAAAGTACTAGAGGACACCACGATACTCAAACAGACAAACAAATATTATTATTGCGTTCAAGTTCACCCACAACACCCAGTAACAGCAGTCGCATCATTCCTATCCTCATCAGCACACGTCTATCACCCTCCAGGGGCTACAGGGTAAAAGGGAACTCACTCATTCTCCGCAAGCCCCAACGGCTCCCACGAAAAGATAAAAGCACCCAGGAACGCCCCGATAAATATACATATGATAATATACCCATTGAAATACATCGCAAGCAACATGATGAAATATGCCACGGCGAATTGCAGCATATGCAGTGCTGCGCGGATGAGTTGTTCGATGAGCGTTGGGCGGATTATCCCGCTTCCGTTTGAATTTCCCAGGGTTCGTGGCTGCGTTGTAATGGGTGTTGCGGTTGTTTTGGCATCCTGGTTCTGGTTCTGGTTCTGCGACTGTTGTTGTTGGTCTAAAGCAGATGTCGAGTTCGAGTTCGACGATGACGGCGAGAATTTCCCGCCAGCGCCAACGCCAGCACCACTTCCAGTTGTAGAAGCAGACGGGGAGAGGAACTTGGCGCGCAACCTCGCCCTCTTCACGATAAACGCATCATATTCTCTCCCAACTCGTCGCAGAAACTCGAGGATCAGCACAAGGCAGATCACCCCGATACACGAGCCCGCGAACATCCCGCGCGAGGTGATGTGCCATGATTCAGCGAGAAAGCCTGTCGCCTTTTGTTAGGATCTATTTTCGTTCTGGTTTCTTTGCGGGTTTTGTTTGTTGTTTGGGATGATGGTCGTTTTGTTGCTTGGTAGGGGACAGGACGTACACGCATCAATAGTATTCCAGTTCCAAAGCATCGACACCTTGCACGATCCTGTGCCCATGTCCATTCCGCCCATGTCCATGCCTCCCATGTCCATTCCGGTGCTGGAGCTCATGGCGGAGGAGGCGGTTGCGGTAGCGGTGGAGCTCATCGTCATGGACATGTCCATATCCATCTTGGTGGTTTGTGAGTATCGGGCGTGGGAGAGTGGTAAGGAGGCGGAAAAGGAAGAGGAAAAAAAAGTAGTACGAACATCACGACGTGTGATTGTGTATCCAGCTTTTATTTAAAAAACGCAATTGTCGTATTGAATAAACGACCCCGGTCGGGCCAAGTCCACTGGCGCGATCGGCCGCGGGAGTTAAAGAGCATTTGAGCACATTTTCGGCCTGTCACATCTGGGTATTTTACTGCACGTACTCTATGTAAAAAACTACCGGCCTTTAACCACGCCATCCAACACCTCCCGAATCTGCTTACACCCATCAATCCCAACAGCCAGCATCGTCTCGATATACGTACAATGCACCTTCGAGTCCATATTCAGCATCGACACTTTCATCTCTTCTTCCTCCGGATCCGCCTCGTCCATCGCGATCTCACCAACCGGCACAGCAGTCGTCGTGCCAACAGTTAAAAACGGCAATTCCTGCTCCTCCGGCAGCGAGAGGTCCAATAACGGGTCTAGTGAGTCTTCGTTCGGGTCGCGAGGCGTCGACGCACTCCCGCTCATGCCTGCCGTGCAGCCGCAGAGGAGGCCGGGCATGGGGATTCCGGCGTCGACGAGGGCGAGCGTGCAGGCGTTGATTGCGGCGGCCAGGAGCGAGCCGTCAGACGAGAGGACGGAGAGGTGGATGTTGATTGTGCTGTGGGGGTAGAGGTAGGTGTGAAGGTGGGATTGGAAGGCGGCGCGGAGGGTTGTAGCGATGCGTGAAGATTGTCTTCGCATGTAGATTAGCAACACATCCAAAAAGTAGCCTCCGCCATCACCGTAGAAAGAAAGAAACGTACCGATCGCTCCCCCCAACCCTCCTCTTCCGATCAACGCCCGCAAACCCAGCAATATTCACATCAACCTCGACAATCGCCTCCGCAGAACCCGCCGCACCACCTGCAGAACCATCGCCCCTTCGCCCCTCTGCCGGTCCGTGGACGGAGCACATTATCGCCGTGTTGCCCATGCATAGGTACGAGGAGCCGGAGCTGGCTGGGTTGGTGGAGATTTGGGCTTGTAGGAGACGTAGCTCGTTCCAGCGGCGGCCGTCGAGACGGAGTTTGGTGAGGGGGTATGTTGTTGATGTGTCGAGGGGCATTTTCTTTGTTTATTGGGGGTGATTGTTGCGATTCGTGCAGTCGTGATGTGAGAGGAAATTTTGGTTGCGGGGAGTGTCGCGGAGATTTCGTTGCGATCGCGTGAATTCGGAGGATGTAGAGATGCTCAGAACAGGATATCAGGCATAGATCCCTGTAAGGAATTAAAATCGAGAAATCAAAAGAAAAGTAACAAAGCGCAGTAGTGGTGTCGCAGTTGCAGTGACAGTCGGCGGACAAAATCAGCTCCAGCTCTTTTTCCCGTTCGGGAATAATGCCGCCTTCTCCAACGCGCCTGATAACAGCCACAATCACAATCACTTGAACACGATGGGCGGCAACTGGGAGCTACTGGACTCGGACGCTTCTACAGTTGACTGCAATGAGGACGAGGAGGACGACGACGACGATCTGGAAGCTGTGTATCCTGTGAATCCTTCGCGTCCAGCTGTAAACCGGGGTATGTCATGTTGCGCCGCGCCTCGACATCCATTGGCTAACACAATATGTTCTTGGTAGATCATGTTCCTGTCGGGCATGAGATACAAACCCCGCCTGATCGAGCCCCTGTTAAGAACGAAATCATCTTCTCGCCCTCTGTGAAAGAAATCCAACCACCCGCCCCTGTCGTACAACTCTCCGATATATGCTCCGAATCCGACGACGATGATCCCAACATCAACGAAGGCGAGATCGCATACCAGAACTTCAAAAACCGCAAGTCTACTAAACGGAAACGAGTCCTTACCAGCGCGCGCAAGTCCAAATTTCCTAGAGATGGCACCGGTCAGCGGTCAAGGAATGAAGAGAAGAAGCCACGGCGCGATGGTTACAGAGAGTACAAAGAGGACCCGGTGTCGTCGGAAGATGATGGCATGGAGCATACACTGCCAGACTATGTACACAAGCGAAAGGCGCAGTTCGACCGGAAGACGGAGCTCCTACAGCAATCAGGGCTCAAGTTGCCTCCTGAATACGAGGACGTCGACTTCTCTGATAATGAGCGGTTAGCGCATCTACGGGAACGGCCGGAGTTTACCACGATGAAGCCCTGTCGGCCGTACGAGGACATTGCTCTTCCGTTTTCGCTGGGACTTATACCCGCTCCTATTGCGCAGTGGTTGAGACAGTACCAGGTGGACGGGGCTGCTTTTCTGCATGAGCTCTTTATCTACCAGAAGGGTGGGATTCTGGGCGATGACATGGGTTTGGGAAAGACAGTGCAGGTTATCGCATTCCTGACAGCCGCGTACGGAAAGACGGGCGACGAGCGAGATGCGAAACGCATGCGCAAGATGCGTCGCAGCGGCCAGGAGAAGTGGTATCCTCGAACGCTGATCGTGTGTCCCGGCACGTTGATACAGAACTGGCGGTCAGAGCTTAACCGCTGGGGCTGGTGGCATGTTGATGCGTATCGTGGTGAGAACAAGGAGTTGGCTTTACAAGCTGCCCGGTCTGGGAGGGTTGAGATACTTATTACGACTTATGGGACTTATCTGCAGAATAAGGATGCCGTTAACATGGTTGATTGGGATTGTGTGATTGCGGACGAGTGCCATGTTATTAAGGAGCGTCGGTCTGAGACGACAAAGGCTATGAATATGGTCAACTCTCTTTGCCGGATCGGATTGACCGGTACCGCCATTCAGAATAAGTATGAGGAACTCTGGACGCTTTTGAACTGGACGAATCCCGGAAAGCTGGGGCCGGTGACAACATGGAGGAAGACCATTTCGGAACCTCTGAAGATAGGCCAGTCACACGACGCCACCCTCTACCAACTCAGCAAAGCCCGTAAAACTGCCAAAAAACTGGTCGAGAATCTTCTCCCGCAGTTCTTTCTCCGCCGCATGAAGACATTAATAGCCGATCAACTCCCCAAAAAGAGTGACCGCGTCGTCTTTTGCCCTCTAACGGACACGCAAGCAGATGCCTACGAGAACATCCTGACCTGCGATATCGTCAGCTACATAAAAGACTCCTCCGTCTTCTGTGACTGCGGATCGAAAAAGAAATCCGGTTGGTGCTGCTACCAAACCCTCCCCTCAGGCCAGCGATGGCAAAGCTATGTTTTTCCAGCAATCGCGGTTCTGCAGAAACTCAGCAACCACCTCGCCATTCTAATTCCCCAAGGTGCCGATGTAAAGGAAAAGCAAGATAAGGACAAAGAAATGCTAGAAATAGCCGTCCCGGATCAATGGGATAAACTAGTCCGCACGCGAGACTCTATTATCAACTACGCGAATCCTGAATTTTGCGGGAAATGGAAAGTCCTTCGCAAACTGTTGAAGTGGTGGCATTCAAACGGGGATAAAGTACTTGTCTTCTCCCATAGCGTACGACTTCTCAAGATGTTGCAGATGCTCTTTCACCATACCAGCTATAATGTCAGCTATCTGGATGGATCGATGAGTTACGAAGACCGCACCAAGGCCGTTGACGAGTTTAACTCTGATCCGCAGCAGTTCGTCTTCCTCATTTCGACGCGGTCTGGTGGCGTTGGGTTGAATATCACATCAGCAAACAAGGTTGTCGTGGTCGATCCGAACTGGAACCCATCGCATGACCTGCAAGCTCAGGACCGGGCGTATCGTATCGGCCAGAATCGAGACGTAGAAGTCTTTAGACTTATCTCAGCGGGCACGATTGAGGAGATTGTCTACGCGAGGCAGATCTACAAACAGCAGCAAGCTAATATCGGGTACAACGCCAGCAGCGAACGACGTTATTTCAGTGGTGTGCAGGAGAAAAAAGACCAAAAGGGCGAGATCTTCGGTCTGAACAACCTCTTCGAATACCAAACCAACAACATCGTCTTACGGGATATTGTCAACAAAACCAACGTCGCAGAAAGCCGTGCAGGAGTCAGTGTTATGGGCGTCCAACTAGACGAAGAAGACGAAGACAAACCCTTCCCTAACCCAACGAAACGAAATTCCGACGACGATGACGACCAAGTCATGAGCCAGCTCGCAGCCGCTATGATCCGCGGCGATACAGACGCGCCGCCGGCTAGAAAAGAAGAAGATAATGACGAGAAACAATTCAGGATAACACCTAAAGCGAAACATGACCCCATCGAAGCCATCCTCACTGGCGCAGGCGTCGAATACACACACATGAACAACGAAGTCATTGGCTCCTCCAAAGTCGAAAAACACATCTCCCGCCGCGCGCAACTAACTGAAGAATCCACCGCCAACGCAAACGTGCACGCTTTTATTTCCAGTCTCGACTCCCAAGACAATACACTCACTCTCTTAGATACTAACATCAAAGGTGATAACGACGCCACCCTCCACTTCAAATACCACCCACCGCCGGATGTCATGAAACGACAGTTCTGTAGTATGGCGAGGAGGTTTGGGTTCCCGAATGCGACAGAGTTTGCTTTAGTTGTGGAGAGTATGACGCAGGCTCAGAGACGGGCTTGTTTGGAGAGGTGGTATGGGGAGAGGAGAGAGAGACTTTTGGGGAGGTGACTGTTGCTGTGTTGACTATACGGAATTACTTATTGCTAGGTAGGTATGGAGTACTTGTTACGTGTGCTATTTGATAACGACTAATGGCTATAGGGTATAATAACCTGTTATACGTACACAACTACCACAGAGATCCGCGGGCAAACAGCGTCAACACTCTTCCCCCGTCCCGACATTGAGTTCCAGCTCACCGCGCAATCGGCTTCACCTGGATGAAAGCCGCATCTACACCCCTCCGACGCTGTCTTCTCAAAGAATGCCGGAAAACATCGTCTGCGCTCGTGCTATACACCACCCCGTGGTAGTGGTGGAAGACGGGGTCGTTGTGACGTGTCCATAGCTATGTCGGTGGGATAGGTTCGCAGAAGCAGACGAGGTATTGGAAGTGGTAGTTTAAAGATATTTGAACGTTCACATTAAAGCAGGTTTTGGATAACAGTGTCTGTTGGACTGAGGTGTCGATGGCGGTAGCAGGCAGACATCTCAATACATCACGACTCACGACTTCTTCATGCTGTATCATGCTATAGACCACAGCAGCATAAATAAGACCAACACACAAAACAAGTAAAGATGACAGACAATGTTGGAAATATATATATTCATTTAATTTGCTCGTCAAAAATAAAAAGCGGGTTGTGATGCTATCCCAACCATTCCATACCTTGCCGCCTTCAGCTCTATCAAGTCGTCGCGTCACCACGCTTGCTTCCCTGCTGCCTCCAGCTCCCTATTTATCACCTCCCACCTAACCCTCTCTTCCTTCCTTCCTTCTTCTCTCCTCACGCATCCTCATCACAAAATCCATCCACGCCACATCATCCCCTCCCATCTCAAACCTCATCAAGCCTTCCATGAACAGCAGGGTAAGGCCTGGGAGATGGATTAGGGAGGGTAGTAGCACGAGTAGTGCTCTGGTTGGGTTGGGTTGGGTGGCGTGGCGTGGTGTGTACTGGGCCACGGTAGGGAGGCTGGTACAGTGGTGGTCTGTTGGCAGAGCACAACACAGCATAGTACAGTGCAGTACAATATGACTAGATAGCTTGAGCTTCTCGCCATGGTGCGAGATTTTTGAGTGATCTGGTTGCCGTATTTGCGTTTTTGGTTCTGTGCTGTGTTCTGCCATTGGAACCACGACTGTACTGGTCGACTGATCAGGCTTGTGGGAGTTGTACATAGAGTTATTTGGTATCTGGACAGCAGGCTTTGCTTGGCGTTTTTGATATCTAGATAGCTTGGTGGTTTGCTTTCGCAGTAAGTCCTGGTTGGGCGGTGGGTTGGGCCTGGGACACACGCACACACACAATCCTGGGCGGGTAGTTTGGGAAGGAGCTGTGTTTTGTGCTGTACTGACCACAATACAGTAACTGGCCCATGGAGGGAGGCTTGTACGGTGGTGGTCGACTGGCTCATGGGACTCAGGGAGCTTGAGCATCTCGCCGCGGTGGGCAGGCGGGTTGAGCGAGATACTGTGAGCACCTGCACGTTCTGTGTGTCCAGAGACCAAGCGGCCGTGCCTGCCGACTGATCAGGCCTGTACAGGGTTCCGTCTCGGCAGCAAGTTCTGATTGGGTGGTAGGGTTGGGCCTGGGCACGCATATACTAGCCATACAGCAACCGGCCCGTTGGTAGGGAGGCTGGTATGGTGTCTGGTCGGCTGGCACGCAGTGCATCCAGGAGCCTTGTTGAGATGGATTGTTGCTGATATGACACATGAAAACAGAAACGACGAAACAGAACAGGCCCCGGTTGGGTGGGGGGACAGGGCTGGGCTAAACAGTTTAATTGCTGCCTATGCATCGATCTCCAAAGGTATGAATTCCGAGATACTTTCAGCGTACTAACGGCCCTGAGCATCACCGATGCTTGGGCACCTCCCCATCAACGTGTCCCGGCAGCGCCGGGGGCTTGAAGGGGGATTAGGGCAGTACAAGCGCCTGTCTTACCATCAGAACTCTCGAGTTGGGTTAATGTTGGGATCGAATATCAAGCTGAACCATAATTGTATTAAGTTGTTATGCACACAGGGTATTATGTTGAACCAAACAATCAGAAACAAAAGTCTTATAACCAAGCCAAGGTCCACAACGCCGGCAAATTCGTCCATTTCTCCTGCCACGCCGCCAGAATCTCAGGAACTTTCTCATCGAAACTCCGTCGTGCTTCACCATTACCATTCTCCCAACCCTGCTCCCCATTCACTTTACGCTCCAGAGCAGCGGCCTCATTGAGTCTATTAGCTAGTTCGAGAATAGCCTTACCCCCCACCAGAGCCTCCTCGTGGTTATCTTTGATATCGACGTTGAATACATGCACGGGCCTGTTAAGCACGGAGCCCTTATTCATGAGATCGTCGACGACGGCGTCCCAGCACCGCTCCTCGCAGGTGATTATGACATCCACGACGCCGCCCTCAGTGCCAATAGCGCCCTTATCACCTTTGGAAACGTGATCGACGCGCGGCGCGCCGGGGACCCAGTCCTGGAACCGCTCGGGGCCCCATTTGAGATTGCGGTTGCGCTCCAGCATGTTCAGGAGGCCATTACTACGGTACAGCCGTTCGTCCTTGGAGAAGAGCTCTTCATACATCTGGGAGTACGAGGTTGAGTTGAAATTGTAGACGTTGGGTTGGGTGATGGACGGGCCTGGGAGGCGGACGAGCGACCCCGTGCCGAAGGAGACGACGGGGAAGGGAGACGCTGCCGTCGAGAGACGAAGGTGGGCCTCCATTGACCGGTTCTGGTTTGAGGCGCATACTGTGCAAAACTTGAGCTTGTACGAGTCGGATGCGGCTGGTGTCACTTCTGCCGGCTGGGACTCAAGGCCGTTGTCGTTGGCTATCTCTGCACAGGCACTCTCCGGAGGAGGGGGTGGAGGAGGTGGGGGAGTTGCAGTCCCCGTGTGTGCCAGGCGAGGATCATGGGCCATGTTGATTTATGTAAAGATAGATAGAATGTAGGATGGAAAATTAAAAGGGATAACACAGGTTGACACCCGAGATACAGAATCAGGGAGGTTGGAAAACGTGTTCACTATTTCCTAGCAACGACTGACTGTTAATTAGCCTCAATCCATACCACAAGATTGGCAGTGAATAAAATTTAGACAAAAGCAACGATTCAGAAAGATGAAAAGCGTATAATATGTTTTATCCGCATTGTGTGCTAGGACAGCTCCAATAAGAGGATCATCATAATACTACTGGGGGAAGAGGAATACTACATGATTGAGCACGAACATACCTTAGAGAAACCGTTCATTATCTGAAATCACAAGAATTGGTGGTGTAAAGACAAGGGCCGCAGCCCTCCGAGAGAAGTGAAGAAGAACTTTTCAAGCTGGAGAGTTGCGGCTGAGCTTTTTATGTCCAGTCACGTGCTGATGAGTCAGATATTGCACTACGCTATTTTGAGACAGCGTCTCTTGGCTAGCGATAAGCCTTATCGCGATTTTGCATGACAGCTTCAAGATATCCCACTTCGCACTTTGTACTCTGGAAGAATTGCGCTATTGCTCGAACACCTAGAGAAGATGACTACTAAACCCAGAGCAGCACTGATAGTGGTGGACATGCAAGAGGATTTCTGTCCACCCGTAAGTCGACATCCATACATAAGACTCTTGAAAACACCACTAACACAACCAGAATGGAGCCCTGGCAGTTGAAGAAGGTCGCTCAATAGCACCAGTGATCAACTCACTCCTCGACCACCCCAGATTCACAACTCGGATAGCAACCCAAGATTATCACCCTCCAGACCACATCTCCTTCGCCGTGAACCACCCACCACCCAACAACATTCCTTTTGAATCATTCATTACCATGACCAATCCTGCTCCGGGGAAAGAAGCTGAGACGAAAGTGCAGCGGCTCTGGCCCGTACATTGTGTCACTGGGACCGAAGGGGCATCGCTAATCCCCGAGCTTGACTCGAAGCACTTCGATGTACATGTTAAGAAGGGAATGAATTCGAACGTGGAAATGTATTCCGCATTCTCAGATGCATTCGGGAATCTGCATACTTCATTGCCTGTTTTGGGAGATGGGGATGGTCGAGTAGTCGATGTTGATCTGGAGGCTGTTTTGAAGGAAAGAGAGATTCGGGATGTGTTTGTTGTTGGGTTGGCAGGGGATTACTGTGTGAAGTATACGGCGATTGATGCAGCCAAGGCTGGGTTTAGGTCATTTGTTGTTGAGGAGGGGACAAGATGTGTCGTGAATTCGGGGTGGAAGGAGATTAAGCAGGAATTGAGGGATGCTGGGGTGGGTGTTATTGGGGTTGATGAGCTGAAGTCGCTATGATTGGGCGTGGCTTTACAGAGTAGTTACTATGTAATTAGATGCTTTAATGAAGACATGTAGCTCTTTACTACGTATACCGAGTATTGCCGTATTACGCCTACAATAATAAAACCAAGAGGAATCAAAAATACCACTTTCATAAATGAAGCTACAGCTCCTCTCCGTGCTGAAAGTATTTTTTCACATGCCAATCACTTCCGACTCCAACGATGCGGGTCTGGTCTCCGCCTTCCAAAGTGGCATCTGTTGTTTGGGGATTCTCTTTCGGTTCGACATGAGATAACAGAGACACCATCAACTCGCAGGACGAGCATACAGCTGCAATAACCACAGCCATGCCTCATTTCATAAACCCCTCCACTCCAGCTGCCACGTTCACGGCCATCGACGAGAAACTGACCACCGCCGAGCCCGCCGCTCTTTCTCTTGACCAGTCAACCTCCAATGGATCAGGATCCCTGCCCTACTGGCTCATGAACATACCCCGGGATCAATGGCCCGCAGAATGTCCGGATTTCCTGCGTGACCTTTCGGAAAAAAACATACAGATCTTATCTACGCCAGATGAGCACCACGAGATACAGGATTGGGAACTGGTCAAGGAGTTTATAAGTGCGTAGGCTGTTGTCATGGAATCAAGGAGGAATACTGAGACAAGTTAGGAACGAACCGAATCGACCGCTTCCGGAGACCTCCGTCGCATTTGAGGAAGTATCTGGAGTTTATAACGCAGATCAAGACGCGGTATGGATCGGTGATGCGGTTTATAGTCAAGGAACGGCTACGCTGGGGAGATGGAGATGACTTGGACGCGTTGAAGCCGAAAGGTCGACCGTTTGAATACGATGGTCGGTTTTGCCCGCAATGAGCATATGATGTCGTTCTAACAGGGATTGAACAGAGGACATCAAGACCCTGTATAATGACTGGCCGTACGGAGTGGAAGAGGGGATTATCCACCTGGTTGTATGGGTGAAGTTCGAATTGGAGGACGATCCAGCCACGGACGATCTGACACCACGAGCAAGGAAGGAGATCGACGACTATGTGAAGAAGACATTCTGTTCGCGGGTGCCACCGGAAAGGGTAAGTAGCTTCTAGCTTCCCTCGTTCTTCGCCCTACACTACACTGCTAATTTGGCTGTAGGTCATCTGGTTCAAGAATTGGAAGTCTCTCAAATCAGTCCACGCAGTAGAGCATTTCCATGTAATGCTCTACCAGCCAGACATGGAGTTTGTCCGGGAGATCACAGAAGGGGATGTTCCACTGATTGCGACGTTTTAAACAATTGGCATCTTCTATTTAGCTTCTAGATGAGATATGACATACGTAGCATAGACTGAAACCGGGTAAAGCGTATATAATAGGTCTCTAGCGCCTCAACATTCTCCTAATAAATAGTTCCATCCTATTTATATTGTGGCAACGTCACTCGCGCCCACCGCCAGAAAATCAGGAGTTCATTAGATCGATTCCTGCAGCTGTTCTTTTCTTCCTTTTGAATTTCCGTGCATTATCACCAAGACCTCTAAAGATTCAGGGATATCATTTTGTATAGAAACAGTATGGTACCGGGCATAGCGCATCTCCGCACTCGCAGCCGGGCGTCGAGTGAGTGAACTCATTATTCCCCTCCATCGCTCCAACGTCATCCATTCATCGTCTTTTCGTCCCCTCCTTCGCCCTCTCACTTCCCTCTGTATTCCTTGCTCAACCATATCACATAAAATTCGCCTCCATCCGGATCGTCATTTCTCCACCAGTTTATTTCTCATTATGTCTTCTGACTGGGGCTCTTGGTTTTATTCTTCAGGTAATGCTCGGTCTTCGATCGACGACTCCAACCGCAGTGACGTCCACAGCGGCGAGGATGAGACCGTCGAGCCCGATCAGGGAAATGGTATGTCCTCTCTATATTCTCTGCCCCTCTATATTTGAGTATGATGGTTGATGCTTATTGTATTAGTGCTTTCGCACATCATCTCCCAGTTGCGACCGGGTGCAGACTTGAGTCGAGTCGTTCTTCCTACATTCATTCTCGAGCCACGATCCATGCTAGAAAGAATAACCAAGTCTGTTTCCTATATCTTCTGTCGGTCTATGAGCGATAAGCTGACTGTTCCGATAGCTTCATGGCACACCCCGAAACACTCCTTCCTATGACCACCATCGATGACCCCCTCGAGCGCTTCGTGTCCGTTGTCCGGTTCTACCTAAGTGGGTGGCATATCAAGCCTCCGTACGTCGATCTCCATACTCTGTATTCTCTCTTAGCCGTGGTGCAGTTCTAACAATATCACTTGCAGAGGCGTGAAGAAGCCGCTAAACCCAATCCTCGGAGAGACCTTCACCGGATACTGGGAATATCCCGATGGCACGCGCGGGTATTACGTCGCCGAACAGACCTCGCACCACCCGCCCAAGTCGAGCTATTTCTTCATGGCCCCTGAACACAACATCCGGATAGACGGGACTTTGAAACCGCGTAGTAAGTTCCTGGGCAATTCCGCAGCTAGTCTGATGGAAGGTGTTGCCGTCTTACGGCTTCTGAACAAAGGTCAGAACCAGGAGAAAGGCGAACGATAGTATGTTTTCCTATCCTTTGGATTTCGGGTTCAGTGCTGACTGCAGCAGTATCCTGACGCAGCCCAACATGTACGCCCGCGGTATTCTCTTCGGGAAGATGAAGTATGAACTCGGAGATCACAGTTATGTCCGATGCCCGGAAAACGACCTGGTTGCGGACATTGAGTTCAAGACTAAGGGCTACTTTTCCGGTACTTACAATGCGATTGGCGGGACCATCAAGAACGAAAAGACCGGAGAGGTATACTACGAGCTTTCTGGTATGTGGAACGGGGTGATGACCATTAAGAATGTCGCGGTATGTCCATTCCGTCTTCTTCCTCGAAAGAGATAAGCTGACGTCGTTATAGACACACAAGAAAGAAACACTTTTCGACGCAGTACATGCCAAGCACACCCCTCCCCTGCACCGACCGATTGAAGAGCAAGGTGACCGGGAATCACAAAAGTTATGGTACGACACGGTCCAGGCAATCATTGCCCGCGATCACGACGCCGCAACAGATTCAAAGACCGCGATTGAGGATCGCCAACGTGAAGAAGCAGCCAAGAGAACCGAACAAGGAGTTGAATGGCAACCAAAACTCTTCCGTCATGTCCAAGGAGGCCCTGGTGGCCCGGACGAGGGCGAGGAAGACCTAGACTGGATCATTGATGCGAAGGTGTAAGTGCAAATCTATCCAAAGAGGGTGGAAGTAGACTGACCTGTATAGTGAACCTCACAACCCCGAGGTTGCCATCAAACAAATCCTATCCATCGCCCCGATTCTGCCAGGCCAGAAGAACGAAATTCCCGCGGCAAGCCAATAAACACATGGCCACTGATGTCGTGCGACAATAGGGTTGCAAGTCCTCAGCGGATTCCGGGCAATGAAATACGGACGCGCTCTCGACCGTCTCGACTCGCTGCAGGTGGCAGCGTTAGACCTACCGTGGTCTGGTGTATTTTTTTATTATTACTTCAATACCATAATTATTTTTACGTGTGATGCAAGCCAGCGATCTGGACCGGGGTAGTTAACCTGCTCAGAAGACTATGGACGGTCGTGATGATCCCTGTGGCCCCGCATTTTATCTTGTCGACTGATTTACTTGCATTTATATACAATACGCTGGATACCCGATTTGATTTTACAAGACTGGAAAAAGTTTGGAAGACGGACGCGCGGGAGAGAGATGGGTTGGGAATAATACTTGAATATTGAATCATGTGCATAAAGAGATACCGGATTGATAGACAAATAAATGATCATGTATCCAGGTTTTGATGCCACCCACCAGGGATATCTTGCAACCGTAACTCCAGAGCCAGACGCCGTTTTATGACCAACAAACACAAAAGAAGAGTAAAGTTACGAATATAACTCCCCCCGATATCCAGCCCCCCTCTCCAACTCCCTCCTCCGATTATTCCGCGCCCGAATAACCCCATTCCCACCCCCTTCGCGCTCTTCTCTCTCCTCCTCAATCTCAGCAGTCTCCTCATCAATCGCCTGCTCCGTATCCTCCCTCAAACCCAGAATATCAGGCGGAATAAAACTCATCTGCACACTCGGCGCCCCCTGAATATACCGTAACTGCTCCCTCGCCGCCTGCACAAGAGTAGCCAGATAGGGTCGCGAATTTCGATTCTCAAGCCGCCGCATCTCAGACAACGGCGGGAAAAGCGAAAAGTCCGGCCCGAAGTGGTTGCGGAAGGACACAGAGGTCGGGATATGCGGGTCGATGATGTCCTGCGCGTCGATGAGGATGGAGGTCTCGTGGGCCCAGGCCCGAGATACGTTGCGCGGCGTGTAGCCGCCGCCGCCGCAGACGAGGAGTGGCAGGTTGAATGTTTTCACGAAGGCGACACAGGCGCCGTGCGCGCGGACATTGAGGTTGAAGCAGCCCAGGCGGTCGCAGCCTAGGGAGTCTGCGCCGCATTGTAGGACGATTGCGCCCGGACGGTAGGTTTCGACGGATGCGCCGACGATTTCTTGGAAGAGTTGGATGTAGGAATCGTCGTCAATGCCGTCGTGGAGGGGCACGTTGAGGGCGTGGTGGGCGCCTGGGTTTAAGGGGTGGTTTGGGCCTGTGGATTCGAGAGCGCCGGTGCCCGGGAAGAAGTTGTCTTTGTCGTATTTGTGAAAGGAAACTGTGAGGACGCGGTCTGTGGACCAGAAGGCTTGCTCGACGCCGTCGCCGTGGTGCACGTCGATGTCGATGTACATGACGCGCGGGTGGTGGCGGAGGAGCTGGAGGATGCCGAGGACGATGTCGTTGACGTAGCAGAAGCCGGATGCTTCTGCTTTTTTGGCGTGATGTAGGCCGCCGGACCAGTTTACTGCGATTTCGGATTGGTTGTTGCAGAGTTTCCGGGCGGCGTCGATGGTGCCGCCTGCATAGAGGGAGCAGTAGTTATAGAGCCCGTCGAAGATGGGGCAGTCGTCACCGAAGTTGAAGCGCGCGACGTTATCGCTTTGGTCTGCGTTCTCGATGTCGCCTGGTACCACTTGTTGGAGGAAATCGAGGTAGTCTGATTTGTGGAAGTCGGCCATTTCTTCGTATGTTGCGGCGCGCGCTAGGTAGAGGTCCATAGCGTGGTGCATCCCGTATGCCATCACTAGTTGCTTTGTGAGTGTTAACCGCCATGGTTTCATGGGATGTGACTGGCCAAAGTGGTGTGGTTCGACCGCTGGGTTGGCGTGCCATGAGACTCGGTAGCCTTGTGGACGGGGGATGCCATTGTTTTGGCGTTCGAGGGCTGTCCTCTCGTCGAGGGTAAGGGTTGGAGATGATGAGTATTCCTGGACTATTGCTGAGCGGGCCATTGCTTGTGTCTAGAGAGATGATGAACTAAGAAGAGGAAGAAGTCGACGTCGCGGAGTGCAGATCCAAAGTCCGCATCTGGAATTCGTCGGCCAATCAGAACCTCAGCACGAATCAGGGTTTGCCGACTTAACTCCGGATTACTAACACCGACATCGGGGAGTAACTACCTGATGTGGCTGCGCCGTCCGGAGATATAACAAGAGCTTGATTCAGGAAGGCGAAGTCAAAGAAATTTACCGGACTGTGCTACTGATTTGCCTATAATTTAGCTTGTTCTCCCCTCCAGAAATCAATTCTTCAAGATAGAGCACAGCTTGTCCTGAATCCTCGAAATGCCCATCATCACCGCTGCCACGACCCTGCGTCGTGCCCTACAAGACCCCGAGTGCTTTATTTCTGCCCCTGGTGTCTACGATGGTGTTTCTGCGCGGATCGCCTTGTCCGTTGGCTTTGACGCTCTCTACATGGTGAGCATCTCTCCCAATTGTTCTATTCAGTGCTAACATGTTAGACCGGCGCCGGCACCGCCGCCTCCGTGCACGGCCAAGCAGACCTCGGCATTTGCACATTGAACGATATGCGCACCAATGCCGAAACTCTCGCCAACATCTCCCCCTCGACACCCCTTATCGCTGACGCAGACACCGGCTATGGCGGCCCCATTATGGTCGCCCGCACGACTGAGCAATACTCCCGCTCCGGCGTGGCAGCCTTCCATATCGAAGACCAAGTCCAGACCAAACGCTGCGGACATCTTGGTGGGAAGATTCTTGTTGACACAGACACGTATGTCACGCGGATCCGCGCGGCTGTGCAGGCGCGTCAGCGCATGGGGAGCGATATCGTTGTGATTGCGCGGACAGATGCGCTTCAAAAGCACGGCTATGAGGAGAGTTTGGACCGTCTCAAGGCTGCGCGGGAAGCCGGCGCGGATGTTGGATTCCTGGAAGGTATCACATCGCGTGAAATGGCGAGACAGGTAGTTAAAGATCTGGAGGGGTGGCCGTTAGTTCTGAACATGGTGGAGCACGGAGCTACGCCGTCGATCTCGGCGCAGGAGGCCAAGGAGATTGGATTCAAGCTTATCATCTTCCCGTTTGCGGCGTTAGGGCCTGCGCTAACTGCTATTCGGTCTGGGATGGAGAAGCTTAAGAAGGATGGGTTGCCGGGGTTGTCGGAGGATATGACGCCGCAGACGCTATTCCGGGTTTGTGGGCTGGATGAGAGTATTAAGGTTGATGCGGATGCTGGGGGTGGTGCTTTTGAAGAGGGTGTTGATTTGAAGAGGACGGGCTGAGGGGAAACTCATAATCCTGGTTACGATGTACGTCTATATTATTAATACAATTTATTTGCTGTAAGCTCAATCCTTCCAATCAGATTCCCTTTCATTTCCTAGAATAAGCTGCAGGACCATTTCGGACAGACACATATTCTCCGTATCCGGAATGCAGTCTTTGTTGCTAGCAATTATGTATTTCCGCTTTGAAACCCATTGATTCACAACGAATGAATCAACACCACGAATTCAAACCGAACGCATCGTGATTTTATCCTGCTTTGTTGTCGGTCGGACTTGAATGGCCGAAGTCCGGATGGGATCGGGGATGGTTACACCGATGCACCGTTACCCTACAGGGTTGGAGAAGCAATCATGCTCTCTCTGTTTCTTTTTTTCTTATTTATTCTTCATTTCCTTTTATTTTCTTGAAATGCAGTTTTCACGCTGAAAATATGTTGTTATCAACGCTGCTCAGTTCTGTTGCTGTGATCTTCATCCTGGTAAGTTGACCATCGTATTAGCCACGGAGTGTACTAACTAAACAAACAAAGAAAATCCTATATGACAGAATCAGGAGCCCCTTGGCCCATCTTCCTGGCCCCGAAATCTCGAAATGGACGGGGATAGTCACGATATTCTACTGGTTCGCCGGAAAGAAACCAAATTATGTGCATTTTCTCCATCAAAAATATGGCCCAGTTGTCCGTGTTGGCTTTGAAGAGGTCGATATCTGCGATATCGACGCTGTCAAAGTGATCTACAGAGCCAGAGGAGGTTTTCTCAAATCAGCACGGTTCTATCGCACGTTGTCGGCCGTGGAGACTCTGTTTTCCACTACGGATCCGGCGTTTCATTCTGCTCATCGACGTCTCCTTGCAAATCCTATCTCGGACTCGTCCCTGACGCGTTTTGAGCCGCTTATTGCTGATAGGATTCGTTTGGCTGTTGATAAGATGTCAGACGAGTTCGAGTCTCGTGGTGTTATCGACGTGTTTAAGTGGTGGTTCTTCATGGCGACTGATGTCATTGGGGAGTTGAGTTTTGGCGAGTCATTCCGCATGCTGGATTCCGGGGAGGTGTGTATTGGCTTCATTTACTTCACTGAAAATGAAGGGAGGTCTGATCCTGCAGAAAACTCAATACATCGTGGATCTTCAAAAGCTCGGCTCCATCTCGCCCATCCGAACAACATTCCCTTCGCTCGTGCTACTAGCATCTCGTCTCCCCCTCCCAATCTTCCGAAAAATATCCGACATAGGCCAGAGATTAAAAGGATATGCTCAACAATCAATCGACCGCTACAAGCGCGTGATTTCAGAAAGTGACGATCCAAAACCCACCCTGTTCACAAAGCTGTACAACGCCGGCAAAGATGGCCTGTCCGACATCGAAATTAGAAACGATGCGCAGGCATATATAGTCGCCGGAAGTGACACAACCGCTATCACACTGACCTACCTCGTCTACTCGGTTTGCAGGGATGTGAATATCCGCGAGAAACTTGTCGCAGAGGTTGCTTCTCTTCCGGAGGGGTACACTGACAGGGCTCTTCGGGATTTACCGTACCTCAACCAGGTTATTGATGAGACTCTGCGGCTGCATACTGTAGTTTCTATAGGTTTACCAAGGGTTGTTCCGAGAGAGGGTGCGAACTTGTCTGGTTATCAGCTTCCTGGGGGAGTCACTGTTACTACGCAGGCTTACAGTCTTCATCGCAAGGAAGATATATTTTCTGAACCATATAAGTGAGCTTCTTCCCTGTTCGCACATGCTTACTTAATCTTGATACTGACTACGCTAAAGATTCAATCCTGACCGATGGGAAACCCCCAGTAAACAAATGAAGGATGCCTCGATGCCATTCGGAGGAGGCTCACGCAGTACGTCACGGTTCCACTGAACTTGGAATATTCCATTCTAATTTATGTCTAGTTTGTATCGGCATACACCTCGCCCGTATGGAACTACGTCTGGCAACAGCGCTCTTCTTTCGGACTTTTCCGCAGGCCCACGTATCTACGAAGGAAGGAATGGCACATGAGGACATGGAGATGGAGAGCTACTTTCTAATGTCACCGAAGGGACATCGCTGCCTTGTGGAAGGGTAGCGGATATTCTTGGTGAAGTGCAGAGGGAGAGAATCTAGATTGCGAATGGTGATTGAGGAACAGTAATGCATTTATTAGGAAGTGTTTGGCATTACCATGTGATACTAGTTTTCTATTTGTAAAACAAGATCAAACAATTGGACATAACCTTGAAAAAATATCTCCCTCGTCGCTATCTAGCACGCCCAACCATGTAGCATTCGAGTGTCTGCTGGCACGTCGTGGGCTGAAAATTCCTCATTGAATATATTTGGCTATGGCGCAAATTGGACACAGAGGATGGTCACAGACATTATTAGTGGTAGTGCATGACAAAAGGGCTCGCGCTCTTAACATTCCGAAATGGGAAAAGGCGGCGCTCTTTACTTTCTTGATTTGGTGTAGATTGCCCGCTCGTCGGATGCCTTTTTGGTCAAGCACATAACGATATAGTACGCTGTCCATTAGCATGGACTTAAGAATAGAGAAATCACCTGAGCACGAATATACATCATGATATACGGCATGGACATATAAAACCTCTCCGAGGGGCACGAATGGCCTATAGTACACAACCCTTCAGACTCCATTTCTCTCTCCATCGAAAAACCATGGCTCTAACACTACTCATCACTACCCTCCTAGTCTGCTTCTGCATAAATTCCCTCCTCACCTACCTCCACCTCCGAAAATACCCTGCCCTAACCTCCCTCTCCAGCCTCACCAACCTGTCCTACCTCTACTACCGCTCCCACCCCTTCCGAACCAAATACCTTTACCACAAACACAAACAACACCCCATCATCCGCCTTGCCCCAAACACCCTTTCGTTCGCCTCTACACGAGCCATAAAAGACATTTACGGCCATGGCACGCCCTGCCGCAAGGATGATGTGTACTATTTGACCATGGGCAGTCATGCGAATGTTCTGAATGTTGTGGATCGGGGGCAGCACGCGCAGAAACGGAAGATGTTGGCACATGCTTTTGCGGCGAGGAATCTTGAGCGGTGGGAGGGGAAGATTGGGGAGAAGGTTAGGAGGTTGGTTTTGCAGTTGGATTGGCGATGTTTGGCAGAGGGTGGATCGGTTGAGTCGGCGGATGTTACCGTTGATTTTAGGGCATGGTTGAATCTCTTTACTGTTGAGGCTGTTGTTGACTTGGCATTAAGTGAGAAGCTTGGTTTGCTTGGTTTAGGGGTGGATAGGGTTGCAGTTGAGGGGGGTGATGGGGTCAAGTACATTGATAGCTTGCATTGTGGAGGCAGGTTTGTTTCTACATTTGTGGGTGCGACGGACTGGTTTCGTTCCTTGAAGACTGTCTCAATTTGGTTTTCTCCGTATCTGCGCTCGCAATGGGAGCGTGGTCAGAATTTTGGCATGATCGTCCGTACCCTGGTCGATAAACGGTTGCGGAGAGATGAATCTGGTGAACAGTTGGATGACTTTCTCGACTGTTTGATTACTGACAAAAAGGGTAATGCGCGCTGTCTTGACAGGGGAGAAATCGAAGCTGAAGCGGGTATACTCTGTGAGTTGGTGTTATGGGAGTTATGGTATACATGCTAGTACTAACTTATCCCTGCAGTGGACGCCGGCTCCGATACAACCGCAATTGCCTTGACGCACGCCTTGTACTACCTTATCAAGAACCCACGCTCACTGGAAATACTTAGGAAAGAGGTAGCCGATGCGTTATCTGAAGAAACCATCGCACCCTACGCAAAAGTGAAAAACCTGCCCTATCTAAAGGCATGTCTTGACGAATCACTGCGTCTCTCCCCTCCTGTTTCAAGAGGCGTCGAACGCAGAACGCCTCCCGGCGGCACGGAAATTTCAGGAGAAAGCATCCCTGGTGACGTCGCCGTTTCCGTTCCGACATACGTTGTCCATCGTGATCCAACAATATTTTCAGACCCAGATGAGTTTCGGCCTGAGAGATGGTTGGAGGATGGAGAGGAGGCTAAGCAAATGCGGGATGCGTTCATCCCGTTTAGTACTGGTGCTCGTGGCTGTATTGGACGCAATATATCTATGATTGAGCAGCAGATTGTGATCGCGACGCTTGTTCATAGATATGAGTTTGCGTTGCCGTATGGTAATTGGGAGTTGGAATGGGAGGAAGCATTCCTCTTGTGGCCAGCTAAGATGCCATTGAAGATCTGGAGAAAATAAATCTCAATGTGTTAGGAGAATTGGTATATTTTTTCCAGTCATCGTACTTTTAGTATCGCAACATGATTTCATTCATTTGTCGGTCAAAGTTGATCTGCGATCATAGTGTTCTCAGCAGGTCTTGACCTGCTGCTGTAGTTGCCTGATTCGATCACCAGTATGGAAGCCGAGCTGACTCTCAATCCGGTCCAAAAGCGCCCATATCTTAGCCTTTCCACACACAGGGTTGATATGTTTTGCGGCTGTCAAATATGAGCTCTGACAAAAGTTGGGATTATGGGATGAGAGTACTCACCATAAAAAAGTGGTTGTACTGCTTGCACTAGAGCACCGTCGGAAATAGGCGAGAGGGCTACACTTGCGATGGAACGCGCGTTGTTGTCAATATCAGACTATAAGCCAAATCAGACAGTGCAGAAAGAGTGATGCGCATGACAGAGTAAGACTTACCTGTAGAGCGTCTTGAGTTGATAAAGAAAAATTGCACCCTTCCACGAGCAGTAGGAGATATGCTAGATGGTACATACACATTGCAGCCGCTGGATCTTCTTAGTTTGACAACGTATTTTAGAAATATTCAAGCGAGGAGTTTACCTGTTGACGGTATGGCAAACCAGCGTTTAACAAAGCCCTCCGGAGAAGGGGGCCCATATGTTGTACCCCTGAATGATGCGGGCAAGCTCTCGAACCAAGCATTGAGCTCCCTCATCAAGCTGGTTTGGGTGCTACGAAGCAATTCAATTGACAGACCGTTTGTTTCTCCAAACGTATGCGCAACGATCTTGGACAAGAGCCAGATCAGTTTGTTTCCCAGCCGGTCTTCCCTTGTTTCTTGCTCGACCCAAGAGACATCCCATTCCTCGGGCGGGAGCATGGTAGGACGTTCATGCACCAAAGCCATTGCAAGGTCTTGCCGGGCATACACCCAGAACGCCGCCCCTATCAAGCCCTGCGAGCTAGCTTTACACCCATGGCTTTTGATCAGAGTGAGCGCTCCCGACACATGCCGCCGGTGGTCCAGCCCAGGCAGGACAAGGAGTTCATAACTGCTTAGTAGAATGGTTGCTGGCAACGTGTCCTCGGGGGAAGACGCTGGAAGACCAAGCGTGGTAATCAGATGGTGGAGACTTTCTGCGTAGTAGTAGACGGCAGCCGACTTCCACAGTTCTGCTCGATCGACCATGCTAACCTGTCTCGCGGTGAGAGCGCATATCGCATTCATGAGCAACGGTGATTCAAGGGCGCGTTTTACGACTGTTCGTTGGAAATGCCGTTCGTCGTCGAAGAGGTCGACCCATTTTCCTACGCCGTTCTGGAACTCTTGGATCAATGTGACCTTATCGCCATCCAGAGAGGGTGGTTCTGCGTGAGATACAGGTGACTGCTTAGAAGACGAGACATGAGGTAGTGAAGTAATCGAATTATTGAACACTTCCCAAGTTGAAGCCGGGTTAGGACGCTCTTCTTCGTCTGCAGTGGCCGCTCCCTGAGCTGAGGAGCACCAATTGGACGGGACAATGAAATCAGATGGTTCACATTCCAGGTCCAGTCTGTGGCACCGACTGCAGCGAGGTTGTTTTTCATCACATTTATGGTGACTGGCTCTGCAGCGGGTACTATCATTGTTCAGGCCTTGTTTGGTCAACAATATACGCGGGTAGGCTTACCATCCTGTCCTCCGCCGCTTCACGCCTTTTGTCCGGGTGGTTTGTTTCATCTCCAATCTGTGCCTGGGCAATTGCATACGGAGTACAATATGGAAGTCATCAACGAGGGCGGGGTACAGAAGGGGTCCACTACGGCGACTCGTGGCGCTTCTGTACAACTTAAAATGTGACATCATTTTCTGCTAGCATTCAGTAGGACTAACACCAGTATAGTATAAGCATGTACAGTCCATTCCACTCTTAGTACACAGTACCAAAAACCTCTAGCATCACAAGATCCTCTGCCGGATAGTAATCAATAATACCGGGAAAAGATCCGACCCATTTAGACTAGATCTTTGCACTGCAACTCCCAGTATTCAGGGTACCGGCCATCCGTCTCCCAATCCACGAAAGTAATCCTGAGCTCGGGAGTTCCAGCATCGCGATAACCAAGTCGTTCAACTATGATATCTCTTGGCTGGAGATCTCCATGGGTGAAAACAGCGCGGTGGCCGTGTAGCGTGCAATTAACCTGCTTTTGCAAGCGTCGGACGTATTGGCCCGATTCTCTCAGATGCACTTTTCTCAACATCTCAGCATTAAATCAATCCTGTGTTGCGAGCGGGCCCGGAATCAATGGATTGTTATCTTCAGTCGCCAGTACACCCCCATAGTAGGGCTGATAGTTCATGGTTCCCAGATGACCCTCCGACGATATCTCCTCGAAGCTCAGTAATGGCACCCCTCATCATCTTATCGATGATGTCCTTTTCAGTGGACGTAAGAGACATTACAGGGTCTGCAAATATTAGCAGGGATATAGCCCATAACTATAAAAGCATGGTTAGCCTCTGCCCCAACAAAGGCTGCGTACACCTTTGGCGCAAGGGCATCAATGTTTTCTGCTAGAAGTTCCATGCTCGCTGCTTCGGAAAGTATGATGTTGGGACCATGTTTGACTACAGAGAATTCCTTTACTCGAACCATTTGGCATACCAGCCGGGTATGCTGAGTTCCTCGGTTGATGCTTCAATCTCGGCGATTGTTGGTAGGTGATCAGACGAGGGACATATGTAACTTGGCATGATGGTTGTTCTTTAGCTGTAAAAAATAGAATGGGTAGGGGAAGTGGTTATGTAGATAAAGAATTCTCCCCTTGACACTATGTTGATTTCTTTTCATTTTGCATGGTTTGTTTTGATTGCTCCTGTATGTTTTGTGGGATCGCTCCGGGGTCCGTGTTTTATTCTTCGAGAAATATCAAGAGTCAGCAGCTTCTTTGGAAAGCAAATCAATACACACAGTTGGTAGCCACTACTTACTGGTAGAGCTGTGCTAAGTGTTGCAAATTATCCTATGTTTCTTGTCATAAATGTTTTAGCTATTTCAAGCACGCCAGGATTATTCTGAATACAGCCCTTCGTTGTGCTTACTTGTATTAGATCTTACTTCACAGATAAATAGTTAATGTAAAACGAGGACCTGTGAATTCCCTCTTCCGGTTAGTTTTACCATTCCTGGTATAGCCTCCCGATATGTCGTACTGTAAACACCGCCCGTCTGGCCTCCCAATATAAAAGAGCTCTCCCTCACTGTTCTGACCTCGTCCCCTCCCAAATCTTTTTCTTTTGCCAAACTCCCTCCCATATTCTGCACTCACCCATATTCCTGCCCATTTGAACTCCGCCACCCCCTTCATTTTTTTTTTTTTTTTTCTTTCGGAAATTGCGGCTGCGCTTTCTCACCTCCACTTCTGACAATACTATTAGATATCTTCTATGTCACGGAGTACGGGCATTCACCAACAACGCAAGATGTTTGTAAACTTTGGCCTGTTTGAATATAGGGCAGGAACCCCCTTCGCACACTAGATAGCGCAGCGCTGGCAGGCCCAGCTTCTTTCTTTCCTTCTCCATGTTAGTATTTCGATAGAAAGTCTACCAATAAATTTATATTGTTCGAGACTGTCACAATAGTTAACTGTTATTGAACGGCAGCTGGAGAGAATGGCAATGGGAGAGGAGTATGATAGTGGGCGGCTAGGAAAAAGCGAGCTTGAGAAAAGCCAATGGCTTAAAGCACATGAGAGGTCAGAAGAATTTGCCTGGTGATTGACTAAGGACTTTATTGCCTTCAGAGAAGGTCGCATATATGATGTATTGTGTAGTCCTAGTATATCTTGCGCCTATTTGCGCTTCAGTTTAATGAGTAGACATACTGTCAGACAAAGAAACCCCAAAAAAGCCACTAGAGTGAAGACGAAGGATGTAATAGGCATCTAAATCGTTCAATGATGTTTTCTTAGAGTGTACCAGCCTCGAGTATAGATTGGGACTCCAAAAAGAGCTCTGGGATTCTTACATGTCAATACTTCCAGGTTCCTTTTGAGTATCCGTTTATTGATAACATAATGCAGCCTTTTTTTTTTTTTTTTTTTTTTTTTTTTTTTTTTTTTTTGCTAATAGATATGAGATTTTATTTACAAGGGCCTGGAAGCATAGAAGTCCAAGGACTGAATGATGAGAATACATGTCTATCTGCTCTCCCGTTATATGAGCATAACAAGGTTGGTTGGCTTAGTTATTTTGACATGGTTACTGATGAGCTGAACGGTGAGACAGAGATTACAAACGCAGATGGAACATCTGCAGCTTATCTGATAACCACATGACAACTGCAAGGCTATTCCGAGTCAAGCTGGATGCGACTTATTCCGGTAGTTATACCTCCTGAGGATCCTGCATCAGTTAATCTATTCATTAGAGGAAGATATATAATGTCAAAAACGTGTACTAGAGTATACTAGAGTGTATTAGAGTGTATTAGGGCTGAAAACATGTGTTATATGCGAATGAACTCAAGAAACAACACGTAATAAGGCGGCCCCAGCTGACGTGAAAACTCGATCTTTCTACATAAAATCTTCCTGATATTATTAGTTCCAAATAAATCCATCGACTTCGGCCTCCCAAAATACCGCAGAACCCGAACATCTCGGGACTCCCAGTCTGGGATCAAATGGCAAAAGTGTGATACTAAGTGCCATCTTTTCTTTTCTTTTCTTTTTTTCTTTCTTTTTTTTTTTTTTTCTTCTTCTGCAATAACAAAGCCATTTTATCAATTCCACCAACAAATAATCAGCAGATAGAGCTGATTGGATGGCCAGTCCAAGAAGCTTTACGATTGACATTGCTAACTATATTAGTCGATGTATCTACGGGCTGACAAAGAAAATAAGGATATCCCTGGTTTTCTGGAGAATACAACGTCAGATGAGGATCTGACATATTCCAGACCATCCATCAGCTTGGCGTTGAGGCTCTAACCCCGCAAGTGCTTCCAGGTTGCACACCATCGGTGACTGATGGAATGGGGCAAGCACTAAAGGTATACGGTCTCTGTGCCGGTGTCCATTGGGTGCTCGTATTCAATTTAGCTGACTCTAGTAGAAGCAGCAAATTATGTGCTCTCGATGGTCTGTCAGCATGATCATTGAGCAAGGGCTTGCGTGGCGGACAGCATGGTGGAAAGATAGTCCAGGTAAAGCGGAAATCAATTCTTTCCATATCAGCTTACGAGCCGGTCCCTCCGGGAATGGCTTTGCTCAGGCAGTTTCTTATATAAAGTGTCAGTTCAGCAGTGTGGAAGGCACTGAGTTCAAAACATTCTCTCGGCCAGTTTCCTTTCCCTTTCTGAACAATGAGTTTATCTCCCCAAACCCCTAAGCCAGAGACTATGCTAACGATGTTTCATGGAGGCTCAGCCTATCCCGATAGGGTTCTTGTTGCCGGTGCTGGCCCAGTCGGTCTGCTCATAGCACTTCGGTTGGGCCAAGCTGGCATCAATGTTGATGTTATCGAGAAAGAGGAGAGCCTCAGTGAGCGTCCGCGCGCCACTGGATACTATGCAGCTGCTTTGTTGGCGTTGGAGAAAGCCCGGGTGCTTGATTCAGTAAAAGATGCAGGCTTTTCCACGCACGGTCTATGTTGGAGAAAGCCCCTTGTCGATGATGGCAGCGGTGGTAAGGCAATGGGGGATCTCATTGCCAAATTGATTTTCCCGGACGCCGATGGCCTTGGAAATGGTGTGATATACCCACAGTCTGAGCTGGGAAAACTGTTATTTAGAGAAGTTGTTGCTACTGGATTCGTGACGTTTCATTTCGGTCGAGAGTTGTGCGGTATTCGGGAGGAGGATGATTCGGTCCTGGCTACTACGCAGACACGGGATGGCAAGGAGTACTTCCGGTGTGCATATCTCGTCGGAGCTGATGGTGCAAAGTCAGCAACGAGACGACTACTCGACATACCGTTCAAAGGATACACCTGGCCAGAACGGATTGTGGCTATCGACGTGCTCATGGAAAACAAAGATGTCGATTCCCACGTTCATACCTCTCTCATCGTCGACCCCATCAACTATGGCGTCGTATCGCCCTTGGTCAAACCTCAGGCGGGAAAGAAAACCATGTATCGATGTTCCATTGCAATTGATCCGTTAGATACCCGGTCCGACGATGAGCTTGCCGCAGAGGCTTCTGTCATGCCTCTACTTGAGAAAACGATTCCTGGACCAAGACCGCTAGATATTGAAGTCAAGAGGATCTCGCCTTTCAAAATGCACCAGCTCTGCGCGTCTACCTTTAGGAGGGGTCGATGTGTGCTTACAGGTGATGCGGCTCATTTGAATAACGTATGCTACAGTCGTCTCATGAATTGTGCTTATCGCTATTGCAGCTGACCTATCATTGTATACAGCCATTCGGTGCTATGGGTTTATGTACTGGCATCATCGATGCAGATGCAGTTTCTGATACCCTAGAGCTGATCATCAAAGACGGTAAACATTTGTCCCTCCTTGACATCTACTCCGACGAGCGACGGAGGGTTTTCCAGACATTTGTCGACCCGGTCAGTGCGCAGAATAAACTGCGCTGTGCAAATGATCCCGATACCGCGACGGAGGACTGGTTCATACGAGCAGTAATGAATTCTTCTGAGGCTGAGATAGCGAGGTTGGGCAGTGCCTTTTTTGATGCGTGGGGTACTGATATGAGAACGCTCGTGGAGTCAAGTTGATTGGTGTGCTGTGTCCAGAGATAAGAATGTTAGGACTTTATAGAGCTACATGAAGAATTCAATATGGTTATGGCGGATTCCTTTCTTTAAAAGACTGCATATGTATCTGTCACTATTATGTATATTGCAACCGGTTCCCCCCAGTCAAAAGGATCGCGATTGAACGAGTGTGTCAATGGTCACCACACCACACCCCCAGACTTCAGCGGCAGATGAAGCATCCGATGCCCTGATGGTGTCGGCTTGGGCAACTGTCCTGCACGAATGTTGATTTGTAAAGACGGATGAAGTAGCTTTGGCTCCGACATCTTCGCATCCCGCTCTTCTCGTATGGCGACATACGCTTCTAAGGCCATGCCGTCCATTAAATGTTTATTGTGTCGTCGGTGCTCCCGCACGTTCATCCAAGGTCTTGGACCCTCGCGTCCCTGTGGTGGGTAGTCGTGACCCGTCCATATCTTCACTTCGTTTGCCAGATTTAGAAGCTTTCTCCCGGACTGAAACATGTCGTGGGCGCTTCCACCGGGAAAGTCGCAGCGCGCGGTTCCAATGTCTGCGTGGAAAGCCGAATCGCCACAGAATACATTTTCTGATCCATACTATTAGTCACTGGAGTCAAGAAGGAAGACAAATGACTAATCACCCACCGCCAATCTTGTAACCCACATGGTCCGGAGTATGGCCCGGGAGATGTAGAACGGACGCGCTCAGCTCGCCGACATTGAATATTTCGTCGTCGTCAAAGTACTTTCCAAAGATGCCCTTGTATTCAGCCTCAGGAACCCCATACCGCTGGCCAAACAAGTTCTGTACCTGCTCGATGCGCTTGCCAATGCCAATAGGCGGCTGGAAACCTTGATCTTGAGCCAGTTTGGCTTGGAGGTATGACGCCGCCGTAATGTGGTCCGCGTGAATATGAGTTTCAAGGATCATAACAATCTTATATCCCTGGTCCTTGACCATCTTGCGGATGAAATCCGCACTCTGAGTACTTATGGTCTGACTGGCCCGGTCATAGTCCAGCACCGGGTCGATAATGACGGCATGCCATGATGCCGGATCGGAAATGATGTATTGCCACGTTGAAGTGTTGTCCTCGAACAGCGCGTGTATTGTCGGCTCACCCGGCTTTGCTGACTCGACTCGGCATCGCTCTTGGTTTGGAAGCTCCTCTGGAATACTCTGGGCTGAGAACGAACGATATGCAAAATGTGGTGGAGTTCGGTGTCCATGGCCGTTTCTATTGGTTGGTGACCTTTGATCATAGTTCTTGTTCTTCCTCCCAATTGGAGCTCGGTCAGAGAACACTCGAATACTCTGTTTATATCGAGCCCCAGGCTGTTGAGATAGAGGAAGAACACATCGCTGAGGATAATGCGATACGGCGGGGATGTAGCTGGTCAAGATGGAATGACGGAGTTTTCTACTCGGTGCGCGGGCAAACATTTTGAGAAGATGCAATCAATGGGAAATCAATTGAAAGAAAAGGAAGATTATGCTGTGTCAGTAGAGTAAATAATTCTTTTACATGACGTGTAATCGGCGATGGGGGTTCTCGTCGGCGACTTGACAGATGAATTTACTTTCCTCGTCCTTGGAAATACTTTTGATGGCTATAGACTCTGGTTGGGCACAGAAATTACCGATAGCTTGTCCTTTTTCTGCTCGACTGGTAGTACTTTTCAGTATTATGCGATGTGATCTCAATGCCTACTTCGGGCCAATAAATGAGCAGCGGTACACTGCATCCCAGCTTTTGTCGACACAAGCACATCAATCAGCACGCTTTTGTTTGTCTAATTTTATTGTTCACTCAACGAAAGCAAGACGCAGTCCCCAAGGCATACACCAGGACCGGTTAGATCCCGACCATTGCCGGGCTGAAACCCGGGGAAGGCAATCTACTCGGAGACTAGGTCGCCGTTTTGAGGTCGGACAGTCCAAGGGGAGATCCGAATAGTCTCAAATTCCCCTGCGAATAATTCGCCCGCTCGCATTCGAGAGACCCACAGGTGATGATATACGGAGCAAAATGTCCGACGGTGACCAACAACGAACGTACCTTCAAGCATACCACGGCTCCATGTCCTCATACTCGTGTCTCCCATTTTAATAGTCAGTCATCAACGGGTTTATCCGAACAATCATGATCTCCCGAATCCGCCATTGGTTTCTTCCCCGGCCCGTCGCCAACAGCGGCTCTCAACTGCGCGACCACCTAGCCAACGAGCGCACATTTTTGTCATGGACGCGCATGGGCCTAGCATTTGCCGCCATGGCACTAGCCCTCGGGCGCCTGGGCATCATCGACCACGTTTTCAACACCGAATGGAAGAAGAACGAGGCGGCAAAATCTAAAGACCGACAGACTACTACCGGCCCCGCCGCCCACGAACCCAGACTCCCCCTGACGGGAGCGAACGATATCCTGGCTGGTAAATTATGCTGGGCCATTAGCGCCTGGTCGTTTGGATATGGCATCTTTCGCTACATTTCTATTCGACAGACGCTGCTTTCGGGACGCTTTGTCCCGGCGATTTGGGGCCCGATCCTGATGACATGCGGCTCGGTTGGGTCTCTGGGGGTTCTGTTACAGTCGGGGACTGGGCGGCCTCTGACAGAGTCGAGTAAGTCGGGATAATTGACTTGTTGACTTTGAAGCGATTATGCCCTGGGGGCTCTTCCTGAGTTGTAAGATTACGAAATTCAATCGCCATCTAGATGGGTTTTAGACATGTTCGGGGAGAAAATAATGTCATGTCTTATGCGTCACTTGAAAAAGTCGCAACATGTTACGGTGGACTGAGGGGAATCTCCTTTTTGAAAATTCAGCGCCTGTATTTATTAGAATGATGTACAAAACCGTTATCGTGTAGAATTATATTGCTAGGACACAACCTCCATCGGCCACCGCATCAACGAAACCAAATGTTCATTTCCAGCCCTCCTAATAAGACCATCAATCACCGCGATCTCTCTCTCAAACGAGTCTTTGAGGTACCATGAATTCTCGTAAAGAGTAAATATCAGATAAAAGTGAGCAAGTATTGCATATGACCCTCCTTCAACCGACCCGATTCCTATCTCCTTATCGACATTGAGGGAAGCAAGAAAAGTGCTTGACAGTAGATCAGGCCAAGAAGTAACAGCTGTATCTTCAAGGTCGGCCTGCACATCTAGATTCACGGGGGTATCCCGCTCACTTGTCGTGAATTCTAGGATGTGTAAGATGCGCATGTACATGTCTTCAAGAATGTCGATGGCGGCTTCTTGGGCGCGGAGGAGTTCGTCATTATCATAGAGATAAATATAAGGGATAGGCGAGCCTTGGGAAGTCGGGGTGGCACTGTTGCTGATCTCGCTTCGTGTCTTGTACGATGGTTTCAATGTGTTAATGAAGTTGCGGAGTGATTCGAGCGTTGTGCTAGCGCCGTAAGCGAACTTTGACAACCGCAATGAGCAAAGCTTTAGACGGGGGAAAGGCGAGGTCATGGTTGAAGGTGGAAAGGCCTTCCAGTCATGATTCGCATGGCGGTAGTATAGTAACGAGCGTAATCTGCCCATCTTCAAAGTAGGCCACTGCTGGCCCAAGATACTAACCAGGCCACGGATTAGATAAAGCCAATCTAGTTGCAGATGTCCATCATTTTCCGATTCGGACGGTCGTCTAAATTCATTTAGTGCTCGGATTCTGAGCGAGGCAAACGCAAACCCAACGAGTAGAGTCGACCCGCAGCATATGACTTCTGCGGTAGCAGGCGATAACGTTGCCAATGCTGCCCTGAGCCCTTGTAGACCTTTTTGATGATGCTCGACAACATTAGAGAGACTGATAGGATTCATCTCCTGTTCTTCAGCCACACTGTCTTCGTTACCTTCCCCCGTGGGTAACCGCTCCAGCAGAAAATGCACACCCGCCAATGCGAGGAGTAAATGCATCAAAAACTCCTCCTTCGCCGCCAAATCCGGAATTATCTGTTGCCAAATCAATGTCCGTCTCCGATTAAAGCTCATCTGGCTACATGTTCGTTTGAGAAAATGCTGCAGGAGTCTTAGATCTTTCATGTTCAGACTTCCAGGTGGCGTCATAGCCGATGAACTGGTCAGTCGGAAGTCTAACGGTTGTAACGATGCACCAAGCGCAGGGCTATCTCTACGTTGGTCACCTGCAGGAGTGGAGCTGGAAGTTTGAAGACAAGCTGCATCGCTGCGATGCGGAATTGCTCTTCTTGGTTCGGCTCTCGCCTCAATATGTCGTGATGGACTCGGATATGAACATCGGTTACCGCGCAAAGAGCAGGCACCGCAGCTTGGGCGTACTTCATCACACTGAGGACGATTAGATCACATGATTCCTGCATCATTCGATACTGCATACCTTCACTCGACGCAATTTACAGGTTTGACAGCCATTGCGAGACTTGGTGTGGCTTGCGCGATGTCTTGCTTTGCCACGTGGTTTTGAGCCAGTCTGTACAAGATTATCCGGAGATTGCGAATCGGACATATCTCGTACTCGCAGATAATCTGAAGATCGTGGTCAATCAGTCATATGTACGGAGTGCGGAGGAAGTCTAGCGATCTCACATCTCATTGGCTCAAACTGCGTTATGTCATACGAGTCATGTGACTGTTATACGAAATTTAGAATTTGTGTGGTTTTGTAGATGTTTTCTTTCGGCCGTTAGGTCAGATATTACCCTGCTATTCACAGTAATGGATGTGTGCTCTCGGTATAGGGGCAAGAATGTGGCCATTTGTTGACTTTCGTGCTCGTATGTTCGCATTCTCGTATTCTCGTTTATTCGTATACTCGTATGCCTGTGTTCTCGTTTTTGGAGATCTCCGATAAGAGAAAAATCATTCTATATATACTCTTGCTAATAATTGCCAGGATGCATTCGGAGCTTAAACTAATATGCTTGGTCTCCGCCCTACATTCAACGCGCTTCCAAAATGCGATTGGAATATCATGTTGCATGGCTCCTGGCCTTCATAGGGTTGGCAGACAGATCCACTTCGGCTTATAGACCAGTGACCTATACGGACTCAACCAGGTCCGATATTGCGGTCAGCGAGGACCATGTGTCCAAACCCAGCTCCGACAGTATACTTTCCTCCGTTATCATTCTGGACCATGGGAAGGATGTGGAAGGACACCCTACCTTCCACGCCACTCGGAGATCCGGAAATAAGTCTGTCTTTGAGATGAGCTAAGTGAAACTCGTGCTATGTTGGATTCTCATACGGTAAGTTTCCATCTATAATTTGATCGGCTCGAACGGTGCGCTAACCAATATAAAGTGATGGGCCCCTCTCGCTAGCAGCTGCCGTGGATACTTACCAGGTTCGCCAGCTCGTCCATCTCTGCGCACGCTGGTTTATCAGAACCTGGGAACCCATCGATTGCATCTGCGTCATTGCCGCCATCTGTCGAGCTCAATAAGTGGTATACGGTTCATAGCGTGGCGAATCCTAGCCATATCTCGGTTCAGATTGCCGGCTTCTTGGTGTCACGCTTCTCACAGACTTCGTCCTTCCTTGGCTCTTTTGGTTTAGGTGCATCTTGGGGTCAGTCGGCCTTATTCACCAACGTCTCCCTTACCTCCTCTGGAAAACAGATGTACTTCTCTTCCTTGACCAACAAACCTGTCCTGCAAGACTTCCTGCTCGGAACCAATCCTCTACCCGTCAGCGTTGACGGCTCCCGAGTCGACCGTACTGTCTACGCAGATCTCGATGTCACTGCCAGCAGCGCCTTCGCAAGTACTGTCGGGCTTCAATACATCAATGGCTCCATTGAGCCCTTGGGACCCTTCCAAATGCCACCTGGATTCTTTGTACCGAATTTCAAAATCCAGCAGGCTCTCCGTACCTTAAGACCGGCTTGATTTGCTATTCTTTTATTCTTGTTAGTGCTATGGCCGCTACTACGAGCAAACGGGAGATACCGGGTTTTTGGACCGTTGGACACCCAGCGTTATCCGGATCTTCAACTGGGCTCATCCGCAGACTCTTTCGAATGGGTTGTTCAACATTTCAAACCCAACTATGGGAGCTGACTGGAACTACTACAATCCTTCACTAAGTGGAGTGGTCCCCAAGATTAACCTCATTTACGCATATTCCTTGAAGCAATGGCTCCCACTCATGGCCGACGCCGGACAGAACACAGCCTTGTATGCACAACGACTACATCATCTCCAAGAAGCAATCAACGCACACCTCTGGAGCAACGACCTGCAAGCATAGTACCTCTCCGATACATACAGAGACTCCAACGCCCTCGCCATCCTAAGCGACACCACAATCGGCAATCACAGCGCGAGCACCATTCTTTCTACCTTAGCACAAGAGCTATATGTACCATCCGGGGCCCTATCTTTCTCTACCGCCAGCACAACACACAGCTGGGCACGCAAAACCAACCTCTTTACTTCTAGCTATCATCTGAAGGCTGCTTTCCACGCCAACGACAGCAACACTGTTTGGTATCTCCTTCATACAGACTGGGGACCTATGAGTGATCCGAAGCACACCAACTATACGGGCTGTATATGGGACACGCTGGATGTTGATGGGGCACCCGGACTTGGTGATTCTACTTCGCTGTGCCATGCTTGGAGTTCCGGGCCTACGGTGGATTTGAGTCAGTATGTTCTTGGTGTTCAGGTGGTGAGCCCTGGCTTCAAAGAATGGAAGATCCAACCTCAGACATTTGGACTTGACTGGGCACAAGGCGAATAGCCTGTTCTGTAGGGGAAAATTAGGGTGAATTGATGGTTTGATCGGAGTGATCTGTTGCACATGGATGTGATTGCTCCAGAAGGGACGAATGAGACTGTCTATATTCCTATTCCGCTGCGAAGGGCGTTGGGAAAGTACAATGCCTCGAGCCACGGCTTAAAGCATGATGATTCTTCTGTTGTGAAGGGTGATCGTTTCACTTTTCAGCAAGTAGAACAGACTTGGTACCGTGGGTATAGAATGCTCTCGTTTTGTTTTTGGTTGTTGACTCTTATTCTCACGCTTTCTTTTTCTCGATTGTGATACTTTTATAATGAATTGGAATGACCGCAATTATAGACGTATAATTCTATTCAAAAAATTTAGTTCTTTTCCTTATATTTATGTCCTACACAGTATTACTTTCTCACTTGATCTATTCAAAATCAAATGCCGGATACTTGTAGACTTATATCCCTTTGTGCTCAAACGGAAAGCCTGCTCTTCTTGCAGCTATACAAAACGTCTTTCTTTATGCATGTCGCCCTCCTATACTCCCACCTATCTTTAGCTTCTGGCATCGTACACTCGTACTGTTGTGCCATGGTTCTTCGGGGTTGCGTTGCTGGAGATCCTGCCTTGTAGCTTAAATCCAAGCCACACACGGCCCAGTAAAGGACAGAAAAACAATTTCTATATTAGTTATTCATGTCGACTCAAGACATATTGATACCAAAAACTTTATTGAATGGTTGGCAAGTATTATTTCTGTACCAAGGGTCCCGACCCGAATTTGGTCCGTAGGGCTTCGTGTTCGTATCTACCGCTCGTATACTCGTATTGTGCCTTAGAATTCGGTCTTCCGTTCTAGATTTTTCAGAAGACAGAAGGAGAAAAGATAAAGTAAGAATAACGACCGAAAAATAGTTAATAAACAATGACCCGTCTGCCACAGGTTTGGTTTAATACTCTCCCCATCGTGGCCATTCATCCAACTCGGACATATTACACATCAGTACTCCTCTACACAACAGAATATGGTTGACTCAAGCAGTGACAGTGTCGTTACTTTCGCGCTTTACAGGTACACGCCTTCAATTCCCGCTGCTGTGGTTATGGCTGTGGCATTCGGGTTCCTTGGAGTTTTCCACGCCTATCGACTCATCCGAGAGAAGACCTACTTCTTTATCCCGTTCATCATCGGCCTTATCTGTAAGTTTTCTCTCTCTCCTTCCTCGAAGACTGCATTTCTAACTTATCAAATATATAGTCGAAGCAGCAGGCTACATCGCACGCATATTCTCACACTTCGACACCCTAGCGCTCGGCCCCTACATCGTCCAAACAATGCTCATCCTAGTCGCGCCTCCGTTATTCGCTGCATCTATCTATATGACTCTGGGACGACTCATCCGGGAGATAGGTGCGGAGACGGCATCGCTTGTTCACATTAAGTGGTTAACTAAGATCTTTGTTGCTGGGGATGTCATCTCGTTTGTGTTGCAGTGTGGTGGTGCGTTTCCCCTCTTTCCCTTATATCAGGACAGTGACTGACATGATACGGAGTACAGGAGGTGGATACATGGCCTCTGGCTCGGCAGAAGCTATGCAAAGCGGCGAGCACATCGTCATCGCCGGTCTCGCCATTCAGCTCCTCTTTTTCGGGTTTTTCATATTCGTTGCATTTATTTTCCACTGGCGAGTAACCAAGCTCGCATCGACATACAAGATATCGAAATCCGTGAGGTCTCAAAGCGGCCGATTCTCCTGGGACTTGCTTATGTGGGCGCTTTATATTGCTTGTGTGTTGATTCTGGTGCGGTCTGTTTTCCGGGTCATCGAGTTTGTTCAAGGGAATGATGGGTTTATTATGAGCCATGAGTTCCTGTTATATATTTTTGATGGAGCGTTGATGGCTCTGATGGGTGCTTTGTTGGGGATTATATTCCCTGGTTCTTTTTTGTCAGGTCGAGGAGGGAATCAGTGCGAGCGAGCTGTGTCTGAGTCTGCTGCGTCGGATACGTTGCCGTTGGAGGAGGGTCGGTATTCGTGGAAATAGTCTTTTCACTTCGTGCTATGTCTTTGTCGGGTTCTCTTCTTCTCTTCAGCTGTTCTTAGCCATTTTATGGGGCATTCGAAATAACCCCAGTTATCATTAGAGATATTAGCACTTTCTCATAACCATAGCAGATGACAAAGGATATCAGAAGACATCTAAAAAGAGGAAATGGTCACATCGAAACCCAGCATTCATCATCGTTGTCGACCATCAACAACTGACCCCCCCTCAAGTTCATACACAGCCTGCCCATGCCCATCCAACTCCCTCCTCTCATTCCCATCCAGCTCCGCCACCTCCCTAGCCTCAACCTCATTCACAAATCTCCCACGGCCGTTCTCGTTCTCTTTCCTGTCCCCATCTACTGTTTCAACAATATCCGCATTCTGGCGATTTCGTTGCCGTTTCCGCCAATATCCAAAGAGGAATATCAGGAATAGCGCAGCAAGGACGATAACACCGCCTACCACACCTCCGACTATGCCGCCGATTTGGGAGCCTGTTAGGCCGTTTGAGGAGTTGTTCGAATCTGAAGAATCGTCTGTGTCGGTGCCGTTATTCAAATTCGCAAACGCAATGCAGCAGCGGATGCTAGAATCGCCGGGACAGGGGGGGTCGAACTATATTCCAATAAAGATATTAGCGCATCTCGACTTTCGGCTTTGAATAAGAGATAAGAGACGAAGGGAAGGGAGGGAGCGCACTGGGTCCCCCGTGTACCACAACCCATCGCACGCATCGCGTGTATCGTTCTTGCATAACCCGTTTCCTTGGGAGATGTTGCATGAGCGGATGAAGCAGCACTGTATTATACTATAAGTCTTCTCGCCAATTCCAACTTAAACTGTGTAGTGTGAATACTACCTCTGAGCCTGTGCCACATTGGTTCGGGAAGAAAGCACCGTTGCCTATGAAACACGTTAGCCCACCCGCGAACTGGAAATAGTAAGGTAGTATAAAAAATAGGCTAACACGTCGACTCTTGTACACACGTTGCCTCCTCAGCTAATGACCCTGCTGAGCAGGTCCCAGAGGATTGTCGGGAGAAGAGAAGCCCTAAGTTCACGTCTTCCATAGCGGAAAAAGGACTACATTGGCTTCGCAGGGAAAGAAGAACAGCGAGAAAGGTCACAGAACGGAAGGGGAGAAAATAGAGCAAAGGTAAAAAAGAACAAGACACAGCATTGGGATCGCCCGGTATACGTTGGCGACACCCACCTGTCACAGTTACCTCTGCCTCTTGACTCAACCATAAAAACCCAAAGTGACTGTCCTGAAAACCTTCAAGCATCATTGGACCGCGCTACATGCCATATTCCGTGCATTTCCCCATACAGCAAAAGAGCGACGTTGGCGGTGCTAAATGCCGTGCCGCCAAGGCCCTAGAAACAGGAGAAATACGAGCATGGAGGGTTGCAGGCCATGAAGAGCGGGTGTTGAGACCCTGGGGCTCAGGGTTCGGACCTTTTGTAGAGGGGGTTGTGAGGGTCTGCTGATTAGTGATTCACACAGCCAGCCACATCGACATCGACATCAGCATCATGAGTACTGGATCACCACGGCCAGGTCAATTATGTCCAGAAGAACATTAATATGTATGATCCATGACGCGAGAAAGCGAAAATAAATACAAATTGCCGACACATGCTAATACAACACATAGAAAAGAAAAAAAACCATCCTTGACGTTTGCCCAGATAGCCCACACAAATGCTTGCTTAAAGAAAAAATATTTAGAAGATTAGACGAAATATGAGACGAAACAAATCAAGCATACACACAACACTTTTTCCTCACCCAGTCCTAGGAATTAACCGAGCAAATCATCCAACCCCGAGCTATCAGTCTTTGAACTCCCCTGCTGAGTCTGCTGCTGAGGCTGTCCCAGAGAAGGCGAAGGCGATGCAGCAGGCGCGCCCCAGATACCAGCACTAGCCTTCTCCTTGGCCATACTCGCCAGATTCGGTCCCTTGCTCGCCGTCGAGTTGGACTTTTGGACTCCCGCCTTGGCACTAGCACTCGACCACAACGAACCGAAGGCGTCACCGCCCGAAGACTTAGGCGTAGCAGCGGCGGGCTTGGGACCGGCGGCGGAGGATGAAGTGGCGGATGTGAGAGAGGAAACGGAGGACATTCCTGGTCGGTGGCCCATGCCGCCGGAGGGGGGCTGGTTCGTGTTCATGGACACGGAGGTGAAGTAGTTCGGGGTGGCAGCTTGGTAGCCCGTGGGCTTGGGCTGGAGGGGCTTCTGTTGTTGTTGCAGGGGTTGCATTGCTGCGCCACCGCCGGGGGATGTTGGGGATGCGATGCTTGAGGCGGGGGTGGGTGTCATCGATGTGAATCCGACGATACCGTTCAGGTTTACGCCCTGGGATCCGGACACCGGCTTAGGGGCGGCGAACTGCGTGTTCGACGTTGTGCTGACAGTAGACGATGGAGGAGGAATGCCGAACTGGCCGAACTGGTTCGACGATGCCGATGCTGCAGGTGCAGGCGCGGGAGTAGCAGACTGGAAGTCATCAAAGTCGTCATCGTCCGCTCCCATTGGTTGAGAATCGAGGATATCAAGTCCGCCGCTGGTGGCAGGCTGCTTGCCAGCTGCAGTAGACGTCGTGGCAGGAGTATCATCGTCGCCAAGTAGATCCGGCTCGGGCTCTTTCGGTTTCGGAGGTTCGGCCTGTTTTGCTTTGGCACGCGGAGGACTCGCCGCACGTCGCGTCGCCGGAGCCGCATCTGCCTCGTCATACTCATCATACTCGTCGAACTGGTTACCTCCCCGACGTCCAGAGTCCTGGAAGTCACTCTCTCCACCACCAAATCCACCCCCATCACCATATACACCCCCGCTGTATCCACCAAATGACATACTGTCACTGCCAAAGCCTCCGTATCTGCTGTTGCGGGTACTCGACATGCCACCCCCAACACCCATACCACCCTCGAAACCGCTGAACTTATTCCGATTGGCGCGGGCCTTCTTGCGCTCTGAACGGATCAGTTCGACATCGCCAAGAAGCTTCACCAACTCCGACGCGCGGTTGCGCACGTTGATACCCTGGTCCTTCCCGTTCTGATCGATAAAGTGGAACTGGCGGAGCATGCGGAGGAGGGACATGTGCGAGCGGGCATCATCGACGACTCGTTCCGATCCGTTCTTGACGAGGAATTCTAGGAGTTGCAAGCCCTGTCGGTTACACACATTTCGTAAGTAAATGTCCGACCAAAACGTCCCCCGACCTTCCATAACGCACCTTGTAAATCTGCCGCCACTCCTCCGCGGTCTTGTCTGTGAATCGCTTGTAAATCATCGGCATAATCTCGTTGAGCAATTGACTGCAAATACCTGTCAGCATCATTCCCCAGCAGTATCTCACAGCACAGAAGGCCACTGACTAGCTATGAGTCCCACTAGCAATCTCCTGCATCAATGTCGTAGAGGCACCCCAAGGCTCATTATTCGTCGCTTCTCGGACCTAACCAGAGTACATGTAAGCCACACTTCAACCAACATACCTCGTATTCTCTTCCATCGGACAAATAGACGGGGGTAGGACTCCGGAATCGGCGGGGAGACGGAGAACTAGGAACAGCGACGACGACATACCTTCGACTCCATTTCGGTGTAGTTCATGACAGCTATAGACAGGAATCGGTTAGCTACCAATTACAAAAGGAAAAGAAAAAAAACACTAGCAAAATATGCTACTCAGGAGGGCTTACCATTCTGTACTTTGCGGACTCCCGCCTTGAGATCATACAAGGTCAGGTTGCTGACCTGCTCCTTAAGGCTGTCCATGGCGCAGATAAACGGGAAGTCCTGTGCGCTATCGGTCGTTAATCTGTCGAAGAAAAGATAAAATTTGAGAGAAAATGAAATATCCTTGAAGTCGTGAGGGGTGAGAGGGACGAGAGATGTTGTTTGTATTGATTGTCAGTCCAGCGAGACACATGGCATCGGCCCAACCCGGACAGCGCGGTCACGTGGGTTTTGCCCCTGAGCCGTCACCATGAATACAAAATCACTTTTCTACACTCTAGGGACTGGGTTGTTTATATCAGTTTGTGCCAAATGTAAGGATAGCATAGTAGACACTACTTGGGTAAATACATACATAGAAGACTCGTCGAAATCATACACACAATCGTCACGGGAAATCGCATAAACATGTAAATAACATGACACAGGGCAAACACAATAGGGAACCTCCCGTTGGAATAACATGACAACGAGAACACAAATAGGGGTACTTGAACAAAACGTCTCATAACGCCGGAGCAAAAAGGCGACACCGCGCATCACCCACATACCCGGATAGTTGAAACAAGAACAAGAAACAAGACACAAAGAAGTGAGATGAACGGGGATATCTTGAAGAACTGAAGAAAGAAAGAAGCAAGACAACAAGGGAAAAACAAAGCAAGCGGCCGAAAACTACCCGCTTATTCATTGTAGAACTTTCTCATGATCAAATGCAAGAAGAGGTTGACGTTGACTCGTAGGTGCCCATCGAAGAAGTCCAGGAACTGCAGGTTGTTGAACTGTGCCTGCAGCAAGTCGTCCAATGGCACCTGCGCATTTGCTCCGGGCACCATCATGGGTCCGCTGCTACCGTCAATAGTGAAGACACCAACCTCGTTGCTCGAAATGGTGAGATCAACGCGATCCCACTGTCGCTCGGAGTAACCTTTCCAGTGTACCAGCACACCCCTGTCTGCCAGGTTACGGGCGGAGTACTTGTACGATCCGAACTTGAACACCTTTCCGGATTTTTGAAGCTCACGCTGGTGATCCCATTGCTTGGTAAATGGCATTAAGAAACGCTTCTTGCCCTTCTTGTTCTGTAATGTAATCATCGCCTGCTCAATGTAGTCATTGTATGTCTTGAGCTGCTGGTCAAGCCAAAGGGCTTGGTCGTTAAGACGGGCCGTCGTGAGGCGAGCGCTCTCGATTTCACGCTCTCTTTGGATTCTCCGACGATGCTTCGTTCGGATATCGATGGCGATCGCGTTGAGGAGATCCTGGTAGTGGTTGTCACGTCGGATCTTGCCAGTTCGTTCCAGTCGGAGGATGTTCTCCAGGGCGGTGCCCTTGAGCTCCGTGTAACTCATTGATCCGATATCAACCAAAGAGTTGGCCTCGGCATATGGGCTTCGTGGGGTGTTATGCGTGCTCAGTTCGTCGCGGACCAACGCCATCCATCGTTCCTCGTCTTCCACAGTGGGCTGCTTGACCATAATTTCCATCAAATTGGCACCTGTCTGGACACGAATAATGTAGAGGATGCATCGCTTTGTTTCCATATACAGAGCCTTGATATCCCCTTCGGGGTCTGTAGAGCAAATTAGCTTTGAAGTCATGTGCGTATACGGGATAAATGCTTACCTTCGATCTGCGCGAGTTTTGGCACCAAGGTCAGGTTAATTTCAGACGAGTTGACGCTCATCAACTCGTTCTCATTGGTCTTGACGTTTCCGAGCTCACGGACGACTTCCTTTATAATATCATCAGGGTTCGTGCAGATGTGGTTAACTTCCGAAGCGACAAGCTGATGGATCGAGAAAATGTCGGACATCTTGATGTACAATGTAGGCTTCGTCTTGGCGTAAAGGTCGTTGAATTCATCAATGTCAAAGTAGGACTCTGCATCTTGCACGGATATCACTAGGCGGGGTTAGCAAACGGTAAAGACAAGGGAAGATAGAAAGAAACTCACAATCACCCCAAATGAGGCCTAGACGTTGAATCGAATCTCCAATATAGCTATTCAAAGGCTGGAGATAAACGTTCTCTGCTCCGAAAAGCCTTCCAGAGGCCACCTGCGCAACAACCTTTGCGATCTCGGACAAATTTCGCTTCTGCTCCTGGGTCATTCCCCGGTCAATCACCCCATATCGTTCCGGCTCAAGGACAGCAGGCTGGAAATAGTTCTTCCACACCCAGAACCCAACCGTCTGGAGGATGAATCCGGGGTCCTCGCTAGAGAACCGGGACAGGAGAGTTTCGTACATCTCCTTCGCGACATAGCGGACACCAAATGGCATACGGTACAGCACCTCCTCTAAGTGGGCAAAGAACTGGTCTGCGATGTCACGAAGATCCTGGAGGTGTTGAATGAATGTAGCCCGGGTTTCTGGATCTCTGATCGCTTCTTCTCGAGGGATATCTGGTCGACGGCGGCTCCTCCGGCCGGTTTGGAGCTCTTCGTTGTTGATGGACGAGCGGTGAATCTGGATCGGATCGCTTTCCAGATCCAAGGTTGGGTTCTCGACAATATGCTCCCTCACTACAGGACCAAGAACATCGCGCAGGAATTTTCGGTCACGGGGTGACTTCATATAGGAGGCGAAAAGCTTGTTCCAGAAAGAGTTGCATCGCAAGTACTCATGGAGGGAATTGAAGCTCTCGATTTCTTCGCGGGCCGATCGCGCAAGCAGTTTGACGAGATAGTACTCCTCACGTCTCTTTTGGGAGTAACCAAAGAGTCCCATCATCAAATGCCTGATCCTCTCATATTCTTTCTCTGGTGTGTTCACCTCACGCAGCCGTCGGAACAGGCGCGCAAGATATTGCGATTGGGTCTGAAGGAGAAAGAAAAGCACCTGGTAATGCTCGAGCTTCTTTCTTGAGGCTTTGTTCAAAGCCTTGAGATCGAACGGGTCTGTTGACGAAATTTCTGTGTTCGGCAACAAGCTTCCGATGTGGCCTCCGAAGTGTTTCTGGTGCTTGACGACTTCATCCAGTGTGATCTTGTTCTTCACCAGGAGAGCGATCTTGATGTCGAGTTGACTGATGTATTGTTCAGCAAGTTCGTTCTGCCGAACCTGTTGCACGACCACCTTCCGCAGCCGCTCAAACTCAATTTCCTCGTCAAAATCAAAGTCGCTGTCATTTAGAAGGTGGACAAAGCCCTTCACCGTTCCAACAGGAGGGTTCTTTCCGCTGGTAAGGCTCTTGTACGCTTGACCTTGGATACGTCCTCGCACGACGCTCTGCGCTTTAACGACCTTCTCCATATTGGTCCGGTAATAGCGACGCTGTTCTTCAAATCGTGACCGGACCATGTGACCCCGCAGACGTGCTTGCATGTCGATAATAATATCCTCATCAGCCTCAAGATCAGATAACATCTGACCAACTTCCAAGCGAACCAACATGGCTCTTGTCAGTGCCTGCAGGTTGGTGATCTCATCCTCAGAATCTTCAAGTTGCTCGAGGATCCCGCCAACTTCGATTCTCAAAAGAGCCGCCCGAGAGAGGGCCTGAAGGTTCACAATCATATGCTCCTCCTCGCGAAGTTCGTCGTCGTCATCCTCCAATCGCTTCCGAAGCAGAGCCCCACGAATAAATGATTGAAGTTCCAGGATGGGCTCATTTTCTGACTTCAACGCCTCTTGCTGAGAATCCAGGAACTGCCTGACGGCCATGGCCCGGGAGAAACTCTGGAGCTGGACAACAGAAGCTGTGTGCTGTGCCAAGGTGTCCCGAAGAGAGTCAAAGTTCTCTCTGATAGCGGCACCGCGTACCATGGCCTGCAGGGCTACGCATTGCTCCTCGGTCTTGTGGAGCGCCTCCGCCAGATGAGACTGGTGATTTCTAACAGCGAGAGCTCGTGCGCCGGCCTGAATGGAGACGATAGAAGGAATCTCCTGGTCGAGTCGGGCCTTCGTGTGCGCCACGGATCGCCGAGTCATCATTCCTCGGATAACCGCCTGGAGCGGAACGGCAACCTCTTGGAAGCTCTCAATCGCAGCATGCTGAGCACCGACTTGATCACGCTGCAGGACGCCTCGAATAATAGCTTGCAGCGAGATAACATCACTTTCTGCGTCGCGGAGAGCCTCGTATTTGATCGAAGCGTGGTTTCGGTGCAAGGCACCTCTGATAATGGCCTGCAACGCAGTGATATCTTTCTCGGCACCTCGTGTGGCTTCATAATCGTTGGAGACGTGGTTCCGTAGCAATGCTGCGCGAATAGCAGCCTGCAGCAGCGTGACGTTCGGTTCCTCGTCTCGGGTGTCATCGTAGACGTCGCAGACGTACTTGCGCTGAAGAGCTCCCCTCAGCGCCGCTTGGATTTGCTTAATTCCTGGCATTTCCTTTTGCATATCAGTCTGGATGTGTTTCACTTCAGCCCGAGCCTTGGCTGCACGTATGAGAGACTGCAACTGCAGAATATCCTGTCCCTGGGCTTCCCAGGTATCCTTGTCATCTTGTTGGTGAGAGCGAACGAGAAATCCTCGGCAGGCTGCTTGCAGACCGATGGCGAAGTTTCGCATATCAAGTCTGTAGTGAACAATTTGGCGGGACCAGTCACCACGCAATCTCGCTTGCAGATCGACGAGCAAGGGCTCGAAGTCCCACAAGTCATTCATCACGTTGCCGAGCATGAGTCGACACATTGCACCTCGGATCTGGCCTTGAAAGTCACTGATCGCGGTCTCACTCTCACCCAGTTCCCGTTGGATGCGTTCCTCTTCTGATTCCTCGGGCTCCGGTTCAGGTTCAGGTTCTGCGCCAAAGTTTGCGGCCATTCCCGCGAAGCTAGGCATGCTAACGCCCGATTTGTCAAGACCCTTCTGTGTTTGCTCGAGTTCATGGTGTTCGAACTCTAGTTGACCGACAAGATTGTCCATACGGAAGTCGAGCATACCATGTTTGAACAGTAGCCACGACAGCGCATGGATGCAGTGGATGACCTTGGGGATGTTTTTTTTCTCGTAGAGGTCGATCAGCTCAAATCGGAACAGCTCTGGCAATTCAATCTCATCAAGGAGACGGAAAAATAGCGCGATATTATCTGAATGACGATACTGCAATCTCGGGTGTCTGAAAATTCGCAATGGCCGATCTGGGTACATCGCTTGGACGATTTCCGCCAGCGTGACACCATCCCGCAGGGCTTCCTCCAATTGGACGATAGGTGGGATCTGCTTCTGAATGACCTCTTCAATCCATTCTTTGGCTTCTCCAATATGGCATAGGTACTCGTATGCCTGAATAAACTGTCGTTGCTTGTCCATCCAATTGCCAGCGGTCCATGCTGATGTATTCTTTTTGCGAGCTGCAAGTGCGGTGGATGTTGGGGCAACGGAATCAGCGCGCTTCAAGCGTCGCCTCCCATGCAAGCCAACCACTGATGCTGTGGAGCTCCCAAGTGCCAATTCCTCGCTTTCCCCGGTTTTCGCAAACTTGGACAGTGTCCGTAGATGGCCAGTCGATGATTTCTGGAACGTCTCAAGGTCTGGCGCAGTCAATGTCGTTGTGATCGGAGCCGGGTTCGATAGACTGTGACCATGGTGCGCTTTCAAATGGGATGGTCGGTTTTGCGGCACGAGGGCCTGAGGAGACCAGGGACGTGGTAAGTCTGCGTGTGGAGGTGGCTGGGGAGCAAGCAATTCCTTTCCCTCAGGAGGCACGTTTTCCTGGCGGTTGATGTCACCGCAGTCTGGGGCTACGGGCCGGTTCTCCTTCCAATGCTTTGTATCGTCGACGGTATAACTTCGCGCGTGTCGAGACACATTATCCTTCTTAGGAACAGCCGAGACATTGGGCACCTGAGGCAGTGGTCGCAACGAACGACGGATATTCTCATATGTGGCTCCGGCATTGGCCCGACGGGCCTGGTAAGAACCATCGCTAGCCATCATGGTCCCGGTGGCCACAGTGTTGTTGACCTCACTCTTGCCTCGTCGATGACCAATGCTAGGATGCGAGCCTATCGAAGCACTGGAGGAAACGGTACTTGTGCGACTCGGGACAAACGAATTGGACGACAGGGAATAGGTGGACGAGGAAGTAGAAGCATCGGAGCCATGTCGGGCCGGACCGGGGGCATGGGGAGGGAGGTCCGTCTGGGTTCGTTTGAGGGAGAACGAATTGGAGGACATCGCTGATTATTGGCACCGTTCCGTGGTAAACAAGAATGCGACAGCCGAAGGAGATTGTTGGCAGGTCTCGTTTTCAATTGGCCGCATACCTGCTTCCCAACCGAAGAAGCAGCACGGTTGCACGGAAAATGCTGCCGGTTGTTGTTGCTGTTGCAGGTGGTGTTTGTTGGTCCGGATTGTTTTTCTTCGATGGAATGTGGTTGCTGGACGGGATCAAGGGCGAGATCTCATTGCCTATAGGGCAGAAATCGGGTTGATATAGAAACGGTCAAACAAGAGGGGTTATCAGATTCCGTCCTGTTCAAAATATCCCACACTGGTTCCTGAGTATCTGACCCAGAGTGGATGTGAGGGATCTCAGCGGAAAATAAAAAGGACGACTGAAAGTGAAGCAGGAAAGACGACTATCGATCGAGAAACGTGACTTGCAGCCCGTGCCTGGCGGGGGGGAAGAAGGGTCGTCGTTGCCCAGGAAAACAAATCTCCCAATCAGGTTTAGCTCTCATGTCAGGTGACGCCACAGTGGCTGCTTATCTCATCAGCCTCTTCATTTCGTATTAATATTCCACAAAAATAGCATTGTTACTCTGTCTTTAGCATTCTACAGAGTTCACTGTGTCAATTAGATATATGCGTACTCATGCACTACAAAGTATTTCCATCGTCTATCTGCTAGCACTTGGTGGCGGTTTTAGCCTGGCTGAACTCAGATCCGCTCCACTCTCTATTGCCGATTCACGTGCCCAACCCGGTTATTTAGCAGATCGAGCTTAGGCAGGAAAAGAAACAATATAAACACAGACTTGTTTACCGCTGGTGATCACCTGAGCTCCTGGCGATCGAGCTACCGGAGTATTCTGTACGAGTAATCAGTCGTAGGTGGCGCTATTTATCTGCTAAATGTATGCCATACCGCTATAAAACAGCACGTCCACTGCATCTCATACGAACAAACCACCATATAAACAAATACTACACTACACACGGCGTACAAAGCATTCCGGAAACACCCCGGCCTCTTCCATCACGATTAGGGCTGGTTAGATCCCCAGCGGTGGAACCCCACCCGCCAAAAATAGTCCGTCGCTCCGGTTGTGGCATCATCGACCTATGTAACAGGTCTGTCTTTCCTTAACTCCGTACACTTCCAACTATTACTTTCACCATAAAACAAAGCATATTAGACAGAAACAAAGAACAAAATGACCGATACAGAACCCCTCTACCTCTACAAACTCGTCCCATCCTCCACTCCTGTCCGCGAACCGCTCCTCGAAAGACTCGAGGTCAGCGAAATTGACCAGAAATCCGGTTTCATCCATTTATCGACGGCCTTTCAAGTACCGGGTACTCTCAATACCTTCTTCCATGATGAGCCGCTGGTTTATGTTTTGCGAATTCCATATGGGTCTGTAGAGCAGGATGTCCGGTGGGAGTCTCCGGAGGGTAAGGTTGCTCCTCGGCCTGGTGAGGGTATGTTTCCGGTATGTATTACATCGTGCATGAATAGCTTAATCTATTCTGGTGGGAATGCTAATGCAATAACAGCATCTCTATAATGGGCTCAAGCTTGGCAGAGATGAGGTGGAAAGTGTTGCGATTTGGACGAACCAAGGCGGGTGGGAGACAGCGCTTACGCAAGCTAGGCCATGGTTGTTATACTAAAGCATGTTTGAGCATGTTCATTGCTTGACGTCTTGTACATTATGTTACTTCGTGTTTCTACATGACTGACATCATTATAGCTGCATCTAGACACAAGAGATTCATGATTTATTATAAATTATTACAGGTGTTCATTTGATTAATCTCAGCCAAACACTTGTTTTCCATATGCATATAATTATCTGTGGCGCTTCTCTAATCGCCCAATGGGTAACAGTGCAATACTTGTCCGTCTGTAGAAAAACGTTAGCGAGCTACTCCGCCAAAGAAAAAGCAAACTCACAATAAAATGACGAATCTGGACTAGCCAAGAAGACAAAGCTTGTAGCCACTTCACTCGGCTCTCCAGGACGTCCGAGGGAGGCCTTCGAGCCCCATCCACTCATCTGTTCAGAGCTCCGAGTATCGACCTGAATGGGGGTATATATGGCACCGGGGCTATTGAAAGTGTTAGACTGCGCTACTATATGTAGTGGTGACTGTATACTTACGCGACAGCATTCACGCGAATTCCTTTTGGAACCAGCTGGAGCGCAAGTGACCTGGTAAAGCCAACGATGGCGCCTTTAGACGAAGCATAGTCGACCATACTGCTGGACCCTCGGAAGGTCACGACAGAAGTGCAGTTTATAATACTATACCTTGTTAGTAATGAGTCTCTAAGCATCTAAAGGCTGACTTACCTATCGCCCCTGGTCATGTGTGGAAGGGCATATTTAGTTAGAGCAAACATTTGGAAAATGTTGGTATGGAATATGTCTTCGACCTTGTCTAAATCGATGTCGACAAAGTCCTTGCATATATATTGCTTTGAGGCATTGTTGACGAGGACATTAATTCTCCCAAATCTATAGCGAAATTGGTCAACTGAAAATTCCTGCGGCTATCCATGAACTTCGCCTTACTCACTTCTTAACATGCTCCTCAACAGCTTTATAGCACGTTTCGCGCTTGACCAAGTCTCCGCTGAAGAGGAGACAAGACCTTTTCTCCTTTTCCACCATCTGTTTTGTGTTTTCCGCGTCTTGCTGTTCCTGTGGCAGGTGGACGATGGTGATATCGGCACCCTCTCGCGCCATGAGAATGGCAACTGATCGACCGATTCCTGAGCTGGACGTTATCAGCGAATGCACGACATTAGATATTATTCCCTCAGATCATACTCTCCACCAGTGATCAAAACCTTCTTATCTTTCAATTTCCCGGAACCAACATATTCAACCAGTCCCTCGCTAGACTCCAATTTGGTCGATTCGCTGGGCGGTGCCATGTGGCTTTCCAGCCTAAAAGTGACAAAATTTAGCACGCAATCATCCTCATCGCATTCTGTATAACAGGTCCATACCCTGGCTTCGGTTGACTTTGCGCAGCTTGAGGCGCCTTGAAGACTCCACCTTCGCTCATTGGAGATGCCATCTTTAGTCGATGTCTCAAATTATACTTTTGGGGATCTGTTATTCAGATAAAGCACGCTTCTTTCCAAGTCACATACAGTATGGGAAACAGCCTAATATACTCCTGTCCATTGTCACGTTGGCGTCATGGTGTTGTAAAGGCGGATTATGTCATAGCACCGTTTTGATCAACAAGTTGTCGGATTAAGACTCTTGGTTCAATTAAACTAGAGCATGTTATTGGACGAAAAGACTTCCATAATAGACTGGGTTCATGTGAATTCAACCCCAGGTTGTGTTATCGCTAGCGGCTAGCCGGCCAGATCGAGATTTGATTGTCAGAGTGCCATGGTAGGAGTTAGGGCAGAGTACTTTACGAAATATTGTACTTAGTTCTTGGAAGATTGCTGTTCTGTGCCAACGGATAAATATAGCACATGCTCAATATATAGCTGTTGGAGCTAAAGTATTCTGTGCAGGATATATGAATAACGTTCTAATTGCATATACATATATATCTACATTGCACGTTACTACCATGCCTCGTGAAATTGAGTATGGACACATCAACAACCAGCTTAGTACATCGCATACTAGACTGTTCCATCTAGACTCTTCTATACCAGAACGGTAAAGTGTAAAAATTTCTGCACGGCATCCCACGGCGACACCTGAATTATCTAAGCCATGCCACCGAGGACTCACCGCCTTTGTCAAAACTCGTTTATAAGCCAATGGATAACCTCTGAAAATTCTGCCACTCCCACTAACCCCAATTAAGTAAGGCCCCCGCAAGCAACCCGGCGGGTACAAAGATAATTTTTTCGCTGCTCGATTTTTTTCGTCTTTTTCTTCCTTTCCTTTCTTTGGGAAAGGAAGACTTTCTCCATCAGCAGGACGTTTCTATCGCGATCTGTTGATTATCTTTTGATCACTTGTTTTGTCATTCTTTTTCTTATCTACGAGTTACGATCTCTTTATACCATACACAATGACTCTTGGCCAGGGTGACAACCAAGGTCTCGCCATGAAGGCCGAGATCCAGGACTACTCCAAGGCTCTGGATGTCCTGGAGAAGGACTATCCTACTCGGGATGGTCTGGACGTTGACACTTTGCTTGACTCTGACAAGCACGGTGCTTTGACTTACAATGACTTCCTCATCTTGCCCGGCCACGTCGGTACGTTCTGAGCTCAGAAAGATACTCACGCAATTGCTAACTTACGAAAGGCTTCACTGCTTCCGATGTTACCCTTGATACCCCCGTCACCAAGCGTATCACCTTGAAGGCACCCCTGTTGTCTTCTCCTATGGACACTGTGACCGAGCACAACATGGCCATCCACATGGCCCTCCTTGGTGGTCTTGGTGTTATTCACCACAACTGCTCTGCGGAAGACCAGGCAGAGATGGTGAGAAAGGTCAAGAGATACGAGAACGGATTCATCTTGGATCCTGTCGTTCTCTCGCCCAATGCCACTGTTGGTGAGGCCAAGGACCTCAAGGCTAGGTGGGGTTTTGGTGGCTTCCCAGTGACTGGTGAGTTTTATCTTTCCTTCTCTTTCTTTGTTCCAGTTTTATTTTCGAAGATGACTTCAAATCTATCTTTAAATAACTTTCGTTCCACTAAAGCGACGAGAGTTGCAATGGAGAGAACGGATTATATCTGAGAAAAATGACTTTTAAAACTTTTTACTCCGCAATTTCCGAGCAACATGTAGCTAACTCGGTTTGCTATTCAGAAAACGGAACTCTTCGCTCGAAGCTCGTTGGAATGGTCACCTCGCGTGACATCCAATTCCACCCCTCCCTCGATGACCCGGTTACTGCTATCATGGCGACTGACCTCGTCACTGCTCCTGCCGGTACTACCTTGGCCGAGGCCAACGAAGTCCTCCGTTCGTCCAAGAAGGGCAAGCTGCCCATTGTCGACGGCGAGGGCAACCTTGTCTCTCTCCTTTCTCGCAGTGACCTGATGAAGAACCTCCACTACCCCTTGGCCTCCAAGCTTCCTCAGTCCAAGCAGTTGGTCTGTGCTGCCACCATTGGTACTCGTGAAGAGGACAAAACTCGCCTTAAGCTGCTTGTCGAGGCTGGTCTCGACATCGTTATCCTCGACTCCAGCCAGGGTAACTCTATTTTCCAGATCGAAATGATCAAGTACACCAAGCAGAACTTCCCTGAGATCGACGTTATTGGCGGTAACGTTGTCACTCGCGAGCAAGCCGCTTCTTTGATCGCTGCCGGTGTCGATGGCCTGAGAATTGGTATGGGCAGCGGCAGTGCTTGCATTACTCAGGAAGTCATGGCTGTCGGCCGTCCCCAGGCCCTTTCCGTCCGCAGTGTTTCTCACTTCGCTGCTCGCTTCGGTGTTCCTTGCATTGCCGATGGCGGTGTCCAGAACGTCGGCCACATCGTCAAGGGTCTTGCCATGGGTGCCTCCACCGTCATGATGGGTGGTCTCCTTGCCGGTACCACCGAGTCTCCTGGTGAGTACTTCGTCAGCAACGAGGGTCAGCTCGTCAAGGCCTACCGTGGCATGGGATCCATTGCCGCCATGGAGGACAAGAAGGCCGGCGCTGGCTCCAAAGACAGCAAGGCCAGCAACGCTGGTACTGCTCGTTACTTCTCTGAGAAGGACCGTGTTCTTGTTGCTCAGGGTGTCGCTGGTTCGGTTCTTGACCGCGGCTCCGTCACCAAGTTCATTCCTTACCTCGTTACTGGTATCCAGCACTCGCTGCAGGACATTGGTGTCAAGAGTCTCGATGCTCTTCACGACGGTGTCAACGGCGGCACTGTCCGCTTCGAGGTTCGGAGTGCCAGCGCCCAGACCGAGGGTAACGTCCACGGTCTGCACAGCTACGACAAGAAGCTGTACTCGTAGGTGAAATTACAGTACACTTCATGTTGATTTACTTGCCTTCTTGGATCTGTTAATACGCTTTCCTTATCCTTTATTTGCAAACGAAGCTACGCGGTTGATATGAGTTTTCAAAAAAAAAAAACGGGGTATATCGGTTAGGAGTTATGATAGACATGTATCATTCAATGCATTACTTTCTGGGACATTGCAGTTTTTTGTAGCCTTTTAGCAGTAGACGATCATGTGCATAGCCGGCGGGGTCGGCAAAGATAGTTTAGCCTAGGTTCCTCCGCGGGTACCAAAGCATAGCACCACATAGCACCACATATAGGGACCTATACCTAGCTATCCGGGACAAGGCATGATGCCAATGTCTCATTTCCACGTCCCTCGCGGATACACAGTCAATCGCCTACAAGTATTACACAATTCGGGTCCATTGGAGCTTTCACTCCGTGCTTTACCGCGTCGCGTCCCTCAACAGCTCTCCAAAGGATATAAGACGTATTCACAGCTATCGAATATCAAATCGCGACAATCATCAGTGATATACCAAGGACCTCGATCCCGAAAAATGTCAACGCAGAGCAAGCGCGATTCCAGACCAAAGTCGCCCTCGCCGCCTAGGCCTAGTTCAAGGTTAGCATTTATATTCAGAGCATAGTTCTGTCATTCGATCCGATGATACAACTATAACAGACCACATCATCAACGGCTATGCTAATAATGCAGTGTCCTCCTCCTCTCCCCCCAAAACGAAATCCTGCTCCTCCACCGCGTCAAAACATCCACCTCCTTTGCCTCCGCGCACGTCTTCCCCGGCGGAAACCTCTCTTCCCAGGACGGGCCATGTCCGCCCACTGAGGATCTAAAACGGCACGATGATGCACCGTGGTATCGCCGCGCTGCGCTTAGGGAGTTATTTGAAGAGAGCGGGATTCTGCTAGCTAAGGATGAGAGCTCGGGAGAAATGGTTACGCTGTCTGAGGAGGAGAGGGAAAGGGGGAGGAGGGCGATTCATGGGGGAAAAGTTGAGTTTGGGGAGTGGTTGGGTCGGCATGGAGGTGCTGTGCCGGATATAGGTGAGTACTCTACTGGTACTACAGCGGTATATGTAGGTGCTAATGAGCCGGCCGAATAGACAAACTAATCCCCTTCACCCGCTGGATAACACCAACCAACGTCCCCAAACGCTTCACCACGCAGATGTACCTCTACCTCCTTCCGCTCTCCGTCGCACCCGAATCTGAGAAACGACTCTTGGAAGAGCTCCCTGAAGGAGGAAAACCAGAACAAATCTACCTTCCAACCAGCGACGGCGGCATCGAAGTCACCGAGGCGCGCTTCCTCCCGGCCAGTGAATGGCTGCGTCTCGCTAAGGCTGGTGAAATTATGCTTTTTCCTCCTCAATTCCTTCTATTACACCTCGTCTCGGAGATCCTAGATAAACAGCCCCGACCGGTCGATTCGTCGCCTGCCTCGATGGAAGAACTAGAGAAAAGACGCGCAGAATTGGTGAACTTCGTACACTCTGGTACACCACCATGGACAGAAAAGTGCATCTCGCCCAAGATGCTGAAGATGGCTGGCGACGGGAGAGCAATTTTGGGACTTGATCATCCAGGACCGGAATTAGGAGCGTCAGAGAGACGGGGGGAGAGCGAGAGGGTTGTCATTGTTCGGTTTAAAAAGGGTGAGGCGAGAGAGGTAGATGTCGCATCACGGAATAGTGTTAGTAGATTATAGCTGCACCACTGTATAAAGTAGAATACACTCATTCTGAGCAATTCGTTACCCAGGCCCAGACGCATTAAGTCGGGCGGAGTCAAAGTCGGGCGGCGATAGGGCAAGCCACACCGCCTACCGCCTACCGAGCCGCGCCACGGCCAACCAGCCACAGCCCTCGACAAATAGTCACATGACCCACAGAGAAATTGCACCGGGAGCCATAATCAACTATCGCGACGCCGACACCTGCCAACGCTCGACTCACGAAACCGCATCCCCGCCCAGTTCTACACAAAAGTCGTTGTCGACCAAACCGTCAAAATGGAGAACGAAAGAGGAGAGATTGTCGATCTGTAAGCCTCTCTCCCTGTGCCCGGATTGCGCTTTTGCACCCTCGTCTGCATTTTTCAACCTTCTACCCAGGCCTCTGGCCGCCACGCAATCTGAATCCCTGCTAATAAAACTAGCTACGTCCCCCGCAAGTGCTCTGCTACCAACCGCATCATCAAGGCCAACGACCACGGCTCCGTCCAGATCTCCATCGCTAAGGTCGACGAGAACGGTCGCTACACCGGCGAGAACCAGACCTACGCTATGTGCGGCTTTGTGCGTGCGCGCGGCGAGAGCGATGACTCGCTGAACCGTCTGACGCAGCGCGATGGTTACCTGAAGAACGTGTGGTCTGCTAGCCGGTAAACCTTTGACCGGGGGTGAATTGGGAGGGTGTCGGTTGACGTTTGGTTATGTGAGTATTTCTTTTCTGGGGGGAGGGGATATGGTGGTTATAAGGGTGTGTTGCTGATTGTTGTGATATTAGTCCCTATTATAAGGAATTCAGCTGTGGCCGGCATTCAATCGATTGAACGATGATGCGTGGGACGGATAAAAGAGATGATGTGACAAAAATTCCAGTTATTTAAAACGAATGGAATGGGTCGACAATGAACTTTTTTCCACTTTTCTTTACGTTATTTTCACTTTCTACTTTGCCAATTCCCCACGAAACGCAATTAGATACTTTATGCGGACACGGCACATCAAGGCCTCCTCATTCAATACCTGATATCCATTTTGGAGATCGGTACGCCATGAGCGAGGAGGTAGACAAAATCGCCGGATATTAGTAGTATCTGCACTTGAACTTGTACTTGTATGAGTAAATGTGTAGGTAGCCGCCTACTGAAGAGCCACTTTGCAGAGGATATGTACTGGGGCACAGATACGGGTGGGACATTGCCTCGTAGTGTACAAACTAGGATATCAATACTTGGGCAGAAATGAGATAACTTTTTAACTCCTGTCATCTCTCGTGCAAATCATAAGTTACAAACGAAATCTATCATGCAAACGTTTAATCCTTCTCCAACCGAACGGCGGGGTTGCTCTCAATGAAGCCCAGGTCTACCTTGTGGCCGAGAAGTTCTCGGATGTTGCTTACGCCGTACCTATACTCGTTAGTACTTTAAATCATGAAAAGGGGTTTGGGGGGGGGCTCACTTAATCATAGTAGGTCTCTCCAAACTCAACCCCCATCCATAGACCCGCATGTCCTTGGGCAACCCCATCGGCTCCAACATCTCCGGTCTGAACATTCCACTGTTTCCAATCTCAACCCACTTACCGAGACCCTCGTGGTAGCCGAAGATCTCCATACTCGGCTCGGTGTACGGGTTGTACGCAGGCTTGAAGCGCAGCTGGTGGATACCCATCTTCGCGAAGAAGACCTCCATGAATCCAATCAGGCCACCCAGCGTCAGGTCAAAGTCTGCAATGACACCCTCGATCTGGTGGAATTCCGCCAGGTGGGTTGCGTCGACGGCCTCATTGCGGAAGACGCGGTCGATACTGAAGAAGCGCGCGGGGCGCGGGTTCGCGGCCAGCTTGTGCAGCACATAGGTTGAGATGGAGGTGGTGTGGGTGCGGAGGACGAGACGCAGGGATTCGTCGGCGTTCCAGGGGTAGCGGTAGCCAACGGAGCCGTATTTGCCGTTCTGGTGCACTTCGCGCACGTTGTCCCAGTAAGCCTTGAAGTCGAGGGGCTTCTCGTTTTCCTTGTAGGCGCGCGAGACGGGCTGCGCGGACTTGGGCCGGTGCGGGTCATTGAGGGGATCCTCGCGAGGGGGGTCTGCTTGCACGGGGTCGGAGATGTAAAAGGTGTCTTGCAGGTCACGGGCGGGGTGTTGCTGCGGCACGAAGAGGGCGTCGAAGTTCCAGAAGCCCGTCTCGACGTAGCGGTTCGTGGGCATCTCCTCGAAGCCCATTTCAAAGAAGATGCTGCGGAATTCCTGGCGCACCTTGTTGAGTGGGTGGAAGGCTCCCGAGGGTGTTGGGGCACCCTTGGCTTTGAAGTTGTAGGGCTTGAACGAGGCGGTCTTCCACGAGCCATTCACCAGCATCTCGGACGTCAGGTCGGTCTCCTCCTTGACGAATTCGCGAGCGTACTTGGGGCCCTTGGAGATCTTGAAGTTGATAACCTTTTGCAGCGCGACCAGCTTCCGCTTCTTCAATTCCGCCAGCGTCTTCTGGTTGTCCAGCGCCTGCGTCTTTTGCACAGTCAAGAGCAATTCGCGGGTCTCGTCGACAATGGATTCCGTGTTCGTCCGCAGCCTATCCTGGTCCTTCTTGATCCAACCACGCTTGAAGGCATTACCTTGGCCAACTTTGGCGTTATCTTTACCCACAATGCCGGGCAGCTCAGTAATCTTCAATCCGTCCATAGCAGCGGCGACGGCCTCGAAAACCTTGGCTTCGTGACTGCCACCGGCGACAATCTGCTCACCCTCGCCGGTGAGACCAACGACTTCCCTTTCAATGGTGTCATACTCGACCATCTGTCGCGAGGCGAGGCGGTCGAGGGCACTCTTGACGGATAATGAGGGGGTGGAGGGGAAGGCATCGCTGGAGAGGATGGGAGCGTCGGTGCTGGACAGGGCGTCCAGGATGGGGCTTGTCAAGTCGGCCATGGTGGCAGTTATAACAGACCAACTGTTATAAAGAGGAGAACAACAAAAGGGAAGGACGGGGAGGACTGCTGCGACAGCCCACTTTGGAGATGACTCTTTTTCGGGTTTGCATTTGATACGGCGGACGGAGGGACCAGGTGCGCAGTCATGTGACTACCCCGCCGCACATTACTCAACATACAGTGTAAATAAAATGTTACTCCGCACCCCGTAGACAGTGGATAATACTAATTTGATGTCTTTATAGAGGAATATAATCGTGTTCACTACTCGGTAATATATACGGAGTACACTGTGCGCGACAAGGAGAACAGCCTCGCGTGTTTAAACAGGAATAGTGCATGTCCATATGGGGAGATTATTGGCTGTGGATGAGTGGGCCGTGGTGACCGTTAGGTCTGTTTGGTCTGGACACAGGGGTTTACCGTACGGTTATGTTCCTGTTATATTTAAAGAGAGGGAAGCGAAACTGAATAAAGATGTATTGCAGTGTACTATGTGTGTATTCCATTATATAATGTACACAGATGAAGATGTGGATAATTCTCGAATAGAAAAGAGAGATTAGATTTAAGAATACTACGGTTGAGTGTGAGTGGTTAGACCGAGTCGCGGGGTGGTCAACTACGGAGCATTACACCTATACAGAGTACACCATGGAATAGACTATTGTTGAGAGAATGAAGTACTTGTGATAGCGAAGAGGGCAAAGAAGCAAAAATCTGAAAAGACAAAGTACCCCGGACAGGACTTGTATAGCAAACTCCGAACAGGTTCTAATACAAGAATAACCATAATCACTGCCACGATCGCCACTAGGATCGATGAAAAAAAAGCAGGACAAAAGCAAAGATCAGACAGAATCTGGACCGTAACAACAGCATCCAAACCGGGAGGATTCACACAATTAATATTTGTTAACAAAAGAGCGATCGTTCTTCTTTTTCCGCTCCGATTCGAGTCTTGTGTGTGTCTCTCTGTCTGTCTTGCTTTTGGCTCTCGCCCGCCTGCATCCATCGCCTCTTTTTTTCCCTTCGTTTTGATTGTTATTCTTTTCTAAGAATTCCATTATTATTTTCCCCTATCTTGTTCTGCTCTGCTTTTTTTTTTTTTTTTTTCCCTCTCTTCTTCTTCTTCTCTATCTGTTTTCTCGCTCTGATCTGTCGATTTCCATTCTTCTTTTTCTTCTCTCTCCCTCCCATAACCGCCCACAACCTTCCTCTCTTTCTCTTTCTCTTTCTCCTTCTCTCTTCTCTCTCTCTTTTCTCAACCCAAACCCCTCTCCGTCCGTCTCTTCTCCTTCTCCCTCACTGTCCTTTTGTCAATTTCCATCAATTTTCCTCATTTTCCTTGATCGTTAATTCTTCATTTTCCCGTTTGTTTCCATCGAATTTTGTGATCCTCGGGTCGCCGTCTTTCTTCCCTCTCGTTGTCTCCCTCTTCTTTCTTCCCTCTCTCACAATCTCTTCACTGCTATTTCTCTGTTACTGTCTCCAACCCCATGTCGTCCTAGCAAAGATTGACCCGATTACTTCGTGTCAGTAACACGCCTGGTACGTTTTACCCTTTTTATCGACTTTTTTTTTGGTTAAAATTGTCAATTCTATTCTTTTCTATCTTTTCACTTCACTCTCTCCGCCCTCCGCTTCCCCCAATTTGTTCCTTTTTTGTTGAAAAAATTCTGTCTTTATGATTGCATTTTCTTCTCACTCTCCGTTTCAACAACCCCCCCCCCCCCCCTCTGTTTGCTGTCCCGCTTCAACTCGACAATTCAATACCTTTCATTTCTTCTTATTCACCCCTTTCTTCAATATATCGATACTCATGTCCAAGTAACAGGGCACAATGGCTGGCGCGGATGAGACCCTCGCAGCCGCTGCTGCCATCCTCCAAGGCCTGGCCAGAGATCCCCGTACCACTACAACAACCGTTCCTTCCTCTTCTTCCTCTTCCTCCTATTTCTCCTCTGCTGCTACCACAGTATCCTCCGCCTCTTCTAACACTCAACCTTTGTCCTTCGACTTTCGCTCCTCTTCGAACGCTCCTTACTACTGCTCTTCTTCTTCCGCCGCCCCCGCCGTCTCCTCTCATTCTGCCGCCAATGGTGTCGACATAAAACTCCCCAGACTCCCTGGCGAGTCATCTCCCGCAAAAGCTGCTTTCGAAAACGAATTGGGGGCCTTGGTTCGTCGAGTGCGTCTGCTGGAATCCCAAACTGTCAGTCTCCCGAATCTCTTGTCCCCCAACCTTCATCATTCAGCTCATCCTACCGAAAAATACTGGGATTTTCTCGCTTCCATGGGACTCTCTCGCCCTCCGTCTGCTGATGACTCTGGTTCTGACTCGTCTGGTACCTTGCAGCAACAACAACAACAGCAGCAGCAACTCTCAAATAATGCACACAACCCGCATCACCCCCACCGGACACGATCACACCCTGCCGGCTCTGACGGTCGACACGCTCCCAAAGATATCATGGAGGACGATGATGACCACGACGATGACGATGGCGACGAAACATCCGATGAGGATGACGATGAACTCGACTCGGGGACTCGACTCGTGCGCGAAGAAGACATCAGCTATCTCCGGAACCACGTACAGAAACAGGCGGAGGAAATCAGCTTCCAAAAGGATGTCATCGCTCGAATTCGGGACGAGTTACTCCAGCAGGAAGAGCAAACCCGCCGCGCTCTCACCAAGGTCGAAAACGAAGACGTCACCCTCTTGGAACGGGAACTCCGCAAGCATCAGCAGGCCAACGAAGCCTTCCAGAAAGCGTTACGAGAAATTGGCGGCATCATCACCCAGGTCGCCAACGGTGACCTCTCTATGAAGGTGCAGATCCACCCGCTCGAAATGGACCCCGAAATTGCCACGTTCAAACGGACCATCAACACCATGATGGACCAGCTTCAGGTTTTTGGTAGCGAAGTGTCTCGTGTCGCCCGCGAGGTCGGTACCGAGGGTATACTCGGTGGTCAGGCCCAAATCACTGGTGTTCATGGTATTTGGAAAGAACTTACGGAAAACGTCAACATAATGGCCAAGAATTTGACCGATCAAGTACGTGAAATCGCCGCCGTCACTACCGCTGTGGCCCACGGCGATTTGAGCCAAAAGATCGAAAGCCGCGCACAGGGAGAAATTCTGGAATTGCAGCAGACCATCAACACCATGGTGGACCAACTACGCACGTTTGCTACTGAAGTCACACGTGTCGCTCGCGATGTAGGTACGGAAGGTGTCTTGGGCGGGCAGGCCCAAATAGAAGGCGTCCAAGGCATGTGGAACGAACTAACGGTTAATGTGAACGCTATGGCCAATAATCTTACCACCCAAGTCCGGGATATTGCGACCGTGACCAAAGCTGTCGCCAAGGGTGACTTGACCCAGAAGGTGCAGGCCAACTGCAAAGGGGAAATCGCAGAACTCAAAAATATTATCAACTCCATGGTCGACCAACTTCGCCAGTTCGCGCAGGAAGTCACCAAAATCGCCAAGGAAGTCGGGACAGACGGTGTACTCGGTGGGCAAGCTACAGTCAATGATGTAGAAGGCACTTGGAAGGATCTTACAGAAAATGTCAACCGTATGGCCAACAACCTCACCACCCAAGTGCGGGAGATCGCCGACGTGACGACCGCCGTCGCCAAGGGTGATCTCACCAAGAAGGTCACCGCCAACGTCCAGGGTGAGATACTCGATCTCAAGAGCACCATCAACGGAATGGTGGACCGACTCAATACTTTCGCCTTTGAAGTCAGCAAGGTCGCTCGTGAGGTCGGCACAGACGGTACCTTGGGCGGCCAGGCCAAGGTAGATAATGTGGAAGGGAAGTGGAAGGATCTCACCGACAATGTGAATACCATGGCCCAGAATTTGACGTCACAGGTCCGAAGTATATCAGATGTCACGCAGGCCATTGCCAAGGGTGATCTCAGCAAGAAGATCGAGGTTCACGCCCAGGGAGAGATCCTTACCCTCAAGGTCACCATCAACCACATGGTGGACCGCTTGGCGAAATTCGCTACAGAGCTCAAAAAGGTAGCTCGCGACGTCGGTGTCGATGGGAAGATGGGCGGCCAGGCCAACGTGGAAGGAATAGCAGGCACTTGGAAAGAAATCACCGAGGACGTCAATACCATGGCCGAAAATCTGACCTCACAGGTGCGCGCCTTTGGTGAAATTACAGATGCTGCCACCGACGGAGATTTTACCAAGCTCATCACCGTCAACGCGTCGGGTGAAATGGACGAGCTCAAGCGAAAGATCAACAAGATGGTTTCGAACTTGCGTGACAGTATCCAGCGTAACACAGCGGCCAGGGAAGCCGCCGAACTGGCTAACCGCACCAAGTCTGAGTTCCTGGCGAACATGAGTCACGAAATTCGAACACCCATGAACGGTATCATTGGCATGACCCAGTTGACCTTGGACACGGACGATCTCAAGCCGTACACCCGCGAGATGTTGAATGTGGTGCACAACCTGGCCAACAGTCTGCTGACCATCATCGATGACATACTCGATATCTCCAAGATCGAAGCCAACCGGATGGTCATCGAGAGCATCCCCTTCACCGTGCGGGGCACCGTCTTCAACGCTCTCAAGACGCTGGCGGTCAAGGCCAACGAGAAGCTCCTCAGTTTGACATACCAGGTGGACAACACTGTCCCTGACTATGTCACTGGTGATCCATTCCGTCTCCGGCAGATCATCCTGAACCTGGTCGGCAATGCCATCAAGTTCACTGAGCAGGGTGAGGTCAAGCTTACGATCCGCAAGTCCGACCGCGAGCAATGTGCAGCCAACGAGTATGCGTTCGAGTTTTCTGTCTCCGACACGGGTATCGGTATCGAGGAGGACAAGCTGGATCTTATCTTCGACACCTTCCAGCAAGCCGATGGTTCTACCACTCGCCGGTTCGGTGGTACTGGTCTGGGTCTGAGCATCTCCAAGCGCCTGGTGAACCTGATGGGTGGTGATGTTTGGGTTACCTCCGAATACGGCCACGGCAGTACCTTCCATTTCACCTGCGTGGTGAAGCTGGCTGACCAGTCGTTGAGTGTGATCGCCTCGCAGCTCATGCCATACAAGAATCACCGCGTCCTCTTCATCGACAAGGGAGAAAATGGCTTCCAGGCCGATAATGTGTTGCAGATGCTCAAGGCTATCGACCTGGAACCCTTGGTCGTCCGTAACGATGAGCACGTTCCGCCTCCCGAGATTCAAGATCCGTCTGGCAAAGAGTCTGGCCACGCGTACGATGTCATCATCGTGGATTCCGTGGCCACGGCCCGGTTGCTTCGCACGTTCGATGATTTCAAATATGTTCCGATCGTTCTGGTCTGTCCCTTGGTCTGCGTGAGTCTCAAGTCGGCCCTGGATCTGGGTATCAGTTCCTACATGACCACCCCTTGCCAGCCTATCGATCTCGGAAACGGCATGCTACCCGCTCTGGAAGGACGGTCTGCGCCGATCACCACTGACAATACCCGGTCGTTCGACATTCTCCTCGCCGAAGACAACGACGTCAACCAGAAACTGGCCGTCAAGATTTTGGAGAAGCACAAGCACAACGTCTCGGTCGTCAGCAACGGTCTGGAAGCCGTGGAAGCTGTCAAGCAGCGTCGGTACGATGTCATTCTGATGGATGTTCAAATGCCAGTCATGGGAGGCTTCGAAGCCACGGGTAAGATTCGAGAATACGAAAGAGAAAAGGGCATGTATCGGACCCCGATCATTGCCCTGACCGCCCACGCCATGTTGGGAGACCGAGAAAAGTGCATCCAAGCGCAGATGGACGAATATCTGTCGAAACCATTGAAGCAGAATCAAATGATGCAGACCATTCTCAAATGTGCTACGCTGGGTGGGTCTCTACTGGAAAAGAGCAAGGAGTCCCGTATTTCCAGCAGTGGTGAAATGCATCCTGTTCACGGTACGAGCTCCGATGGCAAGCGACCCGCTATAGAAGGGCGATCAATGACAACAACAGGGGCCATCAACCGCCGAGGACGTTCCGGTCTTGATAAGGAAGAAGAATATGCCCTGGAAAGGGCCATGCGGTGACCTTCTTCCTTTTTTGCCTATTTCTTCTTGCGAAGGGTGAAGGATGTTGATTCCCTTTTTGATGATGCCTCTAATGACGTTGCAGGTCCTGCACATTCTCCAGGAACTTCGTTTCATTTTCTCATTTTATTTTGCCTGTCATCTCGCTATAACGGTCTCCTTTGATTTCTCTTTTTCTGTTTGATTTCGAGTGGCTTCGATGCAAACTTATACCCTTTTTTTTTTTTTTCTTTTCTCTATTTGCGCGCCTGTAAGAAAATGTTCCTTCAACATGGTGACGTTTGCCGGTCCCATTGTTGTCTTTTTCTTTTCATCTTTTATCTCAGCTTACCTTACCATCTCCAAGGTTATGCCCTACTCGTGTTTTTCCTCCTCTCATGCACGCCGCTTCATGCTTTGCATATATTACTTTTGCCGGTATCATGCCTGCAGTCTCAGACTATCACTACGGTCTACTATTCTTCTTCACGTTTCTTTCTGCTTCACTGCGTTAAATACTCTTTGGATTTTCGGTTATTACTTTGCTATGCCAGTGATTGTTCTTCTGGTGTATGGTGTTTGGCGCACGGAGACATCTGGCGGGGTCTTTCCGCATAAACACTGCGGCTTGGGACGAAAGACAAATACACTACTACTACTTACTACACATACATTCATCATATACGGGCGAGTTGAAAGGCGAACCGAACATTTGACAAAGGGGCCAGTCTCCTTTTTAGACTCCTGTGGCGAGTTTCCATTCATGCATTTGACATTGACTTTCTTCGGGTTGACTCTTCATTTGCTTTTTCTTTTTCCTTTTCCTTTCTTCTCGTTACTCTGTTTCCCTTGCCCTCTTTCATTCCTATTTGTATTGTATTTAATTCTTTATTTCATTGCACGGACGAAGGGGTCTGGGTGCTCCGAATCGGTCTTGTTTTTTTCTTTTCTCTTTCTTGTTTTGGCGTGTACGAATCGTTGTCACTCAGCGAACGGATTACTGAAAATGCAAGATTACGTTCAGTCAGTCTTGAATATGGAAATGTAGTTAACGTTGTATTAAGACTAGATATATGATATGGAAGAGGGGCTGGCAATCTATTTAGCAAGCAATGCATACTTAAGCAAACCGTCCGTATTTGTATTAAGAACTAGTATTATCCATAGTCCTAGCCATCCAACGATCAATATACGCATTATTACCAATTACTTTTAACCTCCGTCTACCAATTCAAACATCCGTCATTCATTCATCCATCTTGAATCACTCTAGTTTATCCCATACAGATGCCAATCACGCCCCAACAGCATCAGCAAGAATCCTCTTCACCATTCCCATCCGCCCATGCTTCTCCCGCGATTCCACCATCCTCCGCACAGCACCCGCAGGAGACGGAGATGGAGATGGAGATGGAGACGGAGAAGGCGTCACAGGGGTAGTTCCAGCACCACCAGCTGGCGGGGGCGCGGCGGGTGTCGTTCCAGCTGGAGAGGCTGCGGGCGTTGTAGCTGTTCCTGCTCCTGCGCCGCCTCCGGCTCCTCCGGCGGGTGAAGTTGGTGAGGTGACGGGGGTTGTTCCAGTTCCTACGCCTGCTCCACCGCCAGCTGCTGGGCTAGTTCCGGCGGGGGTCACGGGGACGGTGGCTGTCGATGTTACTCCTACGCCCGGGGCTCCTGGCGAACCTGGCGCGCCTGGTGCTCCTGGGGTACCAGTTCCTCCGGCTCCTCCGGCGCCGCCAGCACCGCCAGCACCACCAGTCGGGACGGAGACGGGGGTTGTACCAGTACCTGCTGCGCCAGGTCTACCAGTGGCTCCTGCGCCTGCGCCAGCTCCGGGACTTCCAGTGGCACCTGCTCCTCCTGCGCCAGGGCTACCAGTGGCTCCAGCTCCAGCTCCAGGAGAATGCGCTGTACTAGCACCAGCGCCGGCACCGGGAGAGTGCGTCGTACTAGCACCAACACCAGCACCACCTCCTGGAATACCAGTGGGACTACTAGTGATGTTCGATGGTCTGTGTGTCGTAGTCACGTTTCCAATGCCTGCTCCGGGGGTCGTTCCCGCTGTTAGGGGATGAGTCGTTGATGCGGCTCCAGCTCCAGCGCCAGGGCTTGTTCCTGCTCCAACGCCTGCTCCGGCTCCGGGGGTCGTTCCAGCGGCTCCTGGGTGGGTTGTTGATGGACTAGCGCCTGGGCCTGTGCCTGGGGCGGTTCCCGCTCCAGCTCCGGCTCCGGGTCCGGGTCCAGCGCCAGGGGCAGTTGTTGGGGCTGTGCCAGCGCCAGGGGCGGTTCCGGCTCCTGCTCCTGCTCCTGCTCCTGCGCCTGGTGTACCCGCTCCAGCACCAGCTTCAGGTGCTGTTTGAGCTGGGGCAGCAGGAGTAGTCTCTGCACCTGCACCAGCGCCGGGTTGAGTTGCAGGAGCAGCACCACCAGCTCCACCAGCAGGGGGACATTCAGAGACAGTCACAGTCACAGTCGAGGTAACAGTAGCACATTCCGTAGCGGCACCACCTCCAGGAATAGTTTGTCCGCCGCCAGCTCCACCACCGGGTTGACCTGGTTGTCCTCCGCCGGGTGCGCTTTCGCCAGGTCCACTAGGGCCAGTTGGGCTTGCTCCAGCACCGCCAGTGGGGTGCTCTGCACCGCCTGCTCCGGGACCGCCCTCGCCAGGACTAGTTGGAGAGGCTCCAGGTGCACCGCCTCCAGCACCGCCAGTGGGGTGTTCTGCTCCGCCTGGGCCAGGTGGACTCGCTCCTGGTCCGCCAGGGCCGGTTGGGGATGCTCCAGCTCCGGGGCCTTCAGGACCGCTTGGGCCTGCGCTGGCTCCTCCGCCAGGGTGAGTGGGAGAAGCACCAGGGCCACCGGCTCCGCCGCCGGGGTGGGTGGGAGATGCTCCAGGGCCGCCGGCTCCACCGCCAGGGTGAGTGGGAGAAGCACCAGGTCCGCCAGGTGCCTCTCCTCCAGGGCCGCCAGCTCCACCACCAGGGTGAGTGGGAGATGCTCCAGGGCCGCCAGTTGTTTCTCCTCCAGGGCCGCCGGCTCCACCACCAGGGTGAGTGGGAGATGCTCCAGGGCCACCAGTTGTTTCTCCTCCAGGGCCGCCGGCTCCACCACCAGGGTGAGTGGGAGATGCTCCAGGGCCGCCAGTTGTTTCTCCTCCAGGGCCACCAGCTCCACCACCAGGGTGAGTGGGGGATGCTCCAGGGCCGCCGGCTCCACCGCCAGGGTGGGTTGGGGAGGTACCAGGGACGCCACCAGTACCAGTTGGACTCGCTCCAGGTCCGCTAGGTGTTTCTCCTCCTGGACCACCGGCTCCGCCGCCGGGGTGAGTTGGGGATGCTCCCGGGCCGCTGGGAGTGCCTCCGCCAGGACCGCCTGGGCTGATCGGACTACCGGTTGGTCCGATTCCAGGAACGCTGGGAGTGCCTCCACCAGGTCCACCTCCAGGTCCACCTGTTTCTCCGGGACCACTAGGACCAGTACCACCACCACCACCACCAGGGCTAGTGCCAGGACTTTCGCCGGCACCACCGGGATGCGTCGGGCTCGGGACAGCCCCGTGAGTTGCTGTCGGGATGGATTCGAGCATGGTCGACAGATCGGATTGGAAGGCGGGGAAATCGCCCGTGCCGGTTGGTACGTGGACACCGGATCTTGTAAGGATGCTGACTAGGTTTGGTGGAAGAGTTCCTCCTCCTCCCGGCATGGGAACGGCGGCGACGAGGGCCCAAGGGGTGATGGCCAACGCCAGGCCATTCTTGACAGGGCGCATTCTTGTCGAAGAAGCTGATGCAGTTTGAGAGGGTTCGTCTTCGGACTGCACGGTATTTGGTTCAGTTCGGTTAAGAAAGGAAGGTGAGATGCGAAAGGGATCGAGATCGGAGGCGATGGTGTTTTATGTATCAGGGCAACGAATTCGGCTAGATGATGGCTTCTCTATGTCATCAGGAAACCCAATGCTGTCTAGACCGGTGACAATACACGCGTAGCATGACTTATTCTGACATCCATAACCAAGGGCCGCAATGGCCTGACGGTGGCGGCCTAGCCTTCCACCAAGCATCAAAGAAAGTAGGGAACATGGATTCGGCAACAAGCGTCAATTCATTGCTGTCCGGTAACCCCGGCTTCACAGCTTCGCGGGAAGAGATCAATTGACCTATGAGAACAGCCAGCGTGACGCATTCGTGATATGTTTGTTTCCTTGTACCTGCGTCATGTTCTTCGTTCCGGTGGACGAGCCTTTTTCACCGTGGTAGCGGCCCAGGAACAACGGATACACGGGCCGAAAATGCGATAGAGTCTTCGCAAGAGTGATTGAAGTGAACAGGAGAACAAAGGGGTGGTTAAATGGTTGTATATGTGGTGTATATGTCCAATGCGTCTATTTCTCTCGTCATTTGTCCTTTTCTGCAAATATTATCGACTAGCATTATCGTCTGATTTTCTAATCTATTAGGTAGTCTTTGTCGTTCACCGTAAATCGTAAGGGTGCGCTTGCTTCATTTTGAAATCATTCGAACTTTTGGTTGACAGAGGGTTGGCTTACGCGTCGGTGTCCAAGGTATTCATTCGAAACTCAATTCAGTAAATGACCCATGGTCGACGCCATCCAACATGGATCAATTTCGCAGCAGTGACACACGCAAGACCTGCAGCGTAGCAGCATGTCGTAAATGCAATGAGACCCCAGTACTGTCCGTCACAACGCGCGAGGATCTCTCCAGCAATCGGAATACCAGTCAGAGTTCTATTCTCGGCAATTAGTTCCAATTCCTTTTACCAACAGAAAAGAAGCTTAGACTTACCCAAAGCTTACGATTGTGTATGAAGTTGCGTAGTATCTGCCGTAGTGCTCTGTTTTGCAGAGCTGTCCGATGCACACCGGGGTGAGACTGATGTTGCTACCACTTGCAAAGCCAAAAATGGCGCTGTACACGATCATAAGTGGAAGGCTGTCGCCAGCAGGAAGCCACAGGCATGCACAGCAGATAAGGCATAGGGCGACTGTGACTATGAGAGTATTAAAGCGTCCAAAGTAGTCGGCAAAGAATCCCGGGATCCCTCTTCCAAAAAACGAGCCAGCGTTGAGAATGGCAAGCATCTGATACGACAATTCGGTTGAAACACCATGAGATAATGCATAAGAAGAGATATAACTAATCGGGATGAAAAGGCCCCACTCAACGAAGAATACACCGGCCGTTGTGAGGGCAAACTTGGGGTCCCTGAAAATGCGAAAGTCGGGTAAAACATTCTCTTTGGATGCTGGCTTCTTAGGCAGTCGAGACTTAATTAACAGGCAAGCCACAATCAGCGAGATCAAGCAAATCAATGCTACCACGCGGGTTGCCCACCCGAATCCAATTTTAGGAAACAAATCTTGCAAGACCAGAGGAAAGATGACACCCCCAACGGAGCCCCCAGTCGCTGCAAGGCCTGTCGCAATTCCTCGCTTTTCGTTGAAAAAATGGCCCACGGCTGATATAGCAGGCGTGAAAATCAGGGAAGATCCAATGCCACCTGCGAGGCCGACAGAGAGCATAAAATGCCAGTATTGAGTACAGAACCCAATAGAGATCATCATCGCTATAATCAGGATCGAGCCTGCAAGAACTAAAAAGCGCGGGCCCTTGGCGTCAAAGACCGGACCTATCTGGACGCCACAGAAGAAGCACAAAAAGGCGAACATGCTAAAAATCCACCCATTGGTGCCAGAGCTGTATTCTTTGAGTTGATGGTCATCGATATAAGCTTGGAAAGTACCGATGGAGTTGACGAGGCCAAGAGAACCAAAAAGGCCCATGAAACACCCAAAAACTACCAGCCATGCGTCCAGCCCTCCCTCGGGGTAACTGTTGCCATCCGCATCCGTTGTCATTCGACTCAATGCGTTGCTACGAGCTGAATGGCATGATGGGAACTCTTCAGATGACCTGTGGAGACCATCCTCGAGTGCCTGTGCTTCATGTGCGGGTGGTTGGTCATGGTGAGATTGAATTGTCGGTTCGACTCTTTTCTCCGCATCAGTTACCATTCTTCCACTCGAATCAGTATTATCATGGGCTACACCGGTCGATGGCTTTTCAAACCATGAATCTGGAGTCGCGGTTGTAAAAGCGGATATCTCTGATTGCTGCTCGGGCAATCCGGCGTTCCTTTGCATAGTAAGGCCAGGGATATTAACCAATAGTCAATAATCCTGCCCAAATATCTGGAATCGTGGGGGAATCGATTCGCACGAGGTTCTCGTCAAACGTAAAAATAGAGAAATCAGTGGCGGCGGTCTGGCCGACTTTTAAGCGGAGATCTCTAGACCCGCAGAAAATCTTGTCGGAGCGGAGAGAAGGTCCTCATCGGCTAATCCGCTCCTTCTCTCGGCAATAGCACTAGACAGAGAAGGTCGATTGTAAGATGGGTGTCGCTATCTGGAAATTAAGTCACGGTGTTGTTGCCATAAGCCAGGGAAGAATGGTGATTTCTCTGGTCACATGATTCAGCCCATCAGTTAGCAAAAATGAGTAAATGAGCAGGCATCAAACAAGATAGTACGAAGTACATCAGCCTAGCAAAGATCCGATACAACATGTTCGCTGACACTATCCCTGTCAACCGCTTAGAAAAGACGGCAACGAGCAGAGATGCTCTGTACTGATGCCAGAGGACATGACATGCGCTGTGACAGACTGAAAATGATTCTGTTAGCGACCATGCCTCCATATCTGTCATGGGTAGAGACGATAAATTTCAAACATGAAGACTATCAAATATGTATGGGAATGGTCCCACTCGTTTCTTATGATAGATAGTCCCATTTGGAGCAAGTGATGTAGCGTTTGGGTGTCTACGGAAAATGAAGTCGTTGGGCTCGAGATATTCAAGGGATGGCGGTTGATCACAGGCTATGCATGAATGAATTACTCGTAAAGAATATTATGCAAGATAGTAACCCACTTTTACATCAAGTGGGCTTGTGGTTTAGTGGTATAATACCCCCTTAGCATGGGGGTGGTCCGGGGTTCGATTCCCCGCGAGTCCATTTTTTTGTTTTTTTATTTTTCTTACCTTCTATTCCTATGGTTTTTCCTTCCTCCTTTCCCTTTTCTATTTCTTTATTGCTTCCTTTCTCAATTAATAGCGTCCTCTGGACTAAGTACGTACGATCAACTTATATCCCAGAGCACAACTCTGATGCAATTGTACAACTGTTTGTCTGCTGAGTTGCTACCAGATATATAAGCGGGAAACGGGATACCATCAATCCCTGAGAACATGCTTTTTGCACCTGCGCAGTTCCAATCTTGTTTGAAATTAAAAAGCCGGAAAACTCCAAATCCAAGATGAGTATCCTGCAATGGAACAAGCAACACCACACTCTCGACACGATAGATATGTCACGGAAAACCGTCGGGAAACAAGGAATCCCATACTTACACTAACCACCTTATACGAAGCTAACATACAGTACAGTAAGAACTATAATACCAAGATGCCTAGTAAATGGCCCGCAGTATCAATATCAAGGTTCCATATAGGCAGATACACTGCCCATAGCGCCGGGTACCTTTACTGTATGCAGAGAAAAGATCCCCAACAATGCATACACGGAACTGTCAGCCCCCAGGCCGGTTCCCGGAAACATCCTTGGTGGAACGAGAATGACCATTTGATATATGAGCAGCGCTTACCTCGGAAATGACATCAATGGAAACCTGGTGAACCAATCCCTGCAAACGGAATCCTCCAGCGAGCGGGATGGAAGGGTATTGCTCTCATTGATCAGGACAAGGGAATATGTGTGATGACATGGATTGTATACATTTACCGGAAAAAGCAAAGACTGTCGATAACAGTAGGCAAGATGATTGCCATAGCAGCGATGATCCTGGTCCGAGGACGTCGAGGGAAAATAACCCAGGGATGGCTCGTCACGGTCTCGCAGGACGATCGACCAATGCCTGCCTGTGTCAACACTGGTCGGTCATTTCAATTGTATACTATATCAAGTACTTCTGGCATCGACGCAGTTTTCATACGCTATATCTTATCAGCGCCCTAGGTATATGTCAACAGGATCATATTACCTATTCAGGAAAATTAAAGCATCGATGCTTGGAAAAAAGTCAAAGATTGAACTCAACACAAATGCAGATGCCCCTAAAATTTTCGAAATGCGAGATACCAGGAATGGAAATCATGAAGCTTAGTAAATAGGGCTTAAGAGCGACAGGGATATGGATGATGCATATAGTTCGGCGCTAGGATGCTGCCCTGAGCTGATAAGCATAATCTGACTGTATCTGATATGCTACATAACAGCTACTCTGTATTACACTGCAAGCGATATTAGCGGCAGAAGCAAGGAATCAGAGTTCTTGTGTATAGTGTATGTGATTGGACACCGTACCTGCTAAATGAGCGTGCATACACAGTGATTCGTGCTGTGTACATAAATTCATTTATGTACAGAATCCGGGCATTATGCGTTAGAATACAACACGAATATGCGTACGGAGTACCCCGTAAAGAGACTAAATGATCAAAAGTATATCCCGTGCGAAGCCACAATCGCTTCCTCACTTTCTTTATGTTCCTCCCCCGCATTCTGGTCTTGACAGCCACGTGCCGCAACACACCAATAATTTAGGAGCAGTACACTCGATGAAGAATGAACACTCGATCAGTCAGCATAAGCATAACATTCATTCATGCAAATGCAACTAAAGTATCCCTGGTAGTATTCCTGAGATCTCGATCTGAATGATGTACAGTACGGTAATGGTAAGTTACAAAACCACATGACAGTTAGAAAAAATCTCCGACCCACCGATTGGCTACCCGAGCATGAGACCCACATAAGCGGATGCGGAAACAGCGGGGCGATAATCATACACTCTTATAGTTAGATCGGTATTTCACCGTATCTGGTAGTAGTCTTACGTTTTGGTTCTGATTATCACGGGTTGGTCGTCTATCTACACCTGATTCGATTATTTGCCATACGGGTATTAATTAGTAGTGACATGTAGCGTTGTCAGGTGACTGATACTACGGCAGAGATATGACAGAACCCGGCCAACTAGGGCCTTCATGGACTGGTATGGCCGAAGAACTAACGGCTCTTGAAGATGAACATGAAAACGAACTTTCCACTCACGGATTGAGAGAGCATGGCTTGAAGAGAAAGGCCCAGATCTCGCGGAGATGTCTAGACTGTCGGTGCTACGTACCTCCAGAGTAACCACCCAGCCCTAACCTCCTGTGCTATTCTAGGATTAGACCTTTTCACCACAGGAGTCTGTTAACAACACAATAATGGCGCTAGTGCTCGATTTTGAATCAGCTATACGAACCTATATATTCTTAGAGGCGGTTATATGAAATGTCGGTGTCATGTTAAGCTCCTCGTATTGTTTCTCCGACTTTTAACCAGTGTATATTACCCGTAGATCTGGGATTCCCTTGCTTTATATCGATTTGGTGAAAAAAGCATGGACATTGTGTTGACATGGCAGACACGTTGTGTCTGCATAATCGTTCTCCTTGCATGATCTATATCTGGAAAATTTGCAAGATCTGGCGGACATTAGACGATATTACCGAAAAACAGGAACCAGAGGCAAGAGTGTCTTGAAATGAAAGGCCCCGGATTTTAAGAGGAGTGCTAGAAGCAACCTAACACCGAGCATAGGTTTCTCCAGCTGTCCTACATCATGGCTGCAGAAGAATTCATCATTATTTACGGCGAGGTGCAACACGTGAGCCAAGACTGACGGACTCTTGATCTCAAAAATGATGGCAATTTTAAACTGAACCGAAGAAAGGAAATAGCAAAAAGTAAATACCCCATCACATCATCGTACATGATAGCTGACATGGTTATATCCCAGAGTAGCATTGATAGAAACTGTGGAAGAGTCCAACTTGAACCGGACAACATAAAGCACGCCATGCCAAGATGGCTAGTGACGTTTCCGGCCTAGCTTTGCTGAATTAGCAGTATGCGGGGTTCGCCCACCACCCCTCTTGATTCGGCAGGCCTCTCCCTCCGGGTCCACCGCCTTCCCGAGTGGGCGGAGATTAAACGCGGCGCTCAGGCCAAGCAGTCGGCGGATTTCTCCTCGGCCAATCAGGGCCTGTGAGGGCTTGGACTCGTAATAACCTTTTCTTTTTCTCTAATTTCTGAATGGATCGGAGGTGTCTGTGTGTATGTTTATTTGCGCTATGATATCAGCCTAACAGTAACCGGATGAGAGTCATTATTTGTTCGAATTCGGTGATGCCTGAGTCCATGGGTGAAGTCTACGTACGGAAATCTATTACCATAATACCTGCTCCGTAATTTACATCCGACTGCGGCTAGTCCGAATAAGGCCAAGGCTAGTTTCCCACGGAGTACTCCGTCTGCGCTTTTATTGGCGGATACCGTGTATTACGGCGTATTGATACAGCTATCTATGAGCCGCCTGACACTAATCCCAAATGGGAAAAGAAAAAAGCAGCGGGAGTAGGAGTGAATCTTAAGAGAATACTACTATTACTGCTGCTTTCTTATATACGCTCTCTTTCCTCTCTTTTTCTTTTGCCTTTTCCATCTCTTCTCCTTCGTCATCAACTCTTCCTTTTCCCTCCCTCTTCCGATCCAGATTGACGACGGTGTGAAGCTGCTTGAGCTCTTCTCACGGTTCTCTTTCTACTTTCGTCCTCGCCTCTTATTTGGTCGAGATTCGTCCCCTGGCCAGACATCGTCCTTTCCAATCCGACAACATTATTTTGATTCATCACTGAGCCTGTTCTCGGTGTCTTTTCTGTCCTCGATACATATTTTTCTCTCTTATTTCATTTGATTCAACAGGAAACCTCTCCGTCACTTCTTCAACCGTACGACAAGTAGCAGCATCGCTAGCGACAGCAGTATCACCAGAAGCAACGGTTTCCTCGATCACCAGCCCGAATCCCCGTGCGCCATTATCGATTCTAGACCCTGCATCCGAGTGTCAACCCTGTGCGACAATCGAACCGTTTGCCCGGTATTCAAGATCGAGTCCCGTCGCGCAAGTCCAACGGTTTTGCAGCAAGCCCCGATTTCAACAGCTATTGCATCTGCCAATTGGCCCTTTGCAACAATCGTCGAAGTCTGTCCGTTCTCACGATCTAGGGTTTTTGCATTTGTCCCGATTGCGCCAATCACGAAAGCCGATTTCTAGTAGAAATTAGCCCATACGCAAAGCCTACAATTGACCTACTCAGATTCACGGACTGATATTTCGAAGTAATAACGTCAGTGCATTTTGTCCGGTTTCCCAATCGCGTCTTCCCGATCAGCTCTCGTTTCTCCATCATTCTTCCCTAGCGACAATTCCAGCCCACCATCAAGATGCCGTTGATCCTCAATCCCTTCAAGCGACAGGAAAATTCGAATTTTCCCGGAGTTGTGGTGCCTCTCGCCCCGTCTTCGCCTGAGCGCTCGCCCTCTCCCCCGCCACCGTTTTCGGCAGACCCAGAGAAGAAGCCCAACCCGGATGAGAAATCGGATGGCAGAAGCCTGGATAGATCAGAAAATGGTGTTGGTCCTGTGTCCGTGGGCGGTCTCTTGACTATTGATGCTCTCAGAGCGGAGGTCGAGTCGGATATTTCTACCTCGGGCCATGACTCTACCTATGACCGTATGTTGTGTTTGGAGAGGAGACAATTTGTTCGGTTAAGCGGGCAGTGTTATTAACACTGATACAGGAAAAGCAAAAGTAATCAACAGGGCGATTTCGGACATTGGAATGGGCCGTTATCAATGGGAGCTATTTGCGCTGTGTGGATGCGGTTGGTTAGCAGACAAGTGAGTACCTTTACCCCTCAGAAGCGATAGGTCGAAGCTAACTTCTTCCAGCCTATGGCTACAGGTATGCAGTACTCTTAAGATACATGAGTTGAGAGACTAATCACGTATAGGGAATTGCCCTAACATTAACCCAACTCTCTGCGGAGTTTGGCGTCTCAGACAATCGAGTTCGTTTCTCGACTTGTGCCCTGTTCTTGGGTCTCTGTATCGGTGCCTCATTTTGGGGTATTGCGTCTGATGTGATCGGACGGCGGCCGGCCTTTAACTTGACTCTTCTTATCAGTGGAGCGTTTGGCTTGGCTGCCGGAGGTGGGCCTAATTGGGTTGGGTATGTTTACTCAACAATAATAACTCTCCTTTGGCTTGCATGAGACTAATGTGAACAGAACATCTGCCCTATACGCCTGCCTTGGTCTCGGTGTTGGTGGTAACCTGCCTGTGGATGGAGCGCTCTTCTTGGAATTCCTCCCGTTTGCTTCTGGAAATCTCCTGACCATGCTGAGTGTGTGGTGGCCGATTGGTAACCTGATTGCAAGGTACGTTCAAAATTCACAGGGAAACAAAAGGAAATATGCTAATGATAATAGTGTTGTGGCATGGGGCTTAGTCCCAAACTACTCCTGTGCACCAGAAGATAGCTGCGCCCTAGTGGCTCCCGGCGAAGCCTGCTGCAAAAAGGAAGACAACATGGGCTGGCGATACCTTGTTCTCACTCTAGGCGCAATTACCTTTGTCATGTTTCTCGGCCGTTTCTTCCTTTTTCATCTGTACGAGTCGCCCAAGTTTTTGCTTTCACGCGGTCGTCAGGATGAAGCCGTGGCTGCGGTGCAGGGTATTGCGTACAGGAATAAGAAGACTACATGGCTTACGGTGGATGTTCTTAACGAGATTGGTGGTCGTCAAGAGGAGGTTGAAAGTCCGAAACTGAGTTATATGGAGATTATCAAGCGGACAATTTCCAAGTTCTCGTTTCAGCGGATTGCGCCTCTTTTCGCTACGAAGAGGCTTGGTCTTTGCAGTAAGCCCTTTCCCCTTCCACTAGCTCAAGATGAATGCTAACAAAACAGCCGTCCTAATCTGGTTCTGCTGGGTAACAATCGGCATGGCCTATCCCCTCTTCAACGCCTTCCTCCCCCAATACTTCTCCGCCTCCAGCTCCACCTACATAACCTACCGCAACTATGCCATAACCTCCATAGTCGGCGTCCCCGGCTCTATCCTCGCCTGTTACACCGTCGAAATCAAATACATTGGCCGCAAAGGCACAATGGCCATCTCCACCATGCTCACCGGCGTAATCCTCTTCTGCTTCACCGCCGCCCCGGACTCAAACACCCAACTCGTCTGTTCCTGTCTTGAGGCGTTTTTCCAGAATATCTCGTACGGGGTGTTGTATGCGTATACACCGGAAGTATTTCCGGCGCCGGTTCGGGGTACAGGGAATGGGATTGCGAGCTGTTTGAATCGGATTGCGGGACTTTGTGCGCCGATTGTGGCGATTTATGCGAGTGGTGCGGATCCGAAGGTGCCAATTTATGTCTCTGGGGCGTTGATGTTGGCTGCATTTGTGGCAATGTGCTTTTTTCCGATTGAGACGAGGGGGAAGCAGACTCTGTGACCTTCTTTGTTCGTCTTTTGGAAAATGTACTCCACTCAAAGAGGGAAAAGAAAAAGAGGAGGATTGTTGTTGCTTTTCGCTGTTTTTATTGAAGGCATGAAGCATACGAATATCCCAGAAATGTGGCATGGCGTGTTGTGTTTGCTTTTCTTTTCCACTCTTGACTTGCTTGTTTTCTATGACGAATCGATGATTGTATGTACATGTTTAGTAAATACATGCTCGCTCTACTTCACTGTTATTACATACTAGCCCTAGCAAATGGAAGGTTGATATACTTAGGCGGTGATGGCATGCGCCCAAAAGTATTACCATTGGGAAGTGACTTACGAACAAGAGACAGTAGAACATCCATTTACGTACTTGTACAAGCAAAGCAATCTAAGCCCACGAATGCAAGCAAACAAGCAAGAAATGCAACCTGAAATTGCCCATATGTATACCAAATCAGATAACTCTTTAAGAGTAGAACAGAACAGAACAAATAGGACAATCGTGTATAAACCTAGTATAGCAAAGAAATGAACCCAGCATAAATTAAAAGAAAGAAAAAAAAAAAAGAGAAATCCCATAACTAATGCTTAAACCAAACCAAACCAGACCCCAACGAAAAGAAAAAAAAAAAAAAAAAGCTAATGCAAACCAGAGACAAGACCCGATCCCAGATTGAAACCGAACGTGAAAGGAACGCGGAAAAGAAAAGAAATTCGTGTACTTTCTTTTATCTCATCAAACTCGTCAATGGAGGCAAAAGAAGGGTAACAGGCGGTAGATGGGACGAGGGGGGAATAGAGCGGATAGAAGAAACAGATTAAGCAGCTTGTTGGCGCTGACCTCTCTTCTCTAATAATGTAGCCTTGTTGAGACTGAGTTCGAATGGCTCCCGAGGACCCCGAGCAATGGGCTTCTTCTCGATATCGGCCTTGTTGCGGGGGTACTTTTGTGCCACTGGTGGGTTGGCGTGGGCGTCTAGGTTTGTCGATCGTAACTTGACTTCCATGGAGGCCATGTCCTTTGCCAGCTGAGAGGATTTGTGGACCTTCGGTGGCGGGTTTTCCAAAGGTTGATATGTGATTCGTTCCTCTTCCTCGTCATCGGAGGCTTCGTTGAGCGGATTCAGAGCAGATTGGAAGCGAGCAGTAGGGTCTTTGTATGCCTGCTTGGAATTCCTGCGACGTTTCTTCTCTTCCTCTTCCCGACGTACGGCGTACCCGACATCAAACACCTCACGCAGGTTAATGGCACCAGGCGAGCGGAAGTCCAATGGACGGTCGACAATAGAAGGTGTTTCTGCTGCCATAGGATCCGTGGACGTTTGCTGTGGTCTGGGAGTTGCAAGGGGCGGAGCATCTGCGGCTGCCTGTGTCTCCTCGTTCGACTCGCGAATCCAAGGGTGGTCCAGGAATTCTCTGATAGTGTAGCGCTTTTCCGGGTCGACAGTTAGGAGGTGAGAAATGAGGTCCTGAGCTGACTTGGAAATCTCGTCCCACCAGGGAGACAGGAATGTGTACTGCCCGCGGGCCACCTTTTCAGTGAGAACCTGAATGCTCTCGTCGTAGAAAGGAGGGAAACCACAGAGAAGAGTGTATAGAACACAGCCCAGGGCCCACATGTCAACACTCTTGGAATACCGTTCATCCTTGACGATTTCTGGAGCAGTATACCCAACAGTACCACATGGTGTCATGGTCTGGTTGTCCCAGATCACCTTGGAGAGACCAAAGTCGGCAATCTTGATTGTTCCAATACCACCTGATCCAACTCCCTGAATGAATTCACCCTCATCCACCTTGTCTTCGTCTCCTGGCTGGACAGGCTTAGGGTGCTTGCTAGGGGTAAAGGGTATGGGGTAGAAGAGGAGGTTTTCTGGTTTAATATCACTGCGCAGATTAGTATGCGATCAATATCCGACTACAGAGGGAGCAACGTACCGATGAACAACACCCGAGGTCTCGTGCAGATACTCAATAGCCTTTGCGACTTGGAGGATCACGTGGCGACTAAGTTCCTCGCTAAAGTATGTTAGGCGGACGATCTGGTGGAATAGCTCGCCCCCAGGGCATAACTCGAGGACGATATAGTAATATTGACGAGCCTCGGAGAAATCAATGAGTTTGACAACATTCGGATGGTCGATTTGGCGCATGATCTGGACTTCTTTGAGAATATTTGCGCGCTGTCCAACAAACAAGTTAGCGAGCCATGGCAAGACCGAGCGACGAAGGGAAAAAGAACTTACCTGAGTGCTGTTCATTTCGTATTTCCGAACGACCTTGATGGCCACCTGATCATGAGAACCAGTCGCATCCTTGGCGCGATAGACATTGCTAAACGCGCCATCACCCATCTTCTCCAGCAGAACCCAGCGCTCTAGCCCCGGGTACTTGGGCATCTGCGAACTGATGTGTCTTTCCTCAGCGACAATCTTCTCGATCTCGGCCTCCCGTGCGCGCTTGTGCTGCGACTGCCCGTCGGGAGATTTCTGGTGACCAGCATCTTGTTTATTGCTAAGTTTGCTGTCGATAGCGTCGAGGTTGCCGGCGGCGGAGGCGCCCTGGGGCTGGCGCTGATGTTGGGCGTGGATGGGCGAGACATTGGTGGTGGGTTCGGCATGCGGCGTCACTAGACGGGCCTGCTTGCCATGACGTATGAAGTTTTTGAGACTTTGTATAGTGCTCATAGTGTCTTTTCTTTTTTTGTGTTAGACTCAGGGGCGGATGTTTTTTTATTTGACGGCGGAATACGAGAAAACCCGCAGATTCTTCTGTGGGGGAAAAAGAGAGAGAAAGAGGGAGAAGAGAGAGGGCTAGGGAATTTGCCACACGAGAATGCAGCGACAGAACAGAAGGGAATAAGAGAACACAGTCAGTGCGAATAGAGGATATCAAGATAAAAGAGATAACACAACGGTAGAAAAGACACTCAAGGAAGAAGAGATTGAAGGATGTTGGCGGGGATGTCAGAGGATTACTTCAGCAGCAGCAGCGTAGCAGCAGTACGTAGTTTAACAGCAGTAGGAAATACTTTGATACCTGCAGTGACAAAAGATCCAAAGATAAAAGATAAAAGATAAAAGAAAAAGTAAAAAAGGAAGAAAGACCGAAAAAATAAACCAAAAAGAAAAAGAGGAGAAAATGAAGTCACCGCACCAAATTCCTTAAATAGCGAGCCAACGCCTATGACGCAGAGATCTGCATTACTGTACGGCGTACATGCCCTCTACTACAGAGCATTGGTCTTCTAGCATTGTTCTACATAGTACGATACTACTACTACTGCTGAGAGAACACAAAAGAAACCGGTTCCTTCTTCGCTATTCCCCAGTTGAACCACCGGGTTTATTGTCTGGTCAGCCCAATTGTACTCTGCCAATGATGCCGGATGATGATGCTACTGTCGTCACTCGCCACTATGGCAACTGACTATGAAACCGGACAGCCTCTTAAGAGACATCTGGATTCTTCGCCCCTGTCTTTTTTTCTTTTTTGAACATTTCCCCAGACTACCAACAGCCCGGCTAGTCTCTCGGAGCTCTCCGTCATATCACCCGCCACAGGCTTGGCTGGTGTAGTTGCCCGTGCAGAGTATGGATGCATTAATCCGCGGCGAAATTGAACTTGACTAGGACTATAACCGACCGGTTTCATGTCGGGTGTCTAACCTGTCAATGGCCGCATATCCTGGGCATGACCGGGAAACCACGCACGCGTGTGTTACTCTCCTGTAGACAGGATAGCCATCCCCCAGCCAGGATGAGAATGCAAGTTCCTTGTTCCATGCAGCGATGAACCTGCGTGTCCTTGTTTATCTTTCATCTTCTACAGTGCTCTAGGATACATCAGCCACAGCCACCTCACTTCCCCCCTATCCTATTCCCCCCGGGATCCATGGTTGCTCGCTCATCGGTTGTTGACGATCCGCTATGGCTATGACGCCATTCCGAGCATTGGCTGTGCTAGATCGCAGTGTTGCCCCTATGTCTTTTACGAAGGATCAGAGTCAATTCGAACTCGCAGCCAATCCCAACCTTCACAGCAGATTCCTTCGCAGTGGCTCAGGTATCCGCTGTGTGCCTTACCGTGTGGAATTGACATGAAACTCATATCGGCTGGATGTGACTAGGGAAATTGCCCTGATGTCAGACTGGCTCAAACAACGCTTTGGTTGGAATGACCCACTAACGGCAGGAATGTTTCTCATTCGTAATGGGTTCTCCAATTTTGCACAAGAATAGGGGCTGTAGACGAGCTGTGGGTTGGGGTGTCGCTAATACCATGTGCTTTGTCAGATGCTGTCAATGCGAGGAGCAACTGTTTCTGGAGAGGAAACAGCATCCACTATTACTATCATGGGGTAGATTGGACTACTAGAGGATTAAAAGAACGGAGTCAATCTGTAAAAGTGTAGATCTGGGATAGCACTGCCCACAGTGTGTATTCCAAGTATCCATCTGTCTCACCGTCGCAAAGCAGGAGTAAACGGTACGAATCTCCAACCGCGGTCAATCGTGTCCAGCTATGCATCGCATGCATCGCCTGATCGCGGTGTTCCCGACAGAAAGATTCTATTATTCCGCACATGGTTCCTGTGAGACTGTCTAGTAGTCCTAGTGAGATCGACGCCTTTCTCTTGAAGCACGATTCCTCCCTATACAGAAAGAAACCGACCAGCCCACCCACGCAGTGTCCTCTCAACAAGCATCCCGACGCCGAGCCTCCAAGCAAACAATCCAGTGGAGGAAACGCATATTGGGTCGTGACGGTGGAGTAAATAACACAAGTAGGCCCCATGTGATTATGGCGTTTTGGATGGCAGCTTTACCCGTATAAACACGTACCAGATTCTCGATTCGATGGTGTCTATCTACGAGATACCCGTTGTCAATTACTACTGGGAATCAGGCGTTCATTCTCCAGTTTTTCCTCCACAGGCCCAATGTATCTCTGTGCTTGTGTGAATCTTCATAAATGTATTGGCAGCACAGACAGACCAGGCCGCTTGACATCTTGTCGAGCGTGCACCGAGTATTCACATGAACCTTATCAACAGGAAACGCTTGAGCCAGAAAACGCCCAAACATCTGTCCGGTGCAGATGCCGTTCTAACGTAAGTCAGTCACATCGAATCCAAGGAACTTACGGTTTGCAGCAGCTACCTCTGAACATCCCTGTTATTCACCTGGTGAATGAATGAGCCCGACCTCGATGATGATTCTGCTTGGTAGATAGTCCATTGCCATAAAGTTGACAACACTGTGGAGATAATACGCGAAGCCAAATAAGACTGGAGAGCTTGTTCATAGCGATACCCACCGGGTACCTGTCTCAGGTAAATGGTCTCATTGTAAGTTGCAATGCCATATTCAGGATACATATGCTGCAGATCCAGGGCACAAGCCCGAGAGCAGACAACGGCTTTATCAGGACACACTGGGTTTGCTTGAGCTTGTGAGACTCCACTGGCCGGCGAGTCGCTGGCTTCAGAAAGCCGATGGTCTCTAGAAATGCGAGATTATGATATTTTGTTCGACAAGAAAGCATATACCTCATTGAGCGAGTGATATGCTTCGTGGGGCTAGATGAGTTGTTTGGCAGAAGAAGAAAAAAAAAAAGTCACGCTTTTGTCCCCGCTCTCCAACTTCAAGTTTTCTCCTCTTCATCCTTCTCATTACTACCTTTTTTCTTTCATCACTTCCTCCTTTACCTTGTTTTATTTTTACGACTCGACTATTTAATGACCTGATGATGTTACGATTCATGTTTTGACGCCGACGTTTCTTCCCTTTCATTTCCCCGACTCGCATCTCCACCGCGCCTCATTCTGACTTCGAACACGTCGCTACTCAAAGCTCTTTCGATTGAATATTTCAGAATCCGTCCATATTTGACATCGCCCCCGGACAAACACTTGTTTGTACGGGTACGTGTACTTGTACTGCGCTGCCCGACGGGCCGATCTGTTGCAGATTCCACCCGCATATTCCACAACAGCCCTTGCCGTTGCATGTCGGACTCCCTTGCTTGAGACCTGGTTTCGCCTTAAATATCGGTTATCCGTGCAGGAAACGGGCTGGTCCCTTTCTGCGCGTGGGTCGGAATTTACGTTCTGCACGTGGACCTGTACTGCATTGACTGCCCCAGTTACGGATTGTCTCGTCTCGCTATGCGATCTCTCCGTTCTTAATACTTTTCCCTATAACTCCTGAATCTGCTCTGCAGTGCCATGCTATTATTGTATTCAACCAATTTGTCAGGATATTCTTGTTATTGCTATTTGGATTCTGATATCGATATGCCCGGCATGCGCGATTCCGATTCTTCCCTTGTCGCATCGGGCATAAAACAATCTCGTTCCAAGTCCCATAAAGCCCCTCGCAGGAGAGAAATTGTCATACAGATATTTGCCCCGGATGCACGAAACAGCTTCTCAGACCTTCATGACCATGAAAAAGCCCCGTCTCTTGCTTTGACCCGTCGCGAACCTACTGAAGACGACCTCTCTAGCGACGACGGCGAGAGGCACGATGAGAAACTGTCTCGGGACTACCGCATTCCTGAAATCAGAGTATCGACGGCCGAGGAGACTCCGGTTCGAGTGTCTCGAAGTACCAGCCGTTCAAGACAAACAACACCCTCAGTTCGCACGGAGACGACTCGTGGAACTGTGTATTCCGACGGTGATTCAGATACAACTTGTCGCTCGTCTACGCCAAGGCGACAGGAAAGGAGGAAAGCGGATTCACAGAAGCCGCTGGAAAGGGGCGAACATCCTTTGAGGACGGAGGTCAAATACGATTCAGATCGACCCAAAAGATCAGGAAACTCTCCGCAACCCAGCTCTTGCGAATTGACAATCAACATATCCAAACGACAGCGTTCAAGAAAGTATGATCGCCATGAAAGCAAGGATACAGAGCCGTGGGGACCACCTGCGATTGATACGGAAGCGCGCGATTTGGGAACCCCTTTGGGACACGAGAGCAACGTGCGCGACCAAGTTGATTATGTTCACGGTCCTGCACATAGTCTATCCCTTGAGCAATTCCGTGAAGAGATTGGTTGGCCAGTTGATTATCCTAAAGACCCGGATCGTCAAAGATCCTCGGGGGTGTCCGCAACATCGACGGTGGAAGCCGTGGTTGTTGATCCTGTGCGATCGACGAAACCGATCTTGCGACATACGGAGAAGCGACCTTCGTTGCGCTCGGCCAGTTCGCCTGTCACAAAGTTAGAGCATGCATCGACGACTTCCGGGCCCGACACGCAACATCGATTAGTGCACAAAGCAGCCCGTATAACGGATGAAGACCGCAGAATCATTGCGCCCGAGATGTCCGTACCCGCGGCCCCAACTTCCGAGGCACCGCACCAGAACGTTGATGTAGTCCCTGTGGTTGTCATCCCAGAGCGGCGTTCCTCTCTGAAGACTTCACCATCAACGTCCACTAGCCGTAACCCATCCAAAGCTTCTTCTCAGCGATCGCGTCGGCGTGCAGCCACAGCACCAGGGAGCAGAGCTAGCTCTTTGGGCCCTCCGCGAAGAGCAGACTCGGTCGCTGGAAGTCGTCGGCCTATTGTGCCTCCGCGCAGGTCCTCATTGTCAGCACCCACGAGTGCAAACAACTCGCGGGCTACATCTCTCACATCCGATAGTCTTCGCAGCCATACACTGGCCATAGAGGACGTCGAGAGGCGGAAACTTCAAGCAGAGCAACCGCTACTTGAACCTCCGCGCCAAACTTCACGCCCCGATTCCCACATGTCTGACAATAAAACGCAGTCGATTTTGATCGGAATCGAGGATATGTCTGATCTTCTTAGTCCTTCGATGCCTTTGAGCCTAGGCTCCATGCCTTCATCCCCAGGGTGGGAACTTAGTGAAGCCAAGGCTGTGAGCCTCTACCCGCATAACAACGAATCGCTTCTGGTTATCGACCAACAAAAGCGCAGGGAGAGGAAGGCTTCTGAGGCTCAGCGCCGGCAGTCAACAGCCATGTCTCAGGCTAAGCCTAAACAGCTTATTAGCCCACCCATTCAAGCCAGCCCGCTGACTCCACCTAAGGTATTCGAACGGGATTCGAATTCCAACGATCGAGAGCCAGTCTTTCGCAGATTTGGATCTCTGCGACGTGCTTGGACAGTTCGTTCTCGTCCAGGAGCCACTGATGCTCTCAAACGGTCCTTCTCAACGTCGGCGGCGAACCGCAAGACTGGAAAAGAACCCAATAGCCGATTCTGGCGCCTCCACAACTCCACTAATTCCAACACAAAGCCGCCCTCATCCTCCCAAACCGGCAACCAAAATGAGCATATCATCAAGAACTCTCTAGGCATGCCTCAACCCCGCGTGGTCATCAACGGCCCCGACGTCCACCCATGCCACCAAACCCGTGCATCAAGGTCAGAAACGCGAAAACGAACTCGCCTCTACGACCCATCTCTCAATCGCAGCACCCTTGCACTCGGAAGCACCCTCAACAGCCCCGGATTCATCAACCGCACCACCCGCACCTCGCCCCTACGCCGGCGTAGCTTCCATTTAGTTTCCATGATGGGATACCGAGTTCGACTCGCGACGATGCAGAAACGGTTGCGGCGGAGGAAGCAGCTGCGCGAGGAGCGGAAGCATGAAGCCAGACGGGAGAAGTTGAAGCAGAGTATTGGGAATGTGGTGCAGGTGCAGTCCAGTGCTGGGAATGCCGTGTTGACTCGGGGGTTGTGATTTCTTTGGAAGTAAACATTTGTCAATGTTTTGGTTGAACCTTGGAGATTGCATTATATTGCGTTTGATTGGACCGGATTTTACTACATTTTGATGATATGATGATATATGTTATGACTTATGATGATTTGCTTTTTCATGTTTTTGGTTTTTTTATTTTTTGTCCTTGATATCTCCAGATGAACACGATATGGCATATTTTCTTGACCTAGTTAATCAGCCTAGATTGCATTGCATTTGAATTGCATTCCTCCTGACCACAATCACTCTATCGTTAAGTAAACATTCAATGCTAAGTGTCGCTCTGATATGCTCGGCAAGAGCATAAAGCCGACGTCTATACAACGAAAGAAAAGAATGTATAAACATACCTCCATCTCCATATCATCACATAACCAGCTCCCGAACCCACAACCCAGGCCCAAGATTATCAGCAATAAACTCCTGCCCGATACTTGCTTTCTCACAAACCTCCTTCAGCAGATCCCTCATAAGCCACCAGTCATCCGGCTCATTACACCAATACCAAAACCAAACCCGGCCACACACATGTTGAAGCAGAGGCGTCGATGCCTTCCAGTCCCCCTTGAGATGGACACGCACAGCATCCGTTATCCACCCAACCCAGTACTCATGCTCCTCGACACTCGCCAAGTCACTTCTCAAGACCAGTCGATGCAGAGTTTGGGTAAGAGGTCTCTCATTCCACCAGGGCCGCCGAAATCTGAATTTGGGCCGAGAAGGACAAGCATCGGTATCTCGGCTGTTTGGAGGCGTGGAAATTTTCTGAGAATGCCATGAAATAGCATTAGTAGGTGTGCTTTGCTCTCGTCTTTATGGAGATTGCTATTGAGGCCTGGGTGGTATTCTACGCCCATGAAGAGATTCTCGATGGTCTTGCTGATGGATTATAGGGCTTGTGCAATAACCCCGCTGCTCTCAAGGATTGTTGTGTGTGCCAGTCATATGCTATTCCCAGATGGAGCTTTTCAGAGATTGGGTCTGGGTGAACAGAGAGGTGATGGCTTGTGCTGAGGCCATTGAGCGAGCTAAGATGAGTATTTGCAGTTGGGGGAAGTTTGGGTTTGTTTCCGAGAATCTCGAGGCTTGCATTGTCCCGCAGCTAGATCGATATATGACGAACGGAAGGTAGACAAAACTAAAAGACAAATTGACCCAAGCAATAACTACCTTGGATGCCATCGACCCCTGGTTCATCCGTAGGCAAAACTTGTCCTTCTGGCTCATTCATAGGCCAGTCTTCTTCTTGTTCATCCATAGGCGAATATTATTCCTCTGTCTCCGATATAGCTGCATATAGATCTTCTTCCTCTTGCTCAGCCGGAGTGACTCAAGTTTCGACGGTATACTGGCGGAATCAGGTTCCCTTGAAAAAAGCGAATACATCACCGTCCTCCCAGGATACCCACCAAGCCAGACAAAAGAGTGAACCATGCGAAGGGCCTTCAAATGGCGCAGCCTGGAGATAAAAATCGCTACAAGGACGTGGAACATCTCTCTTTCGAGAAACCCCACTCACTCAGGCTCTTCCTCCGGGGTAAACCACGTAAGGTAAATGGTGCGGCATGCAGCCGAAACCACATCTGCGAAACGCGACACCTCTCGGTTGCAGTCCATGACCTTCTGGCTGAGAACCCAGTGATCTACTGTTGGGGGATTAGAGGAGAGTATACTGATGTGTTGTACCGAGGATGCTACATCTGGTCTTTGTAGTGGAATGGTTCAGATAAAGTTGCAGTATTCGTTGCAGTGGGGTCATATGTGCAAGCCAGCTTAGGTTGATATCTTGGTAGAGAAAGGGCTCAGTGGATGCGTGTAGGCCTTTGCATGTTCGCAACAATGATGATTTATCAAAGGCTGAACAATGTTGCATCACGGAGAGTAGGCTCAATTGGCTATTTTCAGCCTACCAGAGGGGTCAATCTCTTGAGAATTTGATAGTTGAGAGATATACTAAATGGCGTGCTTCCAGGGTGATTGTCATCTCAGGACTATTGGCATTGATTATTAGGCGCGATAACAAAGGCAGAAAACTGTGGAGGCGGGGCAATGTTCATGCATAAACAATTCAAGTCGACTTCCTCACCAAAACAATATTTTGACCAAGAAAAACAAAAAATGGATGGATATGTAGCTCGAGGCTACCAGCTGGAAATGCTGGACCAGAGCCTGAAAGAGAATATTATCCTGGTGGTCTGTCGCATTCATAACTAGCTATACTACTTGTATACAGATTCACCCCGCTAACCAAACAAGCAGATGGACACTGGGAGCGGAAAAACACACGTGTAAGTCGGAATCTGACACTATATCTCTAGAAAGAAAATCTAAAAATTGTCCATATAAAATAGGGCAAGCATGCGAATAACAGCCGAGTTAGCGCGGTGCAGTTCGGAAAAAATAGTCTGGTTCCTGACGCCCACCGTAGCGCTCGCCGCTCAGCAGAAAGAAGCTATCGCTTTACATATCCCAGCTATAAATATCAGACTGTTGATCGGGGATGATGGCGTGGATCGCTGGAGTGAACAGAGGATCTGGGATGCTGCACTTTGTGATATGAGTGTCGTTGTTTCGACGCACGCCGTTTTGGCGGATGCGTTGGCCCATGGATTTGTTAGGATGGAGAAATTGGCACTTATTGTTTTTGATGAGGGTAAGATTTTTTTTTTACGAGTATACTGTGTGTTATACTGATGCTTGATGTCTAGCTCATCACTGTGTCAAGAACCATCCGGGTAACAGAATCATGAGAGATTTCTATCATCCCACGAAGAAGAGCAGAGGCCTGCAGGCCGTGCCTCACATTCTGGGACTGACAGCGAGCCCCATTATGAAATCCAAAGTCGCTGATATCCGGTGCGTCTTGGTCTTTACTTCTTCTTCTTCTTTTTTTTTTTTTTTTTTTTTTTTTTGCAAAAGCTCATGTATTAGAAAAATCGAGGAAAACCTCGACGCAGTGAGCCGGACTCCGCAACTACAACGACAAGAGCTCATGAAATATGTCCACCGGCCAAACCTATCTCAACTAGCATATCCTGCCATATTTGCTGATGCAATCCATCCTGAAGATGTTGCTTCTCTTCAAGTCTTATTTCAACTCCTTCCTGATCGAAACGAAGGTCCTTGCTCAGATTTCACTGGTGCCTTGATTAGCTTGATAGGCGCAAAAGCGCAAGACCAGATGACCAGGTTCTTCATTAGAGCCATGAAAATCTATTACACACTGGGTGCCTGGGCTGCAGACTTTTTCATCATAGAGACGACGCGCAGGATCGTGGGTCAGGTAAAGTCTAATGTCAACAGTTTATGGGTGGACCAAGTGAAGGTAGGCCTAGCTGAGAGGCTAGAGGCCCTTTTGCATACTAGTCGAATTCCGCTTTCTGCTCCTGGTGCTGTCTCTGGGAAAGTCGAGCGTCTTTTATCATTTTTGCAAAATGAGGATCATGGTAACTTTTTTGGGATTGTCTTTGTCAAAGAACGAGCTGCTTCATATGTACTGGCAGAGCTTGTTGCACAGCATCCAGCGACTCGAGATGTATTTCGCTGCGCATCGTGCATGAGTTCTACGAACAGAAGCAAGAAACATGATATTTTCAATGTGCTGGATCCGGACACAGTGGACGAGACGCTATTGCAATTTCGAGAGGGCGGGAAGAATCTGATTGTGGCCACGGACGTTCTCGAGGAAGGCATTGACTTAACGGCTTGTCATTTGGTTGTGTGCTTTGACCACCCAAGTAACCTCAAATCGTTTATTCAACGGCGAGGTCGTGCTCGACAGCAACAATCCACGTTTGCGATTATGATTGCAGATGATGATATGTCAGATGCGGTTACGCGGTGGCAGGAACTCGAGGAAGAAATGATTCGGTTGTATCAAGATGACAAGCGAACGCTTCAACAGCTCGAACAGCTGGAGAATTTACCAGAGGATGTCGCATTTCAATTGAGGTTAAGGACGGGGTGTGTATTGTAGCTCTCAACATGCAGCTTGGGTCAGTTAGCTAACATCATTTTCAGGGCATTGCTGACAGCAAATACTGCGGTCTCACATCTCTATCATTTTTGCACAACACTACAGTCCAAGGAGCTTGTCGACTTACGCCCCCGGTTCAAAGTCGAGAAAGAGCCCAAAACCGGCCGGTTCAGAGCTACAGTTATCCTCCCAAGTAGTCTTGATCCAACACTCCGTGTTGCGCAAGGCCTTCTGTGGTGGCTCACGGAGCGCGCAGCCAAGAAGGACGCAGCCTTCCAAGCATACACCGCAATGCATCGAGCGAAATTAGTAAACGATAACTTCCTCCCATTGACTCGGAATCAAATCCTGGCACAAGCCGCCGAGGGTCATGAGGAGATACTCGATAGGCCAAAGCTTGCTAATTTTGACTCTTACGACCCCTGGAAAGAAATGTCCGGAACACATTTGGGCACGGACGTACATAGGAGTCGCATTTTCATCAAACATAATGGGATACCTCGTCCTGATCTTGGAGTAGCCATGATAACACCGGTTAAGATACCCGAGGTGGAACCATTGACGCTATACTGGGACAGCCAGACTACTTTCGAGATCTCCTTGGAGAAATCAGAGGTCGTCAGTGTATCGCCATTGGACCTGAAGCTCATGCGAGAGACTACGCATACTTTACTAAACTCTGCGCGGACAAAACGACCGGAGGAGGATGACAAAAAATGCTATGCTGTTCTGATAACTCCAGACGTTCCAGCTGAAACTGCTAGTCTCGAGAAATGGTTGGGTACTAACAGAGGGACCCATAACTGTCTAACATGGTATAACGAAAAGTCCTCTGCCGCTCCGCCTGGAATAATCAGAAGCCATGTGGTATACAACAGACCGCATCAGTTTGTCCGCTGGATACTCCCCGAGAATGGCTCGGAACTACTGGCGCAAGTGCGACCTTTCAAGAGGAACTGGGACGTGCTACACCAAAACTCATCATTATCAGCAGTACCGAATTCCAATGACAAGGAATCAGAAGCCAAGGACACGCAGATCCAAGCTCGGGCTTGCACCTCTGATCGTTTACCCTGGGAAATGGGCCGGGTCAGCATCCTTCTGCCTCAGCTGATGCACGGGCTGCAGCGGAATCTGGTAGCAGCGCGTCTCCGCGAGACATTACTTCGGGATATTCCCGGCATGACTATCCGAACTGTTGCAGAGGCCATCACGTGTCCTTCAGTGCAGTGGACGAATAACTACCAGCGACTTGAATTTCTCGGCGACGCCGTTCTCAAATACGCCGTATGCATCCAGCTCTTTCACGACAACCCGCTTTGGCCCGAGGGATATCTAACCCAGCGGAAGAGTCATGTTGTCTCCAACGCATCACTTACAGACGCAGCTATGCGCGCAGGCCTAGAGAAATACCTCTTCGCCAAAGCCCTCATAGCCCGCAAATGGACAGTCCCAACCCTAACAACAGCAGAATCCCTCCCCGCACCCCCCGAAAAAGAACTCTCCAGCAAAATGGCCGCAGATGCCTTGGAAGCTCTCATCGGCGCGGCCTATGTCGACGGCGGCATGGCCCTCGCCTGGTCAATGATCCACCTATTCCTCCCCAACGTTGTCCGAAACACACCACCGTCTATCGGCTCCTCACCAGACCACAATCTTAGTCCTATCCCCATCGCACCACCACACCTCGATGATAACATCGACCAACTAGTCGGGTACCACTTCACAGACCGTTCCTTGATCTGGGAAGCCCTCACGCACCCCTCGTGGCAACGAGACCTGTCCACGGCATCCTACCAACGTCTTGAGTTTCTGGGTGACGCACTCCTCGACCTCATCATAAACCGCCGCATCTTCGCACACACCCCCGCCATGTCAGAGAGTACAATGACACACGTCAAAGCCGCGCTCGTGAACGCGCACTTTCTCGCCTTTCTTTGCATGGAACATAACCTCGAAACAGGCGTCCGTTCAATCCAGCAGTCCCCGCAAACTGGGACCTTCGATACAACAATCACAAAGAATACGCTCGAGTTGTGGAAATTCATGCGCTTTGATAACCCCGATTTTCTAACCACCCAGCGCGCATTCCTCCAGCGCCATGCGAACCTCCGCGACACAATCAAGCATCAGTTAGAATGCGGTGATGAATTTCCCTGGGGACTGCTTACCAAACTGCGTGCCGAAAAATGTTACTCAGATATCATTGAAAGTATCATCGGCGCGATATTTATCGACACACACGGGGACATCGACGAATGCGAGAAATTCCTACACCATATCGGGATGATGAAGCATCTCGGCCGCGTGCTTGTGGATAATGTCATCGTTGAACACCCGCGCACGAGACTCTATACCATGGTTGGATCGAGGAAGGTTGAGTATAACGATGTGCCGGGGAAGGGGAATGTTAAGGATGTTGGGTTTGGGGTTCGTGTTACGCTAGATGGAGAGGAGTTGGCGACTGTGCTGGGGTGTTTTTCGAAGGATGAGGCTGTTGCTAGCGGGGCTGAGATGGCGGTTGAGAGATTGCGCGAGATTCTTTCTACATTGAACGAGGGATAGATTATACCGATAGTCTGTTTGACCTAGGGATATTAGGTTAGAGAAGATGGCTTCGTTCTGTGCAGGATGGATGTTTATACACGTCAGGCAAATACTCGCATTATGTACTATGTAATGTAAATAGCTAGCTAGGAAACGCATTGCACATGGTATTCGCTGAATGATCAAAACACGCAAAGCAAACAAAACACCAAGGACTCCTTTTGCCCTCGTCAACGTAAACTGAAACCCTGTATGGTATAGTACATCACAGAATGAAAAGAGCATGAAATGAGATCATAGAAAATTTTCCGCAAAAATAAGAGGAAGGAAAAGCTTAGGCAATGCCCTGAGCCTCCATTCCTGAAACCGTTGAGTACGGATACGGTAAATCAACCAAGCCATCGAGTAGCCAGTTTAGTGGGTCGAACACCTCATAATTCGGTTCCATGAACCCGCTCGGTAGGCTATGTGTTTCTCCCACCCCGAGGTTTGCTTGAGCGAGTATAGGCGCGGGTGCTAAGCTGGGGTCCCCACCGCTGACCACTGGTGTTGAGGATGCGGGACGGCCTGCGGCAGCGGAGGAGTTTGCTGAGGAGTCTGCGTTGGAGTCAGGGTTTGTGGGGTTTTTGAGGTATGCTGTAGAGCGTTAACTATCTGCTTCATCTTTTACTTGTAGGGTAGATATAAGCATACCTTCGATATTCCGACCCTTGGTCCTTGCATCCTCTCGCCATCTCCACACAGAGTCGTAGAGCAAGGACATACTCATGCGACACCGAACCTTCAGCGTCAAAGTGTCGTCGACCTCCGTATTATTAGGAGCTGGAGCACCTCCCAATCTCCACATCTGCGCCAGAACCTCTGCCAGCCGTTCTGGGAGGTCGTTGCTAGACACAGACACACCGCGGATGGCCCAAATGGTTCGGTTGAAAAGGTTCTTGGTGTAATCCATATCGATGTGAGTGGAAAAGAAGCTCTTCCCCAGCTTCTGCAACGTGCATCCTCCTGCCACCATCATTTGGTATATATAGTAAGGTGTGTAAGATAGAACTGGTCCGACTTCTGTTTCGAGGTTCATGGCGGCCTCGAGGAACGATGTTGTTGCAGCGTAAAGAGTCAAGAGACGCTCACGGTAATCCTTCGTTGTCGTCGGATCGTCGAAGAAAGCTGATAAGTGAAGGTGGAGGTTCGCGGCGCGGAGATAAAGGTCGGTGACACCTTCAAGATTAGCATAGCTCTTTGCCGAGAAACAAGGTAACGTACAGTCATTTTGTACTTTGTGCTTCTGCTCAAGCTCATCAAAATCTCGCGCGAGGAACGATATCAAGGTTGACCGCTCCTGATCACTGCACAGTCCAACCGGGTCTCGCTGGTTGGTGTAAAGGGATTTGGTGACCTTGTTACAGAATCGCTCAATCTCGAGTCTGGGTTTTATGCCCTCAGGAAGCTTGAAGTTCGGGTCTGTCAACTCGCTCCACGACAGTGTCCAGTCGTAGAGAGTAGACGGTGGTTGTCCATAACCAGTTGCAACCCTAGACTAGTCAGCGATTGTCGGAAGGAAGAAAGAGAAGAACATACCGCTGAGCCACAATATTGCAGATCGCCCATGTTCTCACTTTATCCCTGAGCTCCTCCTCAATCAGCTCCACTGTGAACTTGCTAAAGTCCTGAGTGTGCGAAGGCCGGTGAAGACCAAGTTGCATGGCGACTTGCATCATCATACCACACAGCATGAACGTCGGGTCTGTTGAGGTACTGCTGGTTGGAAAAGGCCATGTGCAAAGCAGACAAAGAGCCTTGACGACATGGTAGCTCTGTGGGATGTCTGCTAATGTGCTCCATACGAGTCGCGACACCGGACCGGCCAGAGAATTAAGGAGATGAGAGTCCCCTTGGTACCGTCGTGCACCAACGCTAATTATAGTCCAGAAAAGAAGTGGCGAGGTGTGATAGTAGTCTTCAGGCGATCGCTCTCGGTCGAGGAACGGGAGGAATGGATGGTAGAATAGGAAAAACCTAGCAGCATTAGCATCGCTCGTGCGCAGAATGAAGGATATATTCTTACAAGTTGAATAACTCTGTCATCGTCTCTGGTATGATAATGACATCTTCAAGTCGCTTGAGTTGATGATTGCCATTCCGCATGTAGTTGGAACCATCAAAGCCCGAACGCAAGTCTAACAAGGACGCCACGGCCTCTTGAGAGCCCATGTACTGGTCAGACGATATGGCAGAAGGTGTCTGGTAAGCCCCAGCCGGACTGACATGGCTTGATTCTTGCTTTGGTGTAGGATGCGCCGATTGAAGAGGTTGCTGCTGGTGCTGGGCGAGATTATTCGCTTGCGAATTCGCAACCTTCTTCCTCAATTCAATGATCTCGCGTTCCATCTCTGCATTTCGGCTTCGCTTTCCAACGCGCTTGAAGTTTGATTCGATTTTACAATCGAGTTTTAGACGTCGACATCGCGAACAGTCGCTCCATGGGTCTTGAGACACATCGCATCGAAGCTGCAACAACAAAAAATTTAGCGCCTAATCATTGCAGCAAGAAAGCCAAGCCAAGCAAAGCGCATAGAGCGGGGGTGTACCTTTTGCTGGCGACATTCGTTGCACGCGCGTTTCACAGGCTGTCTCTTCTTCTCGTCACGGAGCTCACTGTCCTCGATATCATCCACATCTACACTCCCCGGAGAGCTGTCTAGCCCCGCCATGGTGACATTACGCTTTCTAGCTTGCCCCAGGCCGTCGGGGCCGACAGCAGCAGAATGACCGACACCTCCCATTATGGGGCTGGGCGCAGCATTATTGGGATTCTCTGCCCTTGGTCCGAGTATTGCCCCTGCTCCTGGCAATCCCCCGCCTCCGATTCCGCTTGACGATCCTCCGATAAACGCCAGACTGGGTTGCGTTGGTGTGTTTTGGCGATGCAGGGTGATAATCGATAAAGCTCGGTTGGAGTCAGAAGGAAAAAAAAAAAGGCCGAAGGCGGAGACCTCGACCTGGGTCACAGGATAGGGTAAGTGACTATTGATTTAATGAGGAATAGCTAATCAGAGTAGCTGCCAATAAAACCTTGCAGGAGACGGATTTTGATACGCGACAGAAGCGCTTTTCGTGAAGCTTTTCTCCAAAGGCCCCTCGAGAACGGCCGCAGATTCGATGAGGGGAAGTCCGATCTCGCTGTCACGTGAATTTATTACACGTGATTCGAATCAGGTGACTTCTGTATCTATTGATGAAAGTCGAGGTAGGTTAATAGTTGGTCCGATTACCGAGGCCGACAGATCCCTCATATACGGACACACACTCGTTTAGATAGCTAAGCACTCATTCTACCATCTACGGTGTCTATAGATATCATTGTCACCCTCCGTGTAATCTAAATTTCTTCTTCATATATAGCCTCGTGCAGTCCGGATAATCGACTCCCCGACTTCCCCGACTCGGAGTTAACCGCCTTATTGGTTTATCCGTTTCATCTATCAACAACCATGTATATCGGACCAACTACTATTACTACTCTGCAGATCAGGCACAAGTACATGCATGAATATCCCATTTCGCATATTATTTGATGCTTGGAAGCAATATATTACACCATTCTAATCCGCAACGTAGGCTGTGTTGTTGCCCGACTCTACCATGCATCGCCCCGTGAGCTCGTATACGATAAAATCTGCGTTAACGAAGCTTGTTGGTTCTTACCCGTCTGTCTGTCAGCCAATAAACCACTATTTCACTTGCCATAATCATATTGTTTCTGCCTAAATAGTGTATGATGCCATGAGAGGTCATCCCCAGACGCCTTGTCGATCAGACCCTTCATTATAAAAGCAGCCGCCCCGGTTTTGTTGAGCATATTGCTTCGTTCCCACAACATAGTAGCATATACATGAACTGAAGCGATACTGACATTATGAGCCCACCCGCTCTAGATACAGAAAATGGCGAGGGCCATGCCTCAGCTGACCCACCCCCGGCCTACGACGAAATATCAATCCCAGAACATGTGACGATACCCTTGTTGGATCTGAACAAAGACGCCGGATCACCTCGCAGCTCCACGGTCACGCCTGATCAGTGTGTCGCCCATCTAAAGCTATTAGCAGCCTTCGCAGATCTGCGCGAGAGCATTTCCACAGAAGATGGTCTCTTCGGCCTACATGACGCTCAGGCAGATGAATACTGGGACAAACGCAATCATATGCTTGCTAAAATACGAGAAAAGCGATGGGCTGTGTATGTCAGCCGAGCGGCTGAGAGATATTTGATTTGGTGGATGGAGTGCATTTCAAGTTCTGAGGGGCGGCCGACGCTCAAGACGCTGCAGAACATTCACTATGGGAGCGTTACAGGAGGTTTGTCGAGGATTTCTTGGAGCCATCAATATATGCCGCCTCTCGACGTCTTGATGGTATGGCATGCCCACATGCTTAATCCACGATCCTTTCTCGAAGACTGCATTCGTTACGGGAAAATGAACTTCTGGTCAACTGGCTTCCCCTGGGCTGTTATCAACAGATGCTTGAACGATAAGACCTTGGAATACAATGCAGGGGAAACCGCAAAAAGCAGATTCGAACAGGCAACCAAACTATCCTGGGATAACCTCCAAGACCCGCTTCGAAAATACATGGAATGCCTCAATTGTGGAGCCCTAGTGCACGTCCGATGGACAGCAGGACACATACCCTACCAATCCGCCATCCCATTCGAACAGTTCCACGGCTTCGCAGATAGGAGTTTTAAAGCGACCTGCTCTAAGTGCCGTTACGTTATCACACATGATAAAATCAAGGTCGCCAGATTCCGACGCGACGTCCATAAACTGCTAGACCGAGACTCGCCAATGCCAGGAACCCTCTACAATCTGAACGGCATCCCAGAAGCAGCAGGAACCACTCGAGTTGGCCTAGGGTCATTTTTCCCCAATTGGCTCCTACGGGTCGTGGGAAAAGACATACTCATGGTCACGCACCCGCTAATCAACCGCTGCGAGAACATGGCCGACGTACGCGATGAACTAGAATCCAAGCTCAAAGATATAGAAAGCCTCTTCAAAAAGGATGGCAGGCCTCCTCGACGCCGCATCGATCTAGAAGAAAAAGTTGCTTTCCGCCGAATGATGTCCAACTACTGGGAAAACACCTCCGCCTTCTCCCTAGACCTCGTCGGCGCCGTTATCCGCCAAGGAACCTTCGTCCAGAAAATGGACAACATCGACTGGCTACATTCCCCCACTGCCATGGGAACAATGACCCGCCTAATCAACAAATACAGAGTCTTCTTCCACATCATGGTCTCGAACCCGAAGCGTATGGCTGTGCCCACCCTCGATGTCGACCTAGCCTGGCACACGCACCAACTCTCCCCCTCTCGCTACTTTCAATACTCTGTCACGAACTCGAACCTTTTCTCAGTAACACAAGAACACGTATTTATCGACCATGACGACAAAGTTGGTGAAGACAAACTCTCCGACGGCTTCGAATGGACAAGCAAAATGTACAAAAAGTTCACAAACGGGGAACTCTACAGCGAATGCACATGCTGGTACTGCGAGGCCATCAGAGCCCCAGACCTCCGCAGCGGAATCTTCGTTTCCTCCGCTACAGCGCGAGCCCGCGAGACAGTCGCAGCCCTACACGATCGAGAGGATATCTCCTCAGACCCAGAGAAAAACCCACATATCTCCGCACACAACGCCGTAAAACCAACGACACTAACCAGTCACTACTCCATTAAAAGAACTCTGAAAGCAATGCAACTCCAAACCAACTACGAGCGAGCCCGTCGCCGCGCCGAGAAGCGCGAGCGCAGAAACTCTAAGGATGTCAAGAATAAAACTGCCAAAGACAGTAAGGACAAGGGCAAGGAAAGGAAAAATTCCGACGATGGTGGTCCTGCGACTACTGCGTTTCCGATTGTTTGGGGTGTGCCGGTCTACATGCCGTATTATGCGCCGTATATGTGTGATCCCGGTGTTAATTCTGATGCGTATGTGGGGAATCCGGCTTGTATGAACTTGGCACCTGGGGGATATGGGAATTGTGCAGCGGGGACGTGTGGTGGTGGTGTTGCTGCTGGGAGCTGTGGAGGTTCTGGAGGGTGTGCAGGTGGTGATGTTGGAGGTAGCTGTGGCGGCGGTGGTGGATGCGGAGGCGGAGGGTGCGGAGGGGGCGGCGGAGGAGGGTGTGGAGGAGGGTGTGGAGGAGGGGGAGGAGGAGGATGTGGTGGTGGTGGTGGAGGAGGGGGCTGTTGAGTTAAGCTTCATAACTACCTCGTTTCATGCACTAGATCATGATAGATCTGTTAATTGAGCAAGTGAATTTGCTTTTTGAAAGCGAGATCTTAACATGAATCGAATGAAGCTCGAATGCGCACTGGGTATTCAAATCTGATAAGCATGCAACCTAAACAATGGATCAAAAATAAATCAATAAATGCAGAGGTCCAAATGCCAACAAATCCAAGAATATCAACACATCCACTAGACTGTACAAACTGGCCCAATCCAGTCCTTTGTACACAGTTACATAACCACACACTTCCGATTCTTCTTATTCGTCTCATGGATCGTCCTCTCATTCCACTCTTCAATCCTCCTCCGCCAACTCTCATTGACCGCAGCCGTCGAAGGCGACCGATTAGAAAGCGTAGGATCAGTTGACGCCCTCCGATTCATAGCAGGCGTTGGTCGAGGCGGTAACACTTCCCGAAGGTCTTGAGACTGGGAACGACCATTTGGTGGGACCCTCTGGTACCAGGTTCGTCGTGCTGTAGGTGATGCTGGGCTATCCTCTGCTGCGCCGGGGAATCTTCGTCCTGGGCCGCCGAGGTTTGGTGATGAAAAGGAGAATGGATATTGATTTTGGTTTTGGTTTATTGTTGTTGGGGATTCTTCTTCTTGGATGTATGGGATTGGTTCCATTAGGTTGCTGGCCACGGCTTGGCTGACCACGTGCTCCGTTTGGTTGCTGCGGGTTGATTGTCGGCGGGATCGACTTGATGCTAGGGTTTCTGACGGTGTTGGAGAGACCAAAGGAGTTGAAGGAGCCTGAGGAGCTTGAGGAGCTGCAGGGGCCGAATTAATATATTGGGGAGACTGAACTATGGTGAACTCTTCTGTGGCAGGGGGTTGGTGCAATTCTGGAATCGGTGGCACTGGAGGCACTGGCTCATCACGACCCTGGTTGAATTGCCCCAATGCACCCTCTCGTATTCTCTGGAGCACCCGTCTTTGTCCATTGTCATCTTCGTCTGCTTGCGGATCCCTAGCACCAATTCTCATCATCCGAGCAGTGATGGTGTTCAATCTGTGAAGGGCAGGCCGGTTTCGCGAAGCATTGTCCTGTGACGTACTCTGAGCCCTACGAAGCTCAGGCGGTACCGGGAGAAGGGTCCTGCGCAGGTTTTCGGGCAACGGTGCAGCAGGTTCACGAGTATAAGGAGGCGGTGGTGGGACCCAATTATCCGCATCACTTTCATGTGGAACTTGAGGGATGTATCGCTGAGTCTGAGGTTGTCGTGGGTTACTGTATCGTCGCGGATTGACCGCGGCCGCGGTAACCGCACGTTGCAAAGTGTCACCGGTTCGTGGCTGGGCGTCTCCAAACAAAGTAGCATTGAGCCTCGGAGTATTCGAATCGGACTGATACGAACTGTTCCTGCGGTGACAGTATGACACCTTTTGACTGGCACTCGAAGTCGAGGGTGGATGAGTTTCTCGAGCAGGGTTCCGTAACCGTCGTGGTGCAGCCGTATTATTGCGGCGTAGTTGCGTTCTCCGTCTCTCAAGTTCGACCTCGGTGTCCATGCTTGAATTCGGCTCAGTGAGCATCTTAGGTTCCGCCTCGCCAAGTTCGATGCTAACTTCAATTGCCTCCCCATTTCTCGGAGACCTGTCGAAATCCAAGAGAAGCACTCTGCCCCCGTCAACTGGGACGTCTTCTTCACCAATTGATGGAGGACTCACACCCCCAGGAGCCACAGTGACCAACCTAAGACCTTTGGACGCCGGATGAGCGGAAGAGTGCGAATAGCCAACCCAGCAAGAAGCTGTGATTCCAGGGATATCACTCAATTTATGGCCACTGATCGCACCACTTTGTTGCAGAAAACCTGGCGATGAACGAGCTGACGAGGCAACATCAAGACGGTTAGGTATCCCATGAACCCAAAGGCCACTGTCTTCATATCCCAATGCAACCAGCTCGCCTTTGCCGTCAACCGCAGGGGACATTACGGGAGACGCTTTCTGGTAAATGTTTGGTGAGAAGGGACTCGGGAAATATACGGTTCCTGCATTGGCATTGCTAATTCTGACAACCCTGAAGGCCCCTCTCTGTTCGTCGTAGCCTAAAACCCAATCGTCTTCTCCCTCCTCGTGGAACGGAAGCGAGCAAGCTCTCGTGTAACCTTGCAGGCTGGCGGGAAAGAGGACTTGTGTGGTCCACATTCGGACTTGCGCATCACCGGGAGATATGTCATCTTCTGTTCCTGTATAGAACGGAACGGTGACGCTAACTATGGAGCTAGTTCGACCCCGAGCAGAAGATCCAAGTAGCATGAAACCGTCTGGGGAGAATGAAATCGAATCAACGCTATTGCAGCGAACGGCCCGTCGATCGGCTGCGATTACACCTTCACCAACAGCTTGCATTTCAATCTTATCATCATAGGCGATGGCAAGAACACCGCCAGTCGGGGAGAGCGCCAAAGCTCTCGGTGTATCGTTCAACACGAGACATTGTATGAGTTTACTGTCGTCATCCGAAAGGGAATAAATGTTGATCTGATGCCTCGAGGATACGACAGCGAGAAGCAACCCATCATCCAGAATGGTAGCATCCAAAGGGCGTCTTGAAGTTTTAAGCTCATGTTTGACGACGGGTAATTTTGCCGTTATATCGAGAACGACAATCCTTGAAGAGCTGAGGCAAAGGATCATATGTCCGCTGGCAGAGAAACTGAAACGAAAAGCCTCCCCTTTCGGAAACGCTGTAGAAGAGCTCATAGATGTAGATATAAGTTTGACCAGTGTCTGACGAGGCCTCAAAAATACGTCGAATGCATTGCGCCTAATCTCTGCAAAGAAGCTGCGCTTGAGCGAATCCAGACTTTCCGAATACGGCATACTATCCCGTGTCGCAGAAAATGATGGGCAATGCGACAAGTGGTGGATATATAATGGAGCTGCATCGGAAATACGCCTCCATTTTCGGTTTAACAAGGCCAGAGACGCAAATGCGCTTGGATCAACCGTATAGAGAATGCTGCGGAGTATGTTAAACTCGATCCATCCTGAAGCAACCACGATGAACAATGTTATGACGTTATGAATTGAATGGGCAAGAAGATGGTGATATGACACTTTTGCAGCACAGGAAATATAAATAGAAAATGGTACATACCGTTCGATGACATTGCGGGGTAGACGACTGAACGGCGATGAGCTCTGCTTGGTGCTCCTCAAGCTAAGCGAGTCCGTATTTGCTGCGACGCCTTCCATCTGCTGCTGCTGCTGCTGCTGCTGTGCGTTGCCATTCTGGAAATCCTCAGCCCCAGACCGCTCAATGACAGGTGACTGGGCATTGTGCTCCATGGTTCACCTGGCGAGTCGGCCTACATTTGTAGGAACAAGCGCGTATTCCGTGTTTAATTGCAGCCTCTCGACATTTTCCAGCGAGTCACCGCAGAGAATTGCACAGATCAAGACAGATTCAAAGTACAGAAAATGAAAATAAATTGAGAAACTGAAAAAAGATAAAGCGCTGACAGGAAAAGGTGTAGGAGGCGGGTTCTTCAGCGCTGGTGGCTGTGTCTGTCCTTTTTGCGCTGGTTCCGAATGCAACGACGATCCGCCGCAGCGCGCAGTAGTCGAAATAGCGAGTAAGACAGAGTCAGCGACTTATTAGTAGGGCGCGATGCGACATTCTACTCTTATAGACTAGTATGAACTATTCAAGAGAGCAAATTACACAGTACATAGAAATGCAGATATACGATGCTTCGGTGGCCGATGCCGCGCTGACTCAGCCCGTGGTCTTTCCCCCACACTTTTCCCGAAGCAGCAGAAACGACGATAAAAATCTAAAGGAATTGACAAGGGAAAAAAAGGGGACCTTGCTTATTGCTTTAATTTCACAAGCACAAAAGAAAAGAGACAAACTATGGCGAGCACAGTGTGACGGCTCTCCCCGATGTATGCCTCGCGGTCCGCCTTGTCTTGACAGCGCCTGCATCTCGTCCACTAATTCATTACCCTCGGCTGTTTCAGAGATCGGCCACAGCCATTGTACCAGCGGTGATTGGTCTAAGGAATGCATCTTGCAGTTGATTGACTGGGACTGATTATTCGCCTTATCGGCATTTTGCGACAAAGATATACATCTCTTGCTTTTGCTTTACGTCGTGGCGCGACATGATGCCGCCCTCGACCTCGACCACGCTTTCGACCAACTCGGCCCCCAAACTCCCTTCCCCGGGTTTTAACAATGCCGGTGCGCGTCCGTACAGGTCGCATAAAGTCAGAGCCTGCGATTTATGTCGCAAGCGCAAGTCCCGATGCACGGTCGACATTCCAGGACAATCCTGTCTCTTGTGCAGGGTCCAAGGAGCGGACTGTCACTATCAAGAAGAGCCTGGCAGTGAGACTCCGATGCCCACTGCTACAGATCCCATCGCTACTAGAGAATGGCCCTCAGACCAGGGTCTAGACGGCATGCCGCCGCCCCCAAAGCGCAAGCGCGCATCGGATGACATCTCTCTTCCTAATCCGGATCGGCCAAGGGAAGATACATCCAGTCATTTCCGTCGCGCTACGTCGGTTGGGGATGGAGGGAGTCAATTCCGGCGCTTAGGGGTGGATGATCCTCAGAATGAGTCGGTTTTCATTGTTGGACCGGTTGTCGCAGATGATGCGCAGGTCATTGAGAAACATATGCCCCCGGAACGCACCAGCAAGTCCGTGGAACCAAAAAGCCATCCGTACAACGTTTATTCAAGTGATCCGAGAAAACCTATTCTTTATACGACTGTTTCAAGGAGAAGACAGGGAATGCGAGTTGGCATTCCCCCGGGGGAGAACCAGAAAGAGATCCTTGAACAAATTCTCGGACCGTTCAAGGATGACCTGGTCAGACTGTAAGTCTTTGTTTTCGATTTGCTTGACTACTCCAACTAATGTTTCATCCAGATTCCTAGATAGGTTTAATGTGGCCTTTCCTATATTCGATGGAGAAAGCTTCTGGGCAGCATACACGTCAGATTGCCCGGGCGAACCGCCAGCATCTCTATTATGCCAGGTCTACTCGATGTCATTGGTCTACTGGAAGCACACACAAAAACTTTCGTCTCATCCTAAACCAGACGTTCGATACGCCGTTAACATGACAGTGGCTGCTCTCCATGAGGAATTCTCTGCTCCTGGCCTGTCCACCATCAGCGCTGCTCTTGTTGACCTCACCGGACGGCCAATTTTCTCAATGACAGGAAATGCCATCAGTTGCGGCCGCACTGTCTCTCTAGCTCATTGTCTGGGCCTGAACCGTGATCCTACAAACTGGCGACTGTCTCAGACCGAAAAGAACAACCGTATCCGTCTATGGTGGGGTGTTGTAATACACGATCGCTGGTAAGTGTCAAGAAACCGTGCTTTACCATACCTGTGCATTGACCATCATGTAGGGGAAGCTTTGGCCACGGGGTTCCCCCGCAAATTGCAAAGAACCAATACGACGTTCCACTTCCTACCATCGATGTCCTTCTCCCACAAGGTTCACACACCACAGAACGCTTGCGAGCAGCACACTGTCACATTGGACTGTGTCGATTGACGGAGATCCTGGGCGAATTGCTACCCCTCGTTTATGGTCTACAACATAGGCAACCACGGGAAACGTCAAAGAAAGTCAGGCAAATCAGAACTGATCTGGATGGATGGGAAGATTCCCTTCCTGACTTGCTAAAATCATCTACGAGTACTGGCGAGGAACGGATAGCGGGAACGAGCAGTTTGCAGCTAGCTTTCCTTTCCGTCAAAATGCTCGTCAGTCGAGTGGAGTTGAATGTATGTTCAAGGGTCCCCTAAGAGCGGTATATACTTACGACAGACGGTGCAGGAGGTCAACAACACCGACGCGGATAACCCCGAGGCGCGGCGGTATTTCCAGACAGAATGCCGGAAATCAGCTGAAGATATTGTAAGATTCATTTCTTCGTTGCAAAGAGAGAGCTTTAAAGAATTCTGGCTACCCTGTAAGTCACTTTCTTCCCTCCCTAGAGAAATTCTTAGTCTGACTCCCTATAGACAGCGCATTCCACCTAACCTCAACAGCAACCCTCCTCGTCCGCTGCGCTCTCGAAACAACTGACGCAGAAGTTGCCCGGTCCTGCCTCTCCAACGTCGAAACCTTCCGCACAATACTCCGCCGCGTCCGCGAAGAAGAAGACTGGGACGTAGCCGACATGTGCCTCGACCACTGCGAGCGTATCCTAAACCGGCTTCCTGAGGCCTGGAGCAAGCCAGAAGCCTGGACCAACCTTGATCCAACGGCCAACGGCAGTGGACCCAATGATACCAGGCTTGTGAATCCAGCTGCGATTTCGCTCCCAGAGACGCAGACGAATAATGATATTGTGGATGATATGATGTCGATTTCGGGGACGTTTGGGACGATGGACGGGTTTCCGTTTGATATGACAGGGATCTGGGATGTCTCTGTTTTTCAAGATGTTAATTTGCCATAGCCTTTGACTGGTTTGGGCAAGGTTTACGATGGACATATTTCAACAAACATATACCCGGGTTGTTTCCAGTCTATAGATTAAAACTCAACAGTAAAAAGAGAAAACAAGTAAGCTGTCTACCGAACCCCATCCTACAATTAAAAATTAAGTATATCCCCCACTAACCGCATAATCCTCCAGCATCTTCCCTGCCTTCTTATCCGTATACAACTCCCTCAGCGCCTCAACAGCCCTACCCGCCGCATCCTCCGAGATTTGATGATGGAACACCAACCGCGCACTAGGAAAGAATATTAAGCCGTGCTTCTTCCCGTAGTTCACAAATGCGGCAGCTGGAATGTTATCGACTTCCAGATCCAGCACAACCATGTTCGTTTGCACGGGGAGACTGATTGTGTAGCCGATTTCGCGAAGGGAGTCTGCTGTTTTCTTGGTCAGGGCGTGGACGCGCGGGAGAAGGGGGAGGGTATATTCCATGGCTGCCTTGGCAGCAGCAGCCATCATGCCAGGCTGTTACATATCAATCTTTGCTCTCGCTAGGAATGGGTATTGAAGGTAAGTGCTTACCTGCCTCGTCCCACCACCAAACATTTTCCTCAAAAACTTCGCTCGCTCAATAAACGCCTTACTCCCCACGATCACACTTCCCATCGGCGCACCAAGGCCCTTCGACATACAAATGCTCACGGTATCGAAATGTGAGCAGTATTCTTTGATGTCAACGCCTTCGGCCGTTACGCCGTCGAGCAGGCGTGCGCCGTCGAGATGCATGGCGATGGGCTTGACGCCTTCGGAGACGGGGAAGTTGCGAACGAACTGGGAGATTTGCTTTGCGTGTTCGAGGGGGAGGATTGTCCCGCTGAGGGTGTTTTCGAGGGAGACGACGCGGGTTGGTGGGAAGTGGACTGCTCATGTTAACCATCCATCTCCCAATACCAAATTGCAAGAGGAAACTTACTGTTCCCATCCGCAATAATATTCCTCCTCACATCATCCACGGTCAAATGCACCCCATTCTTCGGAACCACCTGCGTAGACGTCGCCTGCGATAAAACTGGCAACGCGCCCGACTCCCAATTATGCACATGCGCTCTGGAATCCAACAGCACAGAATGCGGCGGCTGGGTCAAATGCGTGCGCAGACAGATCTGGTTGCCCATTGTACCGGAGAGGACCCAGAGGCCAGCTTCTTTGCCAGTGAGGGCCGCGATGTGGTCTTGGAGAGCGTTAACGGAGGGGTCGCCGGCTTCATTGTACATATCGTCTTGGAAGGTTGCATCTATGATTGCCTTTGTTTTAGGCGGTTAGTATTGGGTGTGTTGTAGGGTTGGTGAGATGGTAGGTACCTGCATGACTTCCTCTGTTGGGACGGTTACTACGTCGGATCGGAAGTCATTTGCGACTTGTCGGTGCGCTTCTTGTAGTTTCTTGGTTGGTGTGTATTTGCATGATGGGCCGTTTTCCTGGCACAGAGATGCCTTGGTGATGTTGGGGTTGGCGTTCGCATTGCTGACACTGTCTTCGAAAATGGGCGCCATGGTGATAGCAATATGGATAAATCTTTGATGATGATTTTACAGAAGATTGAACGAGCAACTCACCCTCCTTATAATCTTTATTCCGACCATCATATGCACGACAAGAGCCCCTTGAATTTGTCCAAGAATATCTGAACGCAAGATCAATTGCGGTCAGAAGGACAACTGTGAAACATCGATCTCGAAATAAAAAGAACCGGCATACAAGTACATACACATAAGAATGCCTCTGTCCCTTGTAACTTGCATGGGCGTACGTACTCTTAAAGATGCATTGCTGCTAAGCGATGTAAGTTGTGAGATCGCCGATGCAAGCCGTGACGCCGTACATATTGCTTGATGCTCACCGAATGAGTAGTAACATATCCTCCGTGGCGAAATTTAAGCCCTGTGGATTGTGCTGCAGATTATTGCCAAGGATGATATGCGATATGTGTGTTTGTGGTAGTTCATGAGATCTGGAATTCGGGGCCAGGGCGAGAGAACAGGGTTGATTGCAGATATCATATGCAGAACACTTCCTAAAAGAATTCTCCAAGTAAGGCAGTAGAGCGGTGACATCACAGATTAATATTGCCCAATTTATACATGCAAAAAAAAAAAAAAAAAAAAAAAAAAAAAAAGACAATCCCAGTACTTTTGACGCGCAGAGCCATGAAACCCCCTAACAGGAAACCCACAGAACAACAATCCCTCAGGTACAAGTACATGAACGAATAGAAATAGAATAAAAAAGAGGTTCAGCTCTGATGCGCCATACCCTTCCATATCTTCGTAATGCCATCAACCATCAACACCAATGCCATTACTGCTTCTTCTCCTCCTCACCGCCACCAGCACCGAACATGCTGGTGAATGACCCCTTCATACTCTTCATTTGCTCCTCTCGGAACTTTTCTTCCTCTGCTGCCATCTCAGCCAGCCACTTCTCACCGTTCTCACGAATCTCCCGGTCGATCATCTCGTAGTTCTTCTGGCCCCGCTCACGAATCTGGTCCCAGAGCATCTTACCCTGCGCCAGTCCCTCGGATGGGGTCTGCTCGCCATCCAAAGTGCGGTTGGACTTAAGTCCCAGTGCGGTGGCCAAGCTACCCACGCTCACACGAGGCTTATTCTTCTGCTCCTCAGCCACTTCCTTCTGGAAGCGTTCGCGCATAGCCCTTTCACGCTTGGCAAACTCGATGGGAATGTCGGTGCCCTCGAACGACTTCAGGACTTGGCGCACATCGTCGATTCCCATACCAGCGATGTACTCGAGGAAGGGAATCAAGGCAACAAGCTTCTTGTCCTTAGAGTCACCCTGCCATTTGTTGAGGATAATGGCGTTTTCGGGCTGCAAACGGGCATGTTCTTCCTTGGTGTCGATCATGATCACCTTAGACAAATCACGGTTTAGATACGAAAGGTCCTGATAGGGTTGTTAGCATTGAGTTTTATCTACGGCATGCATTTAACCTTACCTTGATGTACTCTCCATCCTTGTACCGGGTGGCCTCCCGGAACAAGGGCCAGCGAATGATACGGTAAGGATCCAGTTTCCGGAGCACCTGATCTGCCATCATGCTGGGCACGCTGGTGAAAAGCACAAGCTCGTAGTACTGGTTCAGGTAACGGAGGAAGTAGTCAATTCCTGGCCGCTTGGCAACCCGCCATCCATGCTCCCGACTCCACTCACTGTGCACCATCAGGTCTTCCAAACTGATTACCAGGGTGTACGGCTGACGCATGTTGGGGTCCTCATCCGGCAACAGCTTAGGGAACGGAGGATCCTTGTAGTAGCTGGTGATGTCGTTCATACGAGCCTTGATGCGGTTGTACAAAAGGCCCACGCCCCAGCCAGACGGTTGCTCCGGGTGAGCCCTCTCCTCCTCCTCGGTCTCCCAATTGCGTCCCAAGTATGCAGTGCCACCAATGGCTCCAAGTGCGAAAAGAGCCCACATCAGGCTCGCCATGCGGGCCCTGCGGCGGTCCGTGGACGAGACGTAGCCGTCCTTGGGGATATCGCCTCGGCCACCATCGTCGTACTCATCCTCTGCATGGGTGGGATCTTCGGTCAGGTTCAATGGTGTCTTTCCTTTATTGCGTCCTTCCAGCTCTGCCGCCAAGGTCGAGGGGATACCCTGTGTGAGGTCGGGAAGCGGCTTTCGAGGTGCGCTCTTCTCGGTAGTAGTGGGGTCGGGTTCGGGCTGCATAAGACCAATCCAATTAGACTCAGTTCGTCACTCTCAGCAGCGGCTGAACATTCTTTACTTACAGCTGACGACGTGCTGTTAGCAGTGTTCTGCTGCGGGTCGGCCTTGGTGTCGAATTCCGCTTGTTCCGTCGAGAACTGTTCCTGCGATGCATTTCCTGACTGCTCCGGCTTGGGGGGCTTAACCGAATCCGGGACCTTGTATGGTGTCTTCGGCTTATTGTTCTTTGCATACCATCGCGAGCGAGGACCCGACAGGGCTGAAACACGGGTGGTAGAAGCAAGGATGTTGGGCCTCGTCAGAGGCAGCATAGCACGGCTAAGCATGATGACGGAAGGGGATAAGTAAAGGCGTTCAAGTACTCATATCTTGCACTCAATAAAGAAGGCACAGATAGAAAATTGTCCAAAAAATCGTAGACAATTGACAGCGTTGAATTGCGAGTGCCTCTGATCCTCTTGCCTATGCGGTTCACACTCCGAAGAAAGTTCGCTTCGGGACAGATGCTGTCACGGGAGTCAAAATACACCCACTGCGCAACTTGTCCCGCCACCGCCTATAAATTTGAGAACCTCCGAACCAAATTCCTTTTCCTTTTCTTCTTTTTTTCTCCAATTTGAAAGTTGAAACCCAGATGTTAATTTGACCCTTCAAGCCTTCGCTTCCGTGCATGCCGGGTTGTATTAGCTGGGGAGACGAATATTCCCACTCCCAAGAGCGCAGCTAAGATCTTCCATGCAGCTGCAGCCCCGTTCGTGGGATACAATTCCCTTTTCTATTGCTCTTTTTGATTCTTTTTCTCAGAGGTGATGTCCTCTGCTTGGAAGGAGGGGAGTGTTTTATGGTTAATGCAAAATTTCAGTTAATGCAATAATGGGAAGACTCGTAACTTTTTTTTCAAGCACTTCCAGCGATCGATATAGACCTTAGACCTTCACACACCCACATTTGAGTATTTGTTTTATTTTTATAGGCTTCTCCTACAGCCCTTTTTTCGCCATGCTCTCCATCACAAAGACCTTGGAGGACCTAACCCTCCAGGATCTGTACCCGGACTTCGACTCGAAGGGTGTCGACGGTGAACGAGAAGAAGAAATTGAGTCCAGAGAACTAAGACAGCCCTTTCGCTTCCTTGACCTCCCGTCTGAACTTCGCCTGCGTATCTACTCTTTCGTCCTGTTCGCCACCACTCGTCGTCGCTGGTTGCAGCAAACCCGAACAACCGGCAGCGTGGGTGCCTCGTCGAAAAACCCCCCTTCTGCGCCGCTGCCAGAGCGTCTTTCGCTCTTTCTAGTATCGAAGCAAGTCCACCTGGAGGCCAGCGATTATTACTACTCCACTCAGACCTTCCGCGTATTCCCAATTCAGGATTACTCCAAAATGCCCACCATCAGGTCCTTGCCACCGCTCTACCGGCCGTCAATTTCGAACATCGAATTGATCCTAGGCTCGAGTTGGACTAAACCCCCGAAATCTTGGACCGTCGACAATTCGCTTGGCCTGGAAGATATGCATCGGGTTCGTACTTTGAAGGTGTTTATAGAGTGTGACCCGTCGCATCCGGTATTCGAAGGTTTTCGCGTTTCCAAGGGCTTCTACACGAATTTCGCTGGTGATCTTCTGCGCAAGATCCTGGAGAGATTACCGGATTTGAAACACGTTGAGTTCGACGGCTATCCCTCTGTCCGTAGACATGGAGCCCTCATGATGCGGCTATTGCAGGAGACCAAAGTGACAAAGAAGCAGATCGTCTGGGGGCCGGAAAGGCAGTGGAGGCATGACGTGGAGTCGGAGAGCGAAGGGGAGGAAGAGCAGGTTTTAGAGGTATCTTGAGGAGTGCCACTGTTTATCGTGCCAACATTGTTTGTCGTACTGTCGCGCGGGTTTACCGGAAGAGCACTACGAAGTCGACATTCAGTCTCCAGGACTGTCATGAGTTACACGGGTCTGCCTGCGCGTCGCTGGATATGCGAATTCGACGGATACGGTTTTTCAACGATCATTATGAGACATACGTTGTCAGGATGATTCGAGTATATCATTACTACCATTGGGCTGTTGCCCTTTTATAGTTGTACATGATGCATGAAATATGAATAGCATTATTACCGGAAGGATACAAATTCACTATTGTTGTTTTGATAGACTGGAATTCGTCTGTACCGTTTATTATATCCAGTGGATGTAGAACGTGAAAAATAGTTTTATGGCATGCATCGTATACCCGCAAAGATAGAACTCGTAGGCTTATGTTTGAATTCCTAGCCGTGATTAACATACTCCATCTATAGCTCGTCATCCACCTCCATGGCAGCGCCATTCTGAGCTCCCTTGGCTTCCGATGGCCGTGCCACGGAAGCTTCCTTGTCAATCATCTGCCTCGAGACCGCAACGATGTTATCTTCGATCAGTTGCTGGCTGACATCCTCAATATCTGTAGTGCATTGTTAATATCAATCAACGCAGTGGTAAAGAGAGGAACAACGTACGCTTCTTAGGATCAACCTTTCCGACATATCGCGTCTTGAGTTGGTCCTTGCTCAACTCTGTTTCCTCCTTGACCCGCTTCTCATAACCCTCAGCAAGGCCAACCAATTGTTTCATACGGTCGACATTGTGCTGGCATTCATCGTGGAAGTCGTTCATCTGCAATGCCTCGGTCCATACTTGCTTGTGCAAATTCATCAACATGTTCTCCTCGAGCCCCGTCTTGCGATAGTTAATGCCAATGCTGTAGTAGTGTCGGTTCAGGCCGTGAATGAGGGCCTGGATCGATGGTTTATTCAAATGACCCAAGTTGGATGTTGTTTGCCGGGGTTCCTGGCCCATGACAACGGTCTGGGGTTGAATGAGACGGAAGGCATCGATAACGACCTTGCCCTTAACGGACTGGATGGGGTCAACAACAACAGCAACGGCACGAGGTGTGAGCTGTTCGAACGATTGCTGAGTGTTAACATCGACGGAGGAGAGCCAGCATCCGAAACCAGGGTGAGAGTGATACCAGCCGACGACGCTTTCCGGTCTATAAAAGAAAACTATCAGCATCCCACTGAAGGAAGAAGCTAGGGGGGGTAGCTATTCAAAACATACCTTCCAGTTTGTCGCAGCATTTCCATCATCTTGGTCTGGAAGACAGGATCCACGGCTTCGACACTGACACCAGTACCACTTTGAGGCATAGCAAAAACATCCACCACCTGAACAGTGTATTCATCCACGAATTCACCCAACATCAGGCCCATAACTTCCATAGGTACACCTGCCCGACCATGTCTTAACATCTTCAACAGCGCTAGGGACGAGATGTGGACAGTTTCGGCGTTATCGATCAGGTTGGGCGTGTCCTATAATAGTTCTAGTCAGCTATATTTCCTCCAGCTTTCAATTTCCTCGCAATGTAATGAATCTATCTTGCTTCTGAACTACCTATTCATAAGCCCCAAGCAGAGGAAGGGATCCTGAATAAGATGCAACAGAGTGACGCAACGAGAGCACTTACACCACCAGGAGCACCTCCCATACCCATGCCCATACCCTGAGCGGCATGAAGCATCCGATTTAGGCGATCCATAACGAATGAATAGATTCGGTGTAAGAAGAATGAACTGGAAGATAGCAGGAGGGAAGCTTCCAGTGCGGAAGCGTCAACGTCGGAGTTCGTTGGGTGGCACGAAGAGACGGACTCGTGAGCGTGCTCGAAGCAGACAGCAACGGCAGTCAAATAATGTCGAGAGAATGGCAAAAGCAACAAAAGACAAGAGTAATAAATTGACAGTTGATGGGATGGCAGAAGGAGTTGAGCTCACAGAGGATGTACCAACAAAGACAAGATGAGGCGCATCACATAACCAAAGGCGGTGAGCCAATATAAGCTCCCTCTTGCGCGCCGGCGGTCTTTGCTCGGCCGTCCCCTTCCACCAATTCCTCTTTCTTCTTCTTTCTTGTTCTCTTCCTCTTTTCCTTTTTTTACTCTTCCTACTTCGAAGGGCGATGGGACTATCTTATTCCATTGCGCTTTTACTTTCGTAATATCAACTTCCACTTGCCACCGCCCATTCGCCTAGTTCGTCTCGGACTATCGTCTCTCTACTCCGTCGACGGCGTCTACATTGATTAACCCTTCGACTGGCGCTACACACCTATATATCGCATAATCCAACTGAGTGAGCATCCTCCGTGCTTCTTCGCACGAATTGTCTCTCAGGATGTCGAACTTAGCACCACCGCTGGATCCCATTATCAACGGGCTTGGGGACCGCAACCGCAAGGTCGCCTACTTCTACGATTCCGACGTGGGAAATTATGCCTATGTGTCGGGACATCCCATGAAGCCTCACCGTATAAGGATGGCCCATAGCTTGGTCATGAACTATGGCCTCTACAAGAAAATGGAAATCTACGTGAGTGGTTCTGGTTTGATTTGGGCCCCTTTTGGACATTGCAGCTGATAGGCAAACATCACAGCGTGCGAAACCCGCCTCCAAATTTGAGATGACGCAGTTCCACACCGACGAGTACATCGACTTCCTTTCGAAGGTTACACCGGATAACATGGATTCTTTCGCGAAGGAACAGAGCAAGTACAATGTTGGTGACGATTGTCCTGTGTTCGATGGTCTCTTTGAGTTCTGCGGTATTAGTGCTGGAGGCAGTATGGAAGGTGCAGCTCGGCTAAATCGCAACAAATGTGACGTCGCTGTGAACTGGGCTGGTGGTCTTCACCACGCAAAGAAGAGCGAAGCAAGTGGTTTCTGTTATGTGAATGGTATGACTCAAGTGTGCTCTTAGCAGAGGTCGTATTGGGCTCGACTAACCGCATCTTGCTCAGACATCGTCCTTGGTATTCTCGAACTTTTACGGTTCAAACAGCGCGTTCTTTACGTCGATATAGATGTACACCACGGCGATGGTGTTGAGGAAGCCTTCTACACCACAGATCGTGTCATGACGGTTTCGTTCCACAAGTATGGAGAGTATTTCCCCGGAACCGGCGAACTTCGCGATATTGGTGTGGGCCAGGGCAAGAACTATGCCGTCAATTTCCCGCTTCGCGATGGTATCGATGATATCTCGTACAAGAGCATATTTGAGCCTGTTATCAAGAGTGTTATGGAATGGTACCGGCCTGAAGCTGTGGTCCTTCAATGCGGCGGTGACAGTCTCTCTGGTGACCGCCTGGGATGCTTCAACCTGAGCATGAGAGGTCACGCAAATTGCGTCAACTTCGTCAAGAGCTTCAATTTGCCGACGTTGGTCGTCGGTGGCGGCGGGTATACTATGCGCAATGTCGCGCGGACGTGGGCATTCGAAACAGGTATTCTCTTGGGTGAAAACCTAGAACATCAGCTCCCTTATAATGATTATTATGAGGTAAGAACTTCTCGCCCTGTTGTTGAGTAAAGCATTAACAAATCATAGTATTTCGGTCCGGATTACGAACTAGACGTACGGCCATCGAATATGGATAATGCCAATACGAAGGAGTACCTAGAGAAAATTCGTGCTCAGGTGGTTGAAAATCTTAAGCGCACAGCTTTTGCGCCATCGGTCCAAATGACCGATGTGCCTCGCGACCCTCTTGTGGGGGGTATGGACGATGAGGCGGATGCGATTCTTGACGACGAAGACGAAGATGAGAACAAAGACGTACGTGCCACCAGGCGCCGCTTCGATCAGTACGTGGAGAAGCCCGGCGAGCTTAGCGACAGCGAGGATGAGGAAGAAAATGCTGCCAATGGCATCCGCCGTCAACCCAACAGTCTCAAGTCCAAAAACCACTTTAGCTACAAACACCTCGACGCTGGCGACTCTGGGCTCGACAGTGGGCTTGCAACTCCTCGGGACGAATCTTCGATTGCTGATGAAGAGGCTGATCTCATGGGCGATGCTAAGATGACGGAAGCACCTGAAGTGGAGACAGAGGGTCCCCGTTCACCGTCTGCAGAACCTCCATCAAGAGCCGAAGAGGCTTCTGCATATGAGCAAAGTGAAATGGCTATTGACAAGCAAGAAGAGGAATCTGCTGCACCTGCTGCTGTACCTACTTCTGTGCCAGTTTCTCGCCAGCCGTCGCCCAAGGTCCAGGACGAGGACACGACAATGGAAGACGCACGACCGCCCGCACCTGAACCAGAACAGCCTGTGAGCACCGTTCCAAGTGAGAAACAAGGAGAAGAAACGAAGCCAGCCGAGGAAGCAGTACCTAGTACCGATAATCCAGCAACCGAGACGTCGAGTCCACCAAAACCCCAATCGCCCGCCAAGGAAGTATTCGAACCAGAAGGAGAGAAAGCAGAACAACCAAAGGGAGCAGAGACAGCAGAGAAGACGGAGACAGCGATGCCAACTGAATCGATGGAGACTACCACTGCTCCTGCTGCTACTGAGGCAGCAGAGCCAGAGAAAGTACCTGAAGCTCCCAAAGACAAGCTGACTTCTGAAAAAACTGGAGTGGAAGATCCCAAGGCAACGGAAGAGAGCAAGGATGCAAACAATACGGAAGAGTCGGAAGAGGCCTCCTCGGAACTGAAGCCTGAGGAGCCTGCAAAGAACGAAGAGTAAAACTCCAGCAACACCGACTGCGGCGAAGGCGCAATCTTCTTATCGGTTCCTGGCGCAATTAGGGGACATATGGCAATTACGGTGTTTGGGTGAAAGAATTGCATTGAGTTATGCTATAGGGTTCAATTTGCTATGCTATAATCGCGAGAGGCCTTTTTTCTTATTTAGCCATTCTTATCTCATTTCTGGTTCTTTTTGGAACATCTTTTGGCTTGTTTTTGCTGCGTCGTCGTCGTCGTCGTCGTTATTGTTTTTTTTTTTTTTTTTTAAGATTCATTTGACGCTTGATGCCGCTACATGTATTAGACTAGTCCGTACATATGAGTTATACAATCGAATTTCTCTACAGCATGCCAGTAGCAAAATCTCTACTTATGTCGCCGTTCGTTGTAGTTAGATAGGGCTCATTAACTGACGTCATATCAGTAGCCGAGACCAGAACTTCCCAATTATGTTTTTCATTACATAAGACACTCCATCCTAATGTAGTAAGGTCCTAGGGCAAATCCTATAGCCCAAGCGGGACTCCACCCAACCAATAGACGGTGGGTGCCAAGATTTTGCCCACGACGCACACTAAGCGAGAGAGCAATTCGAAACCAGCCGCTGTGCCAAATCTCGACGTCCCCCGACACCTTTGTCCCTTTTCCCAGTTAGTCGACACCGTTTAACTAACAAACAGCCAAAATGTCTAAGAGAGGGTGAGTGCTGTCTGTTCGGTTTAATTTTTGTTAGCAGATGTTATGCCCGCGAGTGTTGCCGTCAGTTGTCGTTTGTTGTCGCCGTCCAGGGAAGCGAAGAAAATTCGAAAAGAGAAAGTTATAGGGCGAATTATTGGGAAGTTATACGAAAAAATTCGAAGCAGTTTGCGGCTTTGGACGGACAACAGCAAAAACGGAAGGCAGCGCTCAAAGGCGACATGTTGGACAAAAGAAGTACATGCTTCGGATGAAGAAGGGAACGCTGATTTGCTTTCGATTATAGTCGTGGTGGTGCCGCCGGCAACAAGCTGAAGATGTCGCTCGGTCTTCCTGTGTACGTTTGGATGAATCCTAAAACCCCAGCACGATTTTTCGATCCGATCAGAATCTACTATGTCGAACATCGTCTACCCTTTCAAGATCACTCGCCCTTCAGCACCGTCGTCACAAACACATGAATCGCAATGCACGAACTGGAAAAACTGGAGGGAACAAACTCGCTAACGACATGCGTATTATAGTGGAGCCGTCCTCAACTGCTGCGACAACTCCGGTGCTCGTAACCTCTACATCATCTCGGTTAAGGGCATTGGTGCGCGTCTGAACCGTCTCCCCGCCGCGGGTGTTGGTGACATGGTCATGGCTACCGTCAAGAAGGGAAAGCCTGAGCTCCGTAAGAAGGTCATGCCTGCTGTTGTCGTCCGTCAGAGCAAGCCCTGGAGACGGCCGGACGGTATCTACCTCTACTTCGAGGACAACGCTGGTGTTGTGAGTAATGCCCTGGAGTCATTGGATAAGGATGTTGGGAAATGGGAGGTTACGGTTCTGCTCGTTCGGTTGAATTGAAGCATCAACACCCTTGAACCAACATTCTATCCATTGGCCTAAGTTCGGTTGAAGAGGAACGCTTTTGCTAATCATGAACAGATCGTCAACGCTAAGGGTGAGATGAAGGGATCTGCCATCACCGGTCCCGTCGGTAAGGAGGCTGCTGAGCTCTGGCCCGTAAGACAACCCCATTCTCCCTCCAGACAAAAGGACAACATCCAATTAACAAACTCTAGCGTATCGCTTCCAACTCCGGTGTCGTCATGTAAAAAGGGAATCCGAAAATTGATATGGATGGAACGATACCAGCTGGGCTTATGGGTTGCATATGAATTTAAAGCAATTAAAAAAATGGAAAAAGGCGCTTTGAATTTATCCCTTTTTAAGCAGCCATTTCATGTTTTCCTTTTTTTTTACTCGCCCCGGAACTCGATAACTTCTTTTTTACCTTATTCCTCTTTTCTTATAATGGCGACTCGGAGAATCCAAAAAAATCTTTCAAAATTCTTATCCAACTTCTTGTGGTTTGTAGTAATAATAGTTTTTATCCATGTATGAATAACAATTCGTGACAACCGTATCCAAGTACACCATAAGTGCCAAGCTTGTGTATATAATATCCAAAAAAAGAAAGCCAAAACCCTACAACTACGGTGTTAACTCCGTCTGCTGTGGCCCCTTGGTCCCAGTCAACTGCGGGTCACCGTTCTTTCCCTTATGCGAATCCTTTCTCTCCTTCTGATCCTTTTCCAACTGAGGAGATCCTGATTTCGAGGATCCAAAAGCCAAAGCAAGAATGTATACCAAAAACACAATAACCGTCACAAGGTCAGTCACATGAACCGCCCACCAAATATGCTGCACTCCAGCGGCGCACATGGTGATCTCGTATCTCCATTCGTTGACAGCTGGGTCGGCGTCGAACCAGAGAGAGAGTAGACCGGCGTTCCCGCCATACTCGCCCATCATGGAGCGGAGGGTGACCTCACGAATGGACGGTGTGTCTTGCGGAGTATCGTGGTGGTCGACGTACCGTTTTGCTTTCCACTTCCAGGCCTGTTGTTCGAGTTCGGATTCGGATTCAGATGCATCGTCGTGTTGCTCAGTCACATCCTCGTTTGTCCGATTAATGAAATGGACCACGTCGCATCCGGTGTGGTCGTGACCAGTAAGAATCAGTCCGCTACGACCGAATCCGCCAACGGGGGCTTCCTCACTCCCGCTCATGCCAAAAATGCCCTGCAGAATGCCGTTGGTGCTGAGATGTTCACTAAGGTGGTTCTGCTCTCGCAGGCCTCCTTCCAGGAAGCGGGGTGTGTCACCCTCATCGTCGTTTTCATAATACGTAAAGTAAGGCCCATCCGTGCAAATTCCGTCCTCCTTGTGCATGGGGAGATGCGTGAGAAGTAACGTAAAGGTCGTGCGATCCTCAACCGGCCAAGTGCGGTGGGAGATCACGTCGTTGATGTAGTCGTAGCTGTCCGCTTGGATCTTCGCTGAAAGAGCCGGGGAATCCAAGGTCAAGGTATTTAGGTTAATCACATGCAGTGTTGGGATGACGATCGAATTATCATGGTTGGAAAGGGGATGCTGGAAACGAATATCCCAGTTCGCGCGTCCAAATACGCGCTCGAAACGCTCCAACCGAGAGTCACTAGCATCCCCCGAGTATCCAATATCGTGGTTCCCTGCGATGTTGATGATCCTATGTTCCCAAGCAGGATTGGCTCCTAGTTGCTCCAACCTAGATGTATCGTATACTTCATTATTTTCGTGTCCCTTTTGCCCTGTCACAGTAATCTCATCGCTAACCCGTTCACCACCCTTGAATACCCGATCCCAATATCTGTCCCCGCGCCGGTCGAATTCCTCATCCGTCACCCACTGGCTACCAACCAAGTCCCCTAACACTGTGACATGCGACGGACGGGTCCACCAATGCAGCGTACGGTATATATGTGCCAAATAGTAGTCATTTCCCAGCAAATCAAGCCGTTTCTGAGCAGCGCGCAGGCTGCGTGGGACGTCCTTGGTTATGAGAGTGCGCCAAACTGTCGAAATCGTAGAGTACACATTTCGTAAATAGTGTTCAAGGCCACTGATATCGTCGTCGTCGCCGTCATCACCATCGTCGGTTTCGTTCTCTGCATCATTTTCGTTGGCATCATTGTCATCGTCGGGACGGTATTGCAAAGCTAATTTAACCGCAAGCCAATGTTTCTGGATCCGCACCGAGAGCGCATTATCAGGACTCGGGAGCGAACTGTCCCCTTCCAGCTGGGGATCTGCTAGGACTAGCAATCGAAAGATGGCCGGTTCGTCTGCGGAGGCGGTGCCGACATGCTGTCGGAAGGTAGCGAGGAGCGGATTTGTGTCCTGTTTTCCAACGCCTTCTTCTGTTTTTCGAGGCAGCGGAAACGCGCAGCCGTGGAAAACCGGGTAAAGATAGAGGTAGGCCGTGGCCGCTACCGCCAATGGAAGGAGGACGAAGAGAAGACGGCGAGTGAGGAAAAGGAGGGACATCGAGGAGACCCGAATAATAGACCTAGCATTTGCGGGTTTGGAGAAATCGGGAGCCTTTTGTTAAGTTATACCACACTAGAGATACTTGCCAGGTAGGGATATACACTGGCTATAGCCTCGAATCGAGTGTTGATTCAGTGGTGATGCACGGTGCAAAGGGGGAAAAATAGAAAACGAGATGACGATCATCGTCAATCAGAAACATTCGAGGACCGTGGAATAATCGATACTAAACCCAATAACACAGCTGCTTGAAGAAACATGATTTGGTGGGTTTCATCGCTTTGATGGATTCACATTGTATATAGCAGTGGTTTTGTTCTTCAATCAGCTACTAGCTTTGGAGATGGTGTGGTTGGTGGTTTCCCAATACAGAAACTTTCACGTGATTCTGTTTACCTTCTACATTGTATTTCCCCCACCTTTCTTCTCCAAACTCTTACCCATTGAACTGGCTCTGTCTCGCTTGATATAGCTGGATCATGATATGGGTCACTCACTAGAAGAGATGAGAGAACACATTCGCACCTAGCAGAAGCAACTTCGTCGCGTTCTCAAGATAATCCGACTGGAGATTGACAGTTTGAGTAGCTCTATCGGTGCCACCGCATTGCTAGATCTTTGTATTAAGCGCAGCGCTATGTCCGTTGAAGATAAGATTTCCATTCTCAATACTTTGGACCTTACCAGGCTGAAATCAAGATGCCCGGAGCGGAGTATGAAGAGACAGGAATACATTCGAGAAAGCTTCCTGACTCTCGAACATGAAGTGTGTGAGTAGGAATTATAAATCCACTATGAGACTGTGTATCACTTACAATCCCATACATTCAATCTCATTTTTCTTGCCATACTCCCGCAGGGGAATGAATACCTCCCGGGGTCTATGACAGAATGAGCGCCTATGCACATATCTTGACGCCCTGGTAAGCTAAGGAAACATTTGACCCCCTCTCATATTCACCTTATATTCAACAGGGGTAGGGGCTGAAGAGCTCTTCCTTTGCTAGGTCTTTATTTTTCCTTCCAGGGACTCAATGGTCCGCGCAATAGAAGCTAATCTGGAAGGAGGCCAATTTATATTGCGTGTTACAAAATGGTATGACTTCAAACAAGAGGCTAAGGGCTTTAGCCTCTCTTTCTTCTTTGCGCAATGGTGACCAGATAATGCGTTGGTTGAATCTACTGCCGTTGATGGTACGACAGGGCACTGGGAATTGTATGTTTTGGGGAAGGCGTCAATAGGTTTATGGTAGGATATCAGGCGTATGACGTGCTTCCTTTGTGCGATTCTATCTTATGATGCGCCCTTCATGATGGGTAGGGCCAGGTTCCTACTGGCAAATATACAACGTAGGGCAGCGATTAACAGTAAATTCAGCAGCACAAGATAACTACCTATGTATCAACACCCAATTAAAATAGAATAAAATAAATGAAAATAACAGGCATAATATATTTTACCAACCCTCATGCTATATCCATTCCATAACCTATGATACCCTTTTCCACAATATCTAACAACAAAAACGAAAATAGCTAACTAAATAGGAACCCCATATCAGGCATAAAACGAGACGTACAAGTCAAAGAAAAAGCATGAGAACGAAGCAAAAAACCGGAACAAGGGGTATATCACATAAACGCCAAACAAGATATTAGCAACTGCCAGAAAAATGGCGTCGCATTATGAGGTAAGTATATTTGAAAATCGATAATCAAATATTAATGATTATCCCGTCAATCCATCGAGAAGGGAAATATTAAGGAGAGAAAGAAAGATGAGACAAAAAAAAAAGAATTAGCTCGACTTTTCAGTCGTTTCTGAAATCAAATTCGAGGAGCCGTTGTCAAAAGGGTTACTAGCAAGCGGGCTCGATGGAATCTGGCCACCATCATCACCCCTAGTGGGAGTCTCAAGACCAAGACCCAGACCGGTACCGTCGTTCATGGTCGGTGGCTCTTTGCCCGCCTCTTGCGCCCGTTCTTCGGCCTTGTCCTCGTCTTCCTCTTGAGGCGTTGGAGTGGCGAGAAGCGCATGCGGTCGCTGGTTCATCAGTCGAGCTTGCTTCAAACTAACGGTCTTTTTATCAATGTTGTAGGTGGTCTCGACTGGAATTTCCATGTCACGTTCGATAGTCGCTTTCATGAGAGCAGCCATCCACAAGCGGCCTTCTTTGACAGTATCCACTTGGAAATAATGGACGGCAGGCTTGGTGAATTGGACACTGCGAGCCACGCCGGCTTTCGGGGGCACCAACTTGAAAAAGAACGGCCCGCTGCTTTCGGACTTGGACAACTTTTCCGTAGGTAATTGGGCAGCACCGGCGGGCGACGTTGGCGATGCAGTAGCACCAGTGAGGGTGGCATGTAGCGTGATAATTGGGTCGTTGTCTGCTCGAAGAACACGATGCCCAGTAATGTCAATCAGACCTCGTTCCTCTTTGTCCTTATCCGAATAGTAATACGACAAGCGACGACCCCGCAAGACAAAGAGGCGAGGCTTCCACGTTGTCATCAGGTTCGAAGATCGCTTCTTCATCCAACCCGAATAATCACATTGTGTCATTTGCTCATTTGGAGACTTCTTCTCTAATCCTTGGATGTACGCACTTGTGTCCTTCTTGGTCTTGACGGAGGTCTTGACAGAGGGCTTGGGGCGTGGTAAAGGGAAACCACCGGCGCCATCTATCGCTTTCCCAGATCCATCAGTGCTCTGGCGTTCAGTGCTAATGCGTTCCGAACTCTTGGATGTGGCAGATGGCGTGGTTGATCCAGTTCGGATAGATGACGGATCCGAGTCCTTTATCGGTGATGAAGGGACTCCCGACATGTCGACTTTTCCGACAATGTCTGTCGTCGTCCGAAGGCCGACAGCACGTCGAATTTTAGGACCAGCATTTTTGATATGTTGCTGGAACGGCGATGAGGAAGAACGCGCAGATGATTCTGCACCGGTTTTACCACTTCCACTGCTGCCAACCAAAGACGAAAAGAACCCGGTTCCAGAAGCTGTCTTATCCTCTAATGAGGCCGCATTGGATGATTGCGAGCTGTGACCGGACCGGTCGACAATGCGCGTGCTAAGACTCCGGATACGCCCCTTGGGGGGTGGAACGGGTGGACCCGAAGAAGACAGCTTCGACGAGGCGAAGGCATGGTTAGCGGCATCGCGAATCGAGTCGATGCTTCCAATACGAGAGTGCCGTTTGCCCACCCTAAAAGGTTCGTCGTTGTAGCTTGACTTCCTGGAATGGCTGATACTCCCACTAGCCGCGGAACCCCGTTTGACCAGCACCCGCTTGCTTTTCTTGGTGTCACCCTCGGGCCCTGAGAAGTATCCACGGTCCAGGTCATCGTACCGGTCCGTCACCGAAATGGCTGAATCACACTCATTAGGGTCTGCGCCGCGTGCTCCTTGCTGGGAATACGTGCTCTCTGATGTGGTCGTCCCCAGAGACGTACCTGGACGAGGGGAAATTCGTTGGTTTCCACCAGCCATGGACCAAGCTCGGTCAAATGAGGACTTGGGCTGATGCGACGCACGAGGGGGCGAGTCAGCCAACTCGAAAGAGCGGTTGGTCGTGTCAATCGACGAATGACGGCGAGAATGGTTAAAGTTTCGAACGGATGCAGCCGAGGGCCTTTTTTCAACACCGATGCTATAGGTCGGAGCGGGCGAGGTATTGCTCTGCATATTTCCACTGAACCGGGGATGTTGATACGACGAAATGCTTGAACCTCGTGACTGATGGTAACTGCCAGTCTTTTCGGAAAAGGTTGGGATGCGTGGGAGGAAGGTACCCGTATGTTCGGGACGCTCTTCTGACGTCCGAGGATAGGAGGCGGATTGCCCCTTGATCTCTTCCTGAAAAGCTTTCACTTTGTGCCAGGTCTTCAAACGGCGGCCCATGACACCGAAATCAAACTCTTTCATCATAACGAAATCCTGAGACATATCAAGGAGGACGTCACCGGTAATTTCTTGCTCTTCAAAGATGTCACAGTGTTTGTCATCGACGTCAAGCTCTCGGAGGCGCTTTGCGGTTTCATGCTGATCCCAGGCGCGCACCTGTTCCTCGGTAGGTTGACTTTCTTCCTCTTCGTCCGTCTCATGGCCATTGATGTAGGACATACGGTGCCCGAGATGGCTGCTATACTCGCTCTCGGAATCGTTTCGCACTCTGGGTTCCGGAGGCGCCAAGCTATGTCGTGGGGTACTCAAGTCGGTGATATGCTCATCGATAACGCTCAAGGTCTCGTTCATGACCGGACTGTCCTGACCACTCATCTGATGCGCAAGGGAATGTTTGAACGACTGCTGAACATCAAGAGTCATGTTTCGAGTTGGCAGTGGAGACGAGCTCGATCTTTGTTGCGGCTGCAGTTGTTGCTTGGGCGAAGGGGGTGTTGAAGGATCGATATCCGGCACCTGCATACCGGAGGCGCTAGCATGGCGCGAAGCTTGCGGGGTGGACTGGCCACTTTTCAATGCAACCGGCGCACCTAGGATTACATCGGGCTCTTCATTTTGCGAACCGGAGTCGCGGTGCTGTGACGTATCCGTTTGCGGTCGAGTGTTAATTCGCGGGCTGAAGGTAGTATAGACTGTGTAGTATTAAATGTCAGCGATCGCAAAAACATACGCTATATTTTTTTGAGTCGTAGCGAACCTCCAGGAAAAAGACCGGTCATTCCTGTTTTTGAATGCTTTCCGAGAAACCATCCGTCGCCAAAACCATCGTCTAGTTCAATTAACTCGAGCCTGTCTCCTCGGCGTAAAGTAAGTTCGTCGTTACCGCGCGCATCGAAGTCATCTATGAAGTAATCACAATTAGCTTTGAGGGGACAGGAAAAGGAAGGGGGAGACTTCTCGCAGAAGCGATACTAGCATGCGACCACAGCGGACGAGTTGACTTACGGACAACAACCAGGAGATCGCCGGGCTGGACACCTCGGGGAGGACTTGACAAAGCCATTGTAAATCAAATATCCCACCGAAGTCAAGCAAAAAAAGAAGTAGATCACAGCGAAGAGTGGTCGTGGCAATCGATAGCAGCGGACGGATTGCGCAGGAAGGACATGGGGTTCCCGGCCGCTCTCACGGGTAATTAAAGGATAATAAAGGCTGGAAAATCGCCCACACAAGGGACAGGAAATTATTTCCTTTGCTCCCCCGCAAACGGTCACCAGTGGCAGGACACAAAATAGTCTAGTTGATTGCCAGTATGGAAGATAAATCCGAGAGGTGGCAGGAAAGAGGGATAGAGTAAGAAATGGACTGGAATGAAGATAATGGATGGCGGGGCCGCGCAACGTAATATCGAGAGGTCCTTAGACTTAATAGGAACAAAGTCACGAGTCGCGGGATACTTTGATTGTTTTCATGTGGAATTAGAAGAAAACAAAGGAGAGAGTGGATATAAATGAAAAGGTGAATACGAGAGAGAGAGAAAAAAATCTTAAAGGGAGGTTTTATGAAGGGATGAAGCAGCGACGTCGCTCGGTTTGACGAAACAGGGCTGCCAGACACGGCGGCAAGGCGGCGCCAAACAGCGCTTGGTGCAGTTAATGATATGGGAATGATCAAGAGAAGGAGAATAAGAGACGAGAAGAATGAATAAATGAATGAATGACAAAATTGAGAAATGAATGCGTGGCGCTCAGCAGAAGGCGTTCCCTGGTTCAGGTTCGCCGGCGAGTCTGCCCGAAAATTTATGATAATAGTGAAGATGAAGAGAAATGAGAGTAAGAGAGAAAACAGGTAATAAATAGGCGTTCGAGAGGAAAGAAAGAAACAATGAGCGTGTGACAAGTTCGATGTTTGACAGCAACGGGAAAGAATGTGTGTTGGCTTGACAAATATATACGATTGCTACTCCGTACAATCCATCTCTTATACAGAGTACAGGGCACGATAAGGAATAATTCTTCAGTGAGGCAATCTTTCAGGCGACACAGAGTTTGGACTGATGTCGGTGCTCGTTTCAGCGCTGGTGATACATCAGATGGAAGACTCAGGGTCAGTTCTACTTGTACGGAACACTCTCTACTAATTTTAAGACTGTCAATAGAGACACTATTGCCCTGCTATGAGCCCAATTGTTTGTTCTTCTCTGCAAAGTATGCTGACGAGTTATCTCACTCTATACTTCTCAGACGGCCCAATGGCGGCCACACCAATAGCGCCCAAGACTGAGAATCACATTGGATACTTGAGACTAAAACTAGACTATTGGTGACAGTACTTTTGTGGCGCATGTCAGAATATGTATCATCCCATTTTTTTGGGTCAATTGTGAATAGTTCGGGAATAGACTAAAAAATCCTACAGAGTACTCTTTATGTGTCCAATTGACTTATAAAGTAAGAGATCAGCAGAAGATCTCGATTCAAAAAGTGTATATTTTTATTTGTTTTCATGACTTATTAATATTATTATCATTGTAGATCTCATTACGGGTCGGTAGCTCAGTGGTAGAGCATCAGATTGCAATGTGCCAATAAGTAGCCAATTATCTGGTGGTCGCGAGTTCGATCCTCGCCCGGCCCTTTTTTTTTGCCCCCTCCTTCCCTTTTTTTCTCTATTCTTTTTCTTCTGCCTTTCTCTTTTTACTCCTCCAACCTCTATTCCGTAGAGATTGTTTGCTCTCTCTCTCCTTCCTTGTATATACATGCACATATTATTCTGTCAAGATCCATCTAGACTCCCCATGTTTGCTATTGTCTGCCAATTGGTAACCAAATCGGATCTCATTCCCATCTCCGCACCTGCAGCTTTCATCGAGACGGCTTATGCCAATCTTCATGCTGGAGGGAATTAGATGAGATGATAATCTGCTCTCTCTCTTTCTGGCTTCCGCAATGTTCCTTCTGCTTCCAGTCACTATACAAGTACAACAGTGCATGTAGGCTTTTTTGTTTTTTCATTTTATTTTTGCACCGTTTGATTTTGAACAAAGAACGCAAACAAACCTCGACAATTGAATCAATTTAATAAACATCTCCATCTCTACTTCAACACCATTTCTTCTTAACACTTTCTTCTTAATACCCTCAACTATACACTCTTATCATCCTTCTACTATCAACTACATAAAATGGCAAAATGCCGCCCAAAGTCCGTCCCCACTTATCTAATCCGCGTGCCGATCATGATGAAGTCGAGTCTTGCAATTCCACCGCTAGCCTTTTTCTAGGCGGCCGGCGCAAATCTTGGATGTTGGATTCCAATACCTTCGATCTTACTCCCACTCACTCTCGCTCGAATTCGACTACTTCACTGTCTGCTTCCACCTCCCAGCCTCACCCTACTCCTCCTGCCCCTCCTCCACCTCCGCCACCTTCGCGTCCTCATCGTCCTTCGAGCGATAACAACGCCACCACCCCATCCTCGTCCTCTTCCGAGCACGCGTCTAGTGCTCCGCAAGGCATACGAAATCTGTCCTCGCATTTGCCGTCTTCTCCTTCTCGCACTCCGTCGACCTCGACTCCGGCTTCTGCTGCGTCGTCTCCCCCTGACAACCAACTGCCTGCTCCCGTTGGTCCTACGCGGCCCTCCGCTTTTGCTCCGGATAAGAATGGTCGATTGGATTCGCAGGTGACTGTTACCACTGTACTCGCGCCGGATTCAAGTTTAATGTCTCCAGTCACCCCGGGAGAGTCGCTCCACCAGCAACAACTACAATTCCTACAATTACAACAGCAGGCGCAAACGCAGCACATAGTTTCGTCTTTTTCTCCGGGCAATCCGAGCTTATCCACGGCGTCAACTGCAACCCCTGCGACGACTGCCACGTCCGGCGGGGGTCAGACCAGCGCGTCTAGTACCAGTCAGGCCTCCTCCCTCCCCTCGCCCGATCCGAGCGATCCCTCCTATCCAAGTCCCTCGAGTGCGGTGGATAAGAATAACAGAGATCAGTCATGTCCTGTTTTCCCATCTCCAGCTACCAGGCCGGCACAGATACAAACTCCGCAGTCGCTGAATTCTCCTCAGGTCAGGGACGCGGGGCTACCTGCCGTGGGACTGCCTGTAGCGGGTACTTCGACTGCTCTGAACACCGTTGCGGTGTCCCCACAGCATGATCGAGCATACTCATTTCCCATGACTCTTACTACTCCAGCACCCCAGCAGATAGCTGGACCCAACTCGACCGATGTACAAAGTGACAATGCTTTCTGGGCACAATCACATCAGTCTCTGGACATGTTTATCAACGATTATTCCAAGACGGTTGGCTTGTCAGACTCCGTGGAGCTTCCTCGCGTGCGTCTTCTCCGCGATGCTTGCAATTCCCGAGACTTGTTATATTTGGCATTGCATCAAGCGTATTGTCTCTCAACATGGGCTCCATCCCAGTTATCATCGCTTCCGGAATATTCTGGGTCTGCGATTCTCGGTCTTAAGGTGGTTGAGCAGCTTCTGGTGGAAAATCAGCGACTGTCCTCCGGTTTTTTGGAATGGTGTAGTCTGTTCCCTCGTGATCCCGAGCTCATGACGACGAGCCCCCAGTACAGAGCGGCCTCGCAGCAGGTCGCACGATGCTTAGTCTCTCTTCATGAGAACTGGCAGACATATGATACACAAGTGAGGGCACGTGCCTATCCTCCGTTGATCGATGAGTTGGTGGTGCGGTTTGGAGTAACATCCTCGGTGATGTTATCAATTGTATTTTTGGCTATGTGCCGGCGGGTGTACGGAGGTAGACACGAAGCACAATTGAAAGATTTGTGGCTCCGTAACAAGCAAAATTACAACCATCGCTTCCAAACCGCACAACAAATAACCCCCGAGCAGATGCGGCTTGAAAATGAACAATTGATCAAGGCTTACTTGGCATTGCACACGGCGCATGTCAACTCACCCTTAGTCGTCACTCCAGCAGTTGGTTCGCCACAGGTCAACTCGCCACAGCTTGTGACCGCTCCTCACTCATTTAGCTCTCATGCGAGGAGACAAAGCATGCCGTCACAACCACCGACACCATCACTACCAGCAGCTTCTCAAAAACATTCTCAACCCGCATCTCCTGCAACGATATCGTTGTCTGAAAGTAGAGGCTCAGTGGCAAGGCCGGTCACTGTTCAAACTGGGCCTAAGCATCACGTCAATCAAAACTCCCATATTCCCACAACTGTTTCCAATTTACCCACTCAATTCACCACTAATGCACATGCCCGCGTCCCTAGCACTGGTGCGAACAAGCCTTCATCCCGTGGCGTGGCCACTGTCCCGTACAGTCCATCAGCACCCACGGTTGAAAGTGCTCCGCCTGGTGTGTACTACAATCCGCAATGGATGATCGCACAACAAATTTTCGAGCAACCTTCCTTACCGCCAATTCATGAAACGGCACCTCCAACCAATACCAATCCGGCATTACCGGAGCCAGGACTACCAGCCCAGCAAGCTTCAGCATTGCGTGCTCCTCAGGTTCGAACAAACGCTATTACAGCGAATACACCAAATCTTACTCGGGCGAGAGCCGAAAATGGGTCGAATAGGCAACCCCGGCAATTGGGTCCGACCACGCCCGCCTTTCGCGGCTCTGTTGCGGCCCGGCCACAGCAGACCCGGACACCTGTCGCTCAGACCACGCTTCTTCCACAGCCTGGATGGATTCCTGTCAACACTGTCCGGCCAAATTCTCTTCGGGTTGGCCTTCACCAGGCTCATCTTCGAGATCCCATGCTGAAAATGATACACCAGACCCCAACTGGCGAAAAAGAGACCGAACTGTTTCAGTATCTACGGGCGTTCATGGTGCCTCCCACGCCTTTGGGATTGGTCGAATGTGGATTCCATTGGAATTTCGTTCTAGGCCCTGCCCACTGCCAAAAGATGGCTCGTTCTATCTTTTGTGGGACTGGAGAACGCTCGCTACGTGTCCTCGTCGAGGGTTGTCAAACCTACCGCCTCCGGTGCATTAAGGTACCGCCATCAGCCTTGAAACTTACTGGACATGATTGGAGTATCGCAGAGACGGTCTGGCCAAGTGTGTTCTATATCTTCGTGAATGACGTGGAGCTCTACGTGCGTCGAAAGGTGCACAACGGAAAAGATATGCCATTAGACATAACGGATTATCTGCGTGAAGGCATCAACAGGGTTTCTATTCACTTGATTCGCAGCCCAGCTGAGGCCAAGGATGTGTATTACGTGGCCGGGGTCGAGGTTCTTGATATCGCGGAATATGCTACGGTTAAGAGTAGTGCACGTGAGCTGCCAGCGTCTGAATCTCGAGCTCGAATTCAACAGCGCTTGTCAGCTCTTGCGGCAGATGACGAGCTGAGCATTGTCAATGATGACCTTACTGTGAATCTGGTCGACCCCTTTATGGCTCGCATCTTCAACACCCCTGTCCGTGGTAGCACCTGTGCGCACCAGGAATGCTTCGATCTCGACACATTCCTCATGACGAGAGCTTCCAAGTCCGGTAAGGGACCCATGAAAGAGAACTGGAAATGCCCGATCTGTGGTGAAGACGCTCGTCCGACAAGCCTTATAATCGACGGTTTCCTGGCCGAAGTGCTCGCCGAGCTCAAACGCACCAACCGTGTGGACGATGCCCGAGCGATTCATATTAAAGCGGACGGCTCCTGGGAGTTGAAGACCGATCGGGAATCTCAAGCTGCTGAAGATCGGATCGGGAGCAGGGCTGATAGTGCTAATGAAGTTTCTGCAAAACGAAAGCATGATAATGTCACGAGTGCGGCTCCGTTTCCGCAGAGGCTTAAGACCGAAGTATCGTCCGCTCCTAGCACGGGTGCTGCACGCAGTCCTCAGTCTGCTCCTCAGGTTATTGAGTTGGATTAGGCTGTTCTTGTTTACCTGTGCTGCTATACACGTGTGGCATGGATGATGATTCTACTTTTATCTTTTTTCTTCTATTTTTCATCTTTTTGGATGCGTTGTTTTATGTATATGATACCCGAGTTCATTTTTTTCATCAGGTAGGTAAAATGTTTATTCTTCGTGGACATGGCAAGGCGTTGTTAGTTGTTTTCTCTTTTCCTTAGTCTGTATGCTGGATTTTGTCTATCTTTGTTCAAGTCTGTGCTTATTATGCATACAGGATTGATCTGTTTGAGCTTGACCTTTTTTTTGCGTTTCCCTCTTCTTCTCTATGGCTATATACATCCTTACCTGGCATTGTTTTCTTACTTTCTATGCACATGATGGACGACTGCATTGCGTACATTTATATAGAAAGGTTCTTCTAATCGCTCAAAACCTTTAATCTATATCTTGGATATTTTAAGTTTGTAAATTAGACTATATATAACAAGAAATGCTCTTTAATAGATGCCATTCTCGACCTCTTATCATTACATTAAAACAAACAAACAAGCCCATCCCAGATACAGATACATTATCATCCCAACCAATACATCCTAACGTGACTATTTCCTAACCCTCCTAGCATGACTAACCAAATTCTCAATAACACCCTCAAACGCCTCCTTCTCCTTCACCAGCTCATCATACCGTTTCAGCCAGTACTCCAGCACCGCGTTCGCCGTCTGCGTGACGCCGTGTAACTCGTCGACGTGCGATTGTAGTTCCGGGTCTGTGAGGCCTGAGAGCGCAGCGTCAGTTGTCGAGCAAAGGCGGCCGACGGAGGAGAGGTCGAGGTCTGGTGGGGGTTGTGGTTGGCGGCTGCGGGAGTAGGATGTTGTGGATTTTGTTTGTTGTTGTTGGGCTGTACTTGTTGTGGTCGAGGATTGAGTGGTTGATGCGGCTGTTGCTGATGTGACTGTGGAGGTAGTTGTATCGCCTGGGAGGACGAGTTTCTTTTGTTTCGAGGCGGGCAGGATCTCGTCTAGATCGACGGGGACGCCTAAGGAGACGAGGAAGAGGCGACGGATTCGCGATTTGACCCAGTTTTGGGGCTGGAGAGGGGGTGGCGCGACGAGTTGGGACCAGAGGGAGAGAGAGCGGTCTGTATGGAAGATGGCGGAGGCGTTTTCGATGGGCTGGACTGGGGGGAGGGAAGTAGTGTTCTTGGACGTGGGGAAGAGACGGTTGAGGGGGTCTTCGAGGGCGGCGTGGAGGTCGGGAAGGGATTGGATGGTGTCGAAGTCTATGAGTGGTGGCTGTTGTCGTGGATTAATATTGGGATGGGCGATATCATTGTATAGGCGGTACTTACGACTGAAAGTGTTGGCGGTTGAGGTGCTGGAGTTGATGCGCCTTCATACATGGCCTCGGCTTCAACAACCTCCTCGGGCTCTTGGAAGCCACCGTCAAAGTCTCCAAAATCATCATCTCCCATCTCTTCTTGTTCTTCTGCAAAGTCGTCGAAGTCGTCCACGGCATCATCTTCGTCCTCTGGCAGAGCCCCCGGCATAGCTGTGCCATTATCGTCAATGTTGTTCTCGCCATCCATCTTTTGCTGGTCATATCCAATTATAGCTGATGATTCCTGCTCGACACTAGTCGCGGGCGACGATTGCAGATCTGAATTGGTCAATCGTTCCTTAACATCCTGCGTGAAGCTGGAGGGGAATATAGAAGCTTACCTGGAGCATCTGGCACAGTTTCTACTGAATCCGGTAAAGCATCACTGGGCCTGCGACGATGTGCGCGTGGCCTTGACTCGGACTCCTCTTCAGTCGGAGTCTCTACTTGTGAAACCACTGTCTCTGGCACAGCCGTACTATCAACAGCATCATTGGGCTCGGGCTCGGGGTTGAGTTCCGGTGTGCCACCTGACTCCGGGGCCGTCGTTACAACATCAGGAACCGCATCTGCTCTGCGCTTATCGTACGCATCTGTGCCGGGAACATCGCCATGGCTTGGATGTTCTGGGTCGACCCTTTCGACAACCGTCCGGGGAACTGGAAGGTTCTCGGACGGGGATTGCGCTGTCGATTGACTTCTGCTGCGTGAACCCTCAGGGATCACCTCGACCTCATCTGGAACCGAGTCATTCCCTCTCTTCCCGTAGGCGGCTGTTCCAGGGACTTCTCCATGGGAGGGGTTATCGTCCACTTTCTCGACTCGAGTCCGGGGAATAGGAGAAGCGTGACCGGAGGCTGTTCGAGAGTGTGAGCCTGGATTGCCCTCACTGGCGTCTGAGAAGTGATCCTCATCGTCACTGTTGGGTGCTATAATACAATTAATTCACTGTTTTGCTCAAGCCATTTATAAACTAAATCGTACCAGATTCCTGGGCCCCGGGGTCTTCTAACTCCACGCTCTTTTGAGGGGGTTCCAGGTGCGAATTGGGTGGATTCTCCGGCATTAGGATAGGTTGAATTTCCAATAATAACTCATGCGGTTTGGACTTGAGATAGTGGTGAGAAAAAAGGACATGCGACGAGGTGCATCCGTTTCAATACTCCGTTAGTTCTCAGTATGTTGTCACTTTGTCGTTGCCGCTGGAGTCCAGACCTTCTGCCTGAGGCATATATACCTTAGGTATCAAGTTAGACGCCAGCCGCCGTAGCGCGCTTCCGCCTTCTTTCCAGCAACGCAAAGACGTTCTTCCAGCTCTCCATCGTTGGGTTTGTTGCTATAGGATTGAGGGATATCTACGGCGTGTTGTCTACTGCAAATTCTGAGGTTGTCATCGTTTATCCTGCAAATATCTTGATCCCTGGGCGCAGTAAGTTTTTGCACGCTCGTTCCCGCCGACTGTTGACTGACTGTTTTGCTCTGCTTTTTTTTTTACCTACCAGGGCAGCTTCATTGACTTTTTCTGTTCACCTCACGCACCATGTCGTTCAGCTTCAATCCCCCATCCTCAGGCGGAGGATCATCCAGTGGCCTTTTTGGCTCTGGCTCTGGCAGTTCTAGTCCCTTTGGTTCCAATCCGAACAGCTCCAACACCGGTTCAAGCAGCGGTCTCTTTGGAAATGTAGGCGCATCGTCAACCCCCGCCAGCTCAGGAGCGTCTCTATTCGGAAACAAGTCTTCGACCCCTCAGGCTTCGTCTGGTCCCTCACTCTTTGGTTCCGGCACTAGTGGTGCATCTGGCAGCAGCACACCCAGCTTCAGCTTCGGTACGCAGAACAACGCCGGTTCAGGTACTCAGTCGTCAGGGTTGTTTGGGAGTGGATCTACAACTCCCAAGGCGAGCGAAGCTCCTGCATCTGGTCAGGCGAGCAGCGGTGGATTGTTTGGCAACGCGCCGAAGCCTGCAGGTGGCTTGTTTGGAAATACGGCTACTCCTGCCCCAGCTGGCGCAGGTCTTTTCGGCAACACGTCTACCACTCCAGCTGGACCTCCTCCGCAGGGCGGTACCGGCCAAGGGCAGTCTCTTTTTGGCCAACCGGCACAGAAGCCAGTCGGCGGTCTCTTTGGAAATGCGACTCCCAACACCACCTCGTCAACGACCCCAACCGCTGCCACGACAGCAACAGCCCCTACTACCACACCAGCGCTATTTGGAGGAGGATCGCAACCACAGTCGGGTGGCGGCCTCTTTGGAAACACACAACAGCAGAAGCCAATGTTTGGATCGACACCATCGGCATCTACGGGCGGTGGCCTTTTCGGGAATAAACCGGCAGAGTCGACGACCGCGGTCACGACCAGTGCGGACAGCGGTACCAAGCCCCCTCTCTTTGGAGGTCCGACAGCCACTCCAGCAGCGGGCGGACAAGGTGCGCAGGCACCGTCGCTCTTCAAACCACCTACTGTCACCACAGCCACTAATGAATCCTCTACTACGCCTACCACATCCACCACTCCGGCCAAGCCAATGTTCGGTTTAGGAAGCACCACCTCTTCAAGTACTCCGTCTGCTACTCCTGCAGCTGCTCCTCTCACGGGTGGCTTATTCTCTGGTCTTGGTGCAGCCAAGTCGACGGCGACCAGCACTCCCGGGACCGCCGCTCCTTCGGCCCCTAGCACCCAACCGGCGGCCACTGGTGGACTGTTTGGGAACAAGCCTGCGGAATCCACGCCGTCAACACAGCCAGCCAGCACTGCTGCCGGCGTAGGAACCACTACGACCGCACCAGCGACTACCGCGCCGACCACTGCGACGACAGGACCCTCCGCTGCTGGCACAACCGCAGGGACGACCGCCGCACCACCAGGCGCCGGTCTGGGTGCTTCGACTGCCGGACCAACCCCTCCTGCTCAGTCTCGCTTGAAGAACAAGACGATGGATGAAATCATTACCCGATGGGCTACAGATTTGACCAAGTACCAGAAGGACTTCCGGGAGCAGGCCGAAAAGGTCGCTGAATGGGACCGCATGCTGGTAGAGAACGGCACCAAGGTGCAGAAGCTGTACGGAAGTACTGTCGACGCAGAGCGTGCCACGCAGGAAGTGGAACGCCAGCTTGGATCTGTCGAGGGACAGCAGGAGGAACTTAGCTCGTGGTTGGACCGGTACGAACGTGAGGTCGATGAGATGATGTCGAAGCAAGTTGGACCTGGCGAGGCGCTTCAGGGACCCGACCAGGAGCGTGAAAGGACGTACAAACTGGCCGAGAAGCTTTCTGAGCGTCTGGACGAGATGGGCAAGGATCTGTCCAGCATGATTGAAGAAGTCAACGGTGCTTCGGCAACGTTGAGCAAGACCAGCAAGGCAGATGAACCGGTAAGCTCTACACTTTTTATTAGTAACAATAGAATGCTAACAAAAACTAGATTTCTCAAATTGTGCGCATCCTCAACTCGCACCTCTCGCAGCTCCAACTCATCGATCAGGGAACGACAGAGCTGCAGGACAAGGTCAGCACGGCGCAGAAGGCAGGCCAGACTCTTTCCTCCCGGTTCGGATATGGATTCAGTAGCTCTATCGGCGGCGCGAGCGCCGCCGATGATTTCTACCGGTCTTACATGGGACGTCGCTAATTTGCATGACTGTTGTGGGAGTTTATGTTTTGGGGTTTCTTTAATCCTTTTTTTACTGCGTATTGGATTTCTCCTAGATATAATGATGACACCGAGTTTTCTTACGCCTATTTTCTGTTACTAGGGTTGTCATATGACACTTGAGAAGTAGAGAATCGTGATTATAGTCTTAATAGCTATACATGAAATCATAAGCAGCTCGTAGTCTATCTCGCTCGAAATCACGAAGTATGAGGGTCGACAAGACAGACGTCAAGTCTAGGAGCAGAGGATATCGAGGAGTGAGGATGTATGAATACAAGGTAGAGAGTATGTGGCAGTCGGAATCTACTGCTGCTTGCCCTTGCTCAAGTCGTCGCTGTTGAAACGAGTCGTTAGCTCTGCTCCGAGGTATTATGGATTCAGAGTGAAAAGGCGGGGTGCGTACACATGCTTCTCCAGCTCATTCAGTTGATCACGCTGTTTGGAGAGCCTCTCCTTGAGGGCCTGGAGTCTGTACGGATAGATTGGTTATTATCTGACCGCACAGGATAAACTATATCGGGTTAGATTGGACGTACTTTTCCTGCTCCTGCTGCTTAATGTAGACGGCTTCATTTGCGGCTTCACGGCGGGAGAACGAGTCACTGTTGGTTGGCATAGTTAGCATCTGTTCAAGGTGCATGGCATGATGTCATCCGCTTTCTTCTCTCGGCTCTGTCCATTGAAGACAACACAGCGAAAGAGACCAAGACAGGAATATTTCATAAGCACAGAAAAGAAAGGAATACATACGATGAAGCAGCACCACCCGTCTTGGGGGCACCAGTGTCACCCTCACCCATCCTGGGAGCGAGAGCAGAAAACGAACGGTTTCCGACGAGACGGTTGGCGGAGGTGAGAGGGCGAGCGATGCTTTGACGGAACATATTGCTCGGCTTCTGTCTTGCAGTTGAGTTTAACTTAGAGGAATGTACTTGTAGAATATAGTAAAAAGGGAAGATGGAAGTCGTAGGAGTGTTCGGAGCAAGTAGATGTGATGGGTCAACCGGATGCAAGAGACTATGACGACAACGGATGTATCATGTGATTTTGATGAGTCAGCGCCAGCAGGTAATTAACCAAGTTACTTGTAACTAAGTGACTCGCCCAGGTCAGGTGAGAGATGACATGCTATTAATATCGTTACAGAGTACTATTATAATAGAGACGGAGAATTAAGGTGCTTTCGTTTCTGGAATCCTGTAATGCAAGGAGCGTCACAGATATTCTGTATTGTATGGACTACAAACTATGGATTATGTATGTCCCCTGATTGCATCGCACCCGAGAGATCCTCGCTCGGATCCGATACGGTCTAGCAGCGTTCGAGAATAGACAGGACTATCCTATAATTATTCCGGCTAGGGTGAAAATCAAGGCCACTATTGAAGTGGCAGGCCGGGTGCTTTTCGAATATCAATACTCCTTAGTGTTGGCCATAGTAAAGCCGTAGAGTAGGGGCTAGTTGTGCTAGTCCCGTGACTGAGGATTGGCGGACTCTGCGAATAGGGATGACGAGGGACGGCCCACCGAACCACATAGAATTCCGTACGAGTTGTTGAGGGCAGCATGGAATAGAATAATAACAGGAGAATGAGGATATAATTGATTTATCACTATCAAAGAGAGAATATATAAATTATTATTGTAGAGCAAGAGAAATAATATTGGCACGTGGTGATGATTCTGTAATGTAAGCCAGCGGTAATACGGGCGGTAATGATGCACTCCGCGGCCCATTTCCCCTGTAATGGCCCAAACACACCTCTTCCTTCATCTCTGTCTATGTACTGAGTCTCCCCCACCAAAACCTCCCTCTGCGCCTCTCCCCCCCATTTCCCTTTCTCTCTCCATCTTCTTCTCATAAACAACTCTCCTTCCCCAATCTCCCACTTTAAACTGCTATTTTATTCTCTTTCCCAAACAATCACCTTTTATTTCCCCTCTCAGTGATATCCTATTCCTCTTTTTTAATCCTCTACACTTAGGTGAGACATCCTCTCTTCCCACTCTGGCTGTTATGTTACCGTGTTCTTGTTTCCCCTCCCACACTACCCTCTCCCATGTACCACTCCCGTCATCGCAACGAAAAAAGAAAAAGAAAAAAAAAAAAAAAAAAAAAAAAAAAAAGGGAACCAAGTTATTGTGGTTGCAACTGTGTATCCTCCTGCAGTCGCACTGCCATCGCCATCTCTGCTGTGTCCCAATCCTCTCTTGATCTATGTCGGGCGGTGGTCCCTCCAGGTCTTAGCCCGCGCGACACCAAAGAATAGGAGGTGGGAAAAGAGGCCAGCGCAACCCATTTTGTTACCATCTCTCGACGACCAAGCGAGGGCTCGCAATGGCTCTATCGCTTATTCTACGTGATTCGTCTTTTCCTGATGACGGCCCGACCTGCCTGGTGACCACACAGAGAGCCTCAAGGGAGGCGGCGATGGCGGCGGCAGCGGGGGGAGAAGTGAGAACGACCAACCAACCAACCATTCGAGCCCACAGCCTCACTTCCACACTTTCTGCGTCATGAGAGCCATCTACTGGTTCTCGTTGGTTTTCGGGAGTGTTGGGAAATTATCACGGGAGAGGGAGACTGAGAAATTCATTGTTTTCTTCCACTGTTTTTATTGGAATGATTGCCGCTAACTATTCATTGTTGATTTCCAGTACAACATTTCACAATGGGTCAGGAAGATGCTGTCTATCTCGCCAAGCTCGCTGAGCAGGCTGAGCGCTATGAGGGTACGTTCGCTTGCTCCCCGTTTTTCGCTCTTCAGGCAACCCCGTGTTGACAATGCCCTCCAGAGATGGTCGAGAACATGAAGGTCGTTGCCTCTGCCAACGTTGAGCTTACGGTTGAGGAGCGGAATCTCCTCTCTGTTGCCTACAAGAACGTCATTGGTGCTCGCCGTGCGTCGTGGAGAATCGTCACCTCCATCGAGCAAAAAGAAGAGTCCAAGGGCAACGAGTCCCAGGTCACCCTCATCAAGGAGTACCGCCAGAAGATTGAGGCTGAGCTGGCCAAGATCTGCGATGACATCCTTGAGGTTCTCGACAAGCACCTGATTCCTTCGGCCCAGTCCGGTGAATCCAAGGTCTTCTACCACAAGATGAAGGGTGACTACCACCGTTATCTTGCTGAGTTCGCCATTGGCGACAAGCGCAAGGGTGCTGCCGACGCTTCTCTCGAAGCCTACAAGAGCGCCACCGAGGTCGCTCAAACTGAGTTGGCTCCTACCCACCCTATCCGTCTCGGGTTGGCCCTGAACTTCTCGGTCTTTTACTACGAGATCCTCAACTCCCCTGACCAGGCTTGCCATCTTGCAAAGCTTGCTTTTGACGATGCCATTGCTGGTACGTTTTCTTCCTATTATCTCCGCTGTCTAGTGTCTAATTGGTCCCACAGAGCTCGACACCCTGAGCGAGGAGAGCTATAAGGACTCGACCCTCATTATGCAGCTCCTCAGAGACAACCTGGTAAGTGACAGAAATTAAACATACCGACTGTTTAATATACTAAATCCCTTCTAGACTCTCTGGACCTCTTCTGAGGCTGAGCCTGCCGGCGACTCGAACGCCGCCGCTCCTGAGAAGAAGGACGCTCCCGCCGCCGCCGCCGAGAACGAGGAGAATCCTACTGAGTAAATGAATATAAATGACAAAAAAAATTTTTAAAAAAAAATCCAGAGATGGTGAAGGACTCGCGTCCGAGTCATGGATGGAGATTCCGAAAGGACAGGATTTGTCGTTTAGCGCCACACAGGACTAGAGTGACGGAGAGGGAAAGGGAAATGGGACGCATTTGTTTTTCTTTCTTCCAGATATTACTCAAGGCGTTGTGGGGATGTTTTTCTTCCAAACCCTACTGCTGGCGGATGGAGATTCGATTTTAATGCTCTGTTGATTATTTTAATTTTCGTCGCGGTTCCATTCTACTGCCTTGTGTTGGTACGAACTGGCAAAGTCGGTACTTCGGATATCTCCAGCCGTCATCGGGTCTTTTTTTTTTCTCTCTTTTGTTATTTCCCCCTGTCGCCTTTTTTATTTTTGACTATTGCCTCAAGTACCCGAAGAATACCTTTTCATTTTATTCGCAGTTTTAGTTACCAAGAGTCCCAACTTTTTCTTGGATCCACGTCATTTACACCCGCTCAAGTTTATAAGAACCACGGTTCTGTAAGATGATTTACTTGTAGATACAGACCCCTGTCCAGAGATACATGAACACAGATTGCTCTGCAGCTGACCAACGCACGTGTTGCTGAAGACGTTGCTTATCTGGCTACATGAACCAGTCGTGTCGTTGGTAAGGTTCTTACTTACGTAGTACATTTGGAATTTAGCACAATGCTATTGGTAATTATCCCGGTGAGTATCTTATTAGATTCGAGTATGGCGGGTTTAAGAATTGGAGTGATCATACTTTGTACAACCAATAACAAATAATAGAATGTAGCACAGAGTGCAGTTCTAATGATAGAATTAAAAAAAAGAATGCTGAATATGTAGTAAATTGTTTAATAGTAATAAAAATAATTACTCAGTACTCCAATGAGCCCAACGCCGAGCGTGCTAATGCAAAACAAAAACTGTACAGTAAGGACAGACAGACAGATCAAAACATAGATAAATAGACAGAGAACCACCGGCAGAAAGAAAAGAGAATAAGAGAAGGGGGAGGAAAACAACGAAAGAGAAATGGAGGCGAAAAAGGTAAAAATAGGTGCGAGGAGAGTGTGAGGGTGGGTAGTGGCGGTGCTGGTGCTGGTGCGATTTGGTATCAGTTCGCTATGACATTCTTCGAGTTGGCTCAGATGAGACGTCGAATTCGATTTTGCCATGGGACAATGGGTTGAGTATCGAATTTCGGCAAGACTGATAGGACAGGCACCGGTTGAAAGGAAGCATCGTCAGAACAGGAACAGGCTGAGAAGATAATCCGCAAAGCAGAGTAACAAAACACCACAGAAGAACAGGAAAAATAAAAAAGCGACCGTTAAATCATGTACGATCAAATCGTCACTCGTAGATCAATAACGGGGCTGAAGCAGGTTGAAATGTAAAGCAGTCTAATAATGATAAAGAAAAGAAGGTGAAACGGCATCATGTCATCTCGCAATAATTGCATCGCATCCGGGCGGCATATAGTATGTTGTTTTGTTGGGTTTTTGTTTTTTTTATCAACGTCAAACTCGTAAGGCATCAATCGTGTTGTGCTTGATGCTGGCGACGTGCCATCGACTCTATTCGGGGTTTAAGTTGCTGATTCATTTCTGTGACTTGCGCGCCTTGCTGCTTTTCGGGGTATCGCTCTTGGTCATGTTGCGGGTCAATCCACCGATGTAGTCTTGCAGGAATTTGTTCTCGCTCTCGAGCTTGTCATGGTCCGATTTCACCGCGTCGATTCGTTCGGCCAATGCCTGAAGCGACGATTGAAGAACTTTGGCTTGTCTAACGAAAATAAATATTAATACCCACCTCTTTCCGTATCTGAATGAAAGAAAAACTCACTCCTGCAAAGTATGCCTAGCCTCTTTCCCCAACCGTTCCAAATCTGCCGAGTTACGACGCGGGCTCATAGCACGAGCATCATCGGGCGGAAACTCCTCCTCCTCAATCTCAATCTCGGGATGGTCACGGGGAACGAGTATGGAAGCACTGGGCTTTCTACTGGCCATGCGGGGACGTTCAGACCGGCCTCGGCGCTCGGTCTCAGCATCGGAAACGGACGAGGACGACGATACAGACATGTGCGTGCGGCTGGGATCATTGGGTTGAGGCATGGTGGGCACCGGCGCTGAAGCCTGAGAGTCGGTTTGGGTCGCCATTTGGAGTTGTTGAGATTATCGTAGAAGGAGGTGAAGAAAAGGTGATGGTGATGGTGGTGGTGGTGTTTGCGGTTTTTTTGTGGCAGCCGTGTCCGGCAAACGGAGAGAATTCGTGGCTGATGGGTTTTGTGGCGGTTGAGCTTTTCGATTTCAGGGGGAGAAAACCGGAACACGGTCAACGCGCGGTTTATCGTAGTAGAGATACAACGACGAAGTGTCCAGCAGTTATTATTTATTGAACTTTCTCGAAATCAACGAGAAAAGAAAGAAAAGAAAGATATGATTTTAGATGGGAAAATCGAAATCGCACAGTATTCGGGAGGTGAGTCCGATATTGAACGAAAGCGATTGGAACGAAGCGACGGCCGTAGATGCAGACGCAGCAGTATTAATTCCGTAAATTGCCTCCTGAGTGAGAGCCAGACGAATATTCAATATCCAGAGGATAAGGTAATTTAGTGACAGTGACAGAATGGCAGGGTGCTGTTTGCCGAGGCCACGATGGATTCTTCTTCCGAAAACGAATTGGCCGGAAGGAAGAAAGAAACACGGGAGAAGTGAAAGAGAAGACGATCCGCTCAAAATTAAGCGATCTGGGTCATTAAAGAGAAGACAACAGTACTAGGGTGAGCGAGAGGCCGAAGAGGTCGTTTGTTGGTAATAAGTGAAGAGGAATTCAGAGAGTGGAAAAGAGAGGAGAAGCACAGAGGGTGAATAAGCACAAAGACTCTCTCGCAACTCGACGAAATACAACAAGATTACAATTATGATTAAGGCGATTATATTCTAGCGTTAATTGAAGAACATTCTACACGGCGATCCGGCTTTTTTTAAAAGCAGTTTCATACAAAAATGCTGTGTATTACCGGCCAGTGGCATCCATTCCTCTCTCCCGGTTCCCCGGCAAGCCAGTTGGCCGGCTATAAGGAGCCTTATTTGCACGCTGAGGGCGGCTGTCGAGAATAATACTGAATTCTAGTAAGAGAGTCAGGGTCAAAATACACCGATGGTTGACAACGCATCATTCATCATTCATGACTCGGATCGAGAATATCAATACTAATAGAAAACAAAAAATAACAATATCCAACCAGAACTCCGTTCATCCCATCCCGATATGGTAAAGATGCAAAAGTACTTCTGTTCAAGCCATCTGACGCCACTCGTACAATGCCCGCAACACCGCAACCCCTCCAGCCTGCGTCTCTACCGTTCGTCCTCGGCCTCGATTGTTGTAGTCTGGCGGTGGACTGGTGCTCTTCATGCCTGCAGACTCGCCACCTGCACCTCCTTCATGCGGCCCCTGGTCATAGGCCCGAGTTCTTGCATTTCTCGGAACTTCGGTGGCATCCCGGCTGCGTAACGCCCCAATCAGCGCTTCACTATCCTCGCCTTGTTGGTTGTAATTGCGGTAGTCAATAGCCCCACGAGCAAGCGGGCTACTGCTCACGGCCATCGTCTGCGCTCCATATGCCGGACCCCACCACATGCCAAACTGTCCACGCTCGTTCCGGGTCTTCAAAGCGGCCTGCGCGTTATGTTCTACCCATGATCGATAGCCGCGACACTGATTCTGATGCCATTTATACAAGTGTGTCCCCTGGCTAGGCGTTTGCCGCCTTGCTTGCGTGAGGAACCGTTTCTCCTGCGGGCGAGTTTCCCGGCAGAACTCGGTGAAGTGCTGGAAAAAGATACTTTTGAACGTCTGTCCGTCTTGTGAGCAGCTGCCGGATGAATCGCAGGTGTCTTCCATGATACCGCCGCGACCGAGGCCTGACCACTCCTTGTTGCCTTTATTGGGCCATCCAGTGGCCTGAATCACTTTCTGCACCAGCTCGTGTCCATCCCGCAGATACTCCTCCGAGCCTGTGGCCAGCCACAGCCCTCGAAGCCCGCTGAGGATCACTCCTTGGTTATACGTGTAAGCCATGGTGTTTAGGACATCGCACTGGCGCGTGCCCGGCTGCTGCGCACTCTCCCAACCACGGATATGAAAACCATCTCCATAAAGTCCGTTTTCGCTAGTCATATTCGAGTTCTTGAGCCATTTATATCCCTCCATGGCCGCTTGTAAATGGATCGGATTATGCGGATATCCATCCGACGCACTAGTCGACTCAGCGACAAACGGCGAGTCAATGACGTCGCCTGGATAATACAAATACATCCCAATACTTGCAGCAATGTAAAGCTCATTCGTGATGGCGTTCTTATACGGTGCCAGATATGGGCTCCAGATCATCCCGCCTTCGCAAAGCGTAACGTCCCATCCGTCCGATGCCAGGCCGTAGAATAACCGCGCGCGATGAGCAGCAGGGACCTCGAATTGGGTTCCATGCCAGCCGCCGGTTGTGACATTGGAAGTGTAGCGCAAATCCGAATGCAGCGTCTGGAACTTGATGTTTTCCAACCACCCCAGCACAACCCAAAGCATATCATCGTAAGCCTGATTCCTCAATGCAAACGCATCCTCCCCGAAATAAAATGCCGAAGTGTGCTCGAAAAAGCGGTTGATCAGGTTTTCAAGCGCAATCGAAGTTGTCCTTGCCACCGACGTCGACGTCTCGTCCCCGTCGCTATAGTCGCTCGCATCCGAAGCTTTAGTGATCAATGGTATGAGAGCATCGTCCTTCGACGAGGTCAGCGAAGAAAGAGTAGCCGAAACATGTGTTCCAAGCACCGCCGCGGTCCAGTCGATACTACTCGGCCAGGTACCCTGCCACAGTTCGAAGTAGTCCTTTTGCATCACGTCCAACGCTGCGACCAAGTCATCAAAATTGGTGCTGATAGATGATTCATTGTTCCAAGGAGCTGAAGGGGCATTCGTGTTTTCGGATAGCTTTGTTTGTTCGTCCTGTTGCGATGGTGGCGCAAGGAACTGCTGGGACCGACGCGCCAGCGCGTCAGTTGTCCCAAGTTGCGTCGAAATGAAATATAAGGATATAGAGGAGAAGGTATATAGTTTCATTGTAAGGAGATGAAATACTATGTATGGATAGTCGTAGGTCGCGATAACGGAGTCTGCCTAGAGGTCCAGAGAGGTTCGAGACCGTAGAAGCCAACCAGTTGACTTTCAAGGCATATAGGATGAAGAATAGGATAGTAGGGACAGGCAATTCTCAATTGAGGACCATAAAGTAAGGACAGAAGAAGCCTCATTCACGGAGTATAGCCGGATGTCACGAGAAGTTGGAGGGAAAGAAGAAGAGATGCAGTCGAAGGGACCAATTCCGCATGCGGGGAAGCTGCCGGGCCGCACCTTCGTCAAGGACCCTTTCAGCAGCGCCTGCCATTCTAGATGTATGGAATGAGCTTGTGTGCTATTACTTCTGTTTTCATGTATCTGGAATCTATACAATCCTGTGTTCTTATAGGATATGCCCAGGTGTGTGCGACAGCGACAGGACAGGGTATCTATATGCAGGCAGACGCTAATTTAAGAAAATAGATAGCTCTATGCAGTCCAAGGAATCATATAAATTCAAGGCAAAATGCGCAAGGCGTCAATTGTATTCAATGCATAAGCCCTTATTCTAAACACAGTTTTGGATATCCAGATTGAGACGCGAAAAGGAAACTGAGAATCATCTAGTTCTGAAGCCCGAGTTAGAAATAGGCCTTGCCAAAAGAAAGAGCGCAGATATCAAGACTGCGTACCACGTTGAAAGTATACCACGAAGCCGGCGAATACCTCTCAGCTCTCTAGGCGCAAACTACCATATCGAATGGCAATGTTTGGGAGCCTATAGCAGATAGAGGCAATGCCGGCCAATGTCCATGTCTTTCATCCCGGATCCTTGTACAGCACGGCAGCATAATCGTTATAATCGTAACGGCCCGCATCGCAACACCGAGATGGTAATCCCATCGAGCAAAAAGAGACGTAGCTTTTTATTCCAAAACCAAAGGGTAGCCACCACATAAACCCATTTACTCCCGCCCGTTATCAGCACCCGGACTGCGACTCCTCTCGCGACTCCTGCTGCGACCCCGTCCACCACGACCGCTCTTGGGTGCACCACCCTTCCCTTTACCTGATGGCGGTGGCCGGACAAAAGCATAGTCGACGTTGATGGTCTGATCGAGCAATTTGGAGCCGTTCAACGACTTGACGGCTTCGTCGGCTTCGGTGACGGTTGAGTATTCGATCAAAGCGTATCCCTGTATTCAAGCAAAAGTCGTCAGCATTGCGATATAGCCTGAGAATCAACAGAGCTGCGACACCTTCACATAACCCGTCCGGCGATCAAGGTTCAAGTTGAAGTTCTTAATCTCTCCATGCTCTGCGAACAGGTCTGTCACGTCCTCCTCGGATGCTTCTTCGTGGATATTTGTTACTATCACGATCCATCCCTCAATACTGCGCACCGGGACGGCGCCCAGCTCTGTTCGTGGTTCGAAGTTGCCGTTGCCGGATTGTGCTGGCGCCTCCTCTTCTTGCTGAACCGGGGGGTCGACTTCCATTTCGTTCGACATGGTGGCCATTTCAGATTATAATAGCTATCGGGTATCTGTATAGGATATGATATGGAGGGTAAAAATTTGTGAGATGTGTTGTTACCGGGTATCGCTGCTCTTTTGCGGCGCTTGGGATCATCGCTGAGTCTGGAAAGCTGCTGTGTGCTTATGTAATCGCATACTGTCAACATCACGACACGAGAACTTATTAGATTAAACAATTTCTTACGAGTATAAACTATACGGGGCTTATTAGCCAGAGTATACTCTGGAATCTAGGAACTAGCAATGAGGTTATATGTGAATAACTTGCACACTCTAGTAACCAAGATCTTCTTGGAAGCACTGGATATTGAATCTTATATGCTTTATTAATCAAATATAAAATAGGTGAAGCTAAAGACTTGTACACCAGGATACTAGAGGCCTTAGGAATCAATCAAGCAGTAGAATAGTGATAAGGTGCTGCTTGCATCCAAACACAAAAACAAGAATGATAAGCTGGATTTCATCACAGGAAATGACTAGAGCTATCAAATGATTGCTGTTAAGAATCAAAGAAAGCGCCTACGGTCCTAAACAATGGGTGCAGCAGATATCTACCTTAGTCAGTGTGATCACAGTATGTCTGTAAAGAAGTCATGCAGTCGCAAAGGAAGATGCCCTCACGTTTCGCATTATCGCGTGCCAGACTCGCGATTGCTAACTGGGACTCGCGACAGTAAATGGAGCTTCCCGTAAAACCCATTTGGCGCAATATTTGAGGCCAGTGAATGGCTCTGTACTTTGTATTAGAAGCCAACTTTGCGCATCGTATTCATACTCGCTTCACCTCAACTTTCCTGTCATACTGCAAAGCGAGTTTGCCCTCCTACTGCCTTTGGCTCTCTATCACAAAGATAATGTGGTGGTGAGTTTTTCGCACAAAAGTGCACGCCACGCTGAGGATGGCCTAACTGACTTCTCAATCGTTAGCGACGACTCCAAATGCTCTTGCCAACCAGCGCCTCCCAAGTCATCCTCAGAAAAGATGCATGCGTTCCTCTTTGGAGATCAACCCGGCCAGGTCCGCCAGCTGCATCATCCAGGTGCAGAACTCGATATCCACTGCGACGTGGCCTGCCATGAAATGACCCTACGAGAGACCGTCGGCAACGACCCGCGCGCAAACCCAGCCGCGACACGATACGACGTGCATCTCAACCCGAAGAACTCGTGTCTTCTGAATCTCGAAGGTCTTGCAGACAACTCCATCATGTTGACGGTCGAGATACGAGATGAAGCCTGTAAAACCCGCGGTCATGGCTTGCGCTTGGAAACGAAAGCTTGGAGTTTTAGACCGACATACACAGACAGCAAACTACACAATGAATTTTATCTATGCGATTGGCCCAGGATGATCCTTCGGATACACCTTCCAGAGAGCCGGTTCTGGGGTTGGAAGACTGTAGCAATGCTGCTTGTGACATTTGAACGGCTCACTTGGGATGGTTTGCGCATCGTCGCGGATATCAAAGACATGACTCTGGCGGATCTCAATTGGCGGCAGATCGAACAGAGTATGCGGAATGGGAGCAAAAGGAATGTATTGGCCAGGGAAATGACCAGGGAAGAGAGGATGAAAAGTGAGCGTGCTGTAGAGCCAGGCCCTTATGAATTGTGGTTCTAGTGGATTTCCAGGAGTGCATCCAGAGCTCATGTATCTTGCATATGTTTAGATATCGGTTTGAATACATTTCGTTCGGTTATAGAACCTAAACATGTAATCCGTAATTAGCATTACAATAACGAGGAGGCTTTGGTCTGCCTTAGGGCTGCGCGAAGTGGATAGTGGATATCTATTCAGGCACATAGTGAGCATATCTGTTCCATATTTAAACGCTATGATGGCTTTTTTTTTTTTTTTTTTTTTTTTTTTTTTTTTTTCACTTAGCGTTTGACACATTGGATCGGATAAGACACTTCAGTCGGAAGGGGCCGCCGCCTCATTTCTTTCCAATTTTTGTGCCTCAGCCATGCCAATACACCTTGTCTATACAGGTATTCTGGCATTAGCAAAAATGGATAGTTCTCTGCTTTTACTAGAGATATATGTGAAGGTACTGGATTCTTATTGATCCTGGAATCGTTCGCATATACAATAAGGTTCAAAATGAACCCTTCGAAATTTCGTGCTTTCCATATTTGGACCAGTGATATGATACTAGCCCTAATCGGTTGTTAGCAAATCGAAAGGTATCCCGATTGGGACATGGTGCCTGAAGGGACCAATAAATCCGGTCAGATCCCCGTTAGTACATGTGGGGATAATCCTTCTTAATAGCCAATTGATTACTATATTTATCACTAGGACCGGGCTCCATCTCTGGCTATACCAAACACAGTTTAGCGCTTTATGCAGTACCTTGCTTTCCATATAATAGCACAGATCAATCAGGATCAGGACAGCAATACGCAAGGCTTCGATGTTTTTTCAACTTTTAGTTTTTTGGATAATGGTAATAAGAGGGAGTCAAGTATATACAGCAGGAAGAGTGGGAGAGAGAGCGTAGGGGTAAGGGTAGAGACAAGGAGACGCCTCGGCCGGTAAAAGTACATTGCTTGATAAGAGACACTATGGGGATACTCGAATAAACTATAGTAAGACATTACCAATATACAAAAGGCGCTTGTTTCTCCCTTGGCAGTTCCGCTGGTCACATTAATGAGGTTTTTTGCCCTCCATCCGCCGACTGCCGGCTCCAATTTATTATTCTTCGGTATCCAACTTTAGGCCTCTCTTTCCTTTTTTTCATTATTTTATGTTGTGTCAATCGCTCATCAACACTCTTTGCCACTGGATCCAGTCATTCTTTTATTCCCTATCATTCTTTTTCTAGTCAGTGGACTATTGTCATTCGTTATTCTCGGCTTTTCTGATCCAATATTTTTGCCGGTCCTTTCAGATACCCTCGCTAGAAATACCCAAGACGCTCTTTATTCTGTTTCAAATTTTCATTATACCAGGGGTAAACGAAGCAATAAATTTACTGCAACTTCTTTCGATTTGCGAAAACTGCGTCTACAGACATACTTTGGTGAATCCATTTGATATCGGACTATGAACGCGTGAACCATCGACAACTGATTGTGAGGTTACTGCACTATACCATACCCTGTTGCGTTAAGGTACCAGTGGAGGACGATACATCATGGCTTTCTCTATACGCCAAGCGCAACGGCTCCTTGCCTTGGTAGCGTTGAACTGGTCTAGCACGGCATTGGCCATAGACACTGCCGCCTGGAAAGGCAGATCGATATACCAGACCATGACGGATCGATTTGCGCGCACTGACGGATCAACCACACACGCATGCAACACGACACAAGGTTTATATTGTGGCGGGACATGGAGGGGAATGATCAACCACCTCGACTACATTCAGGGGATGGGATTCGACGCCGTTATGATCTCGCCAATCGTTGAAAACATCGAGGGACGTGTTGAGTACGGAGAAGCGTACCACGGATATTGGTCACAAGATCTATACTCGTTGAACGCACACTTTGGCACCCGTCAGGATTTACTCGACTTGAGTAATGAATTACACTCCCGTGACATGTACCTGATGATGGATACGGTTATCAACAATATGGCCTATGTCACGAATGGCAGTGATCCTGCGAATAGTGTGGACTACGCCTCCTTCACGCCATTTAACAGCTCGAGCTATTTCCATGATTACTGTCCGATCCCGGACTACAATATCTACTCCGTTGCCCAGAAGTGCTGGACAGGTGATGACATTGTTCCGTTGCCGGATCTGAAAACAGAAGATTCCACAGTTCAGGATATGCTGAACACCTGGGTCCAGGATATGATATCCACATACTCAATTGACGGACTGCGCTTGGATGCCGCCAAGCACATCACACCACAATACTTACCCTTGTTTGAGAAAGCTGCCGGCTCTTTCATGACCGGGGAAGTACTGGAACAATCGGACGACATTATTTGCGACTACCAGAGCAATTACATCTCCAGTGTCCCGAACTACCCCGTTTACTATGCCATGATGAATGCGTTCACCCTTGGAAACACGACCTCTCTCGCCGACGAGATCATGAACATGAAGCAAAAATGTCCCGATGTGACATCCCTAGCATCGTTTTCCGAGAATCACGACCTTGCCCGGTTTGCCAGTAAAACCGACGATCTTGCAGTAAGGCTGCCCTGACTAAACCTGACTTTAAAGCACTGACGCTAACAAAACTACAGCTCGCCAAAAACGTCCTCACCTTCACCATCCTCTTCGACGGCATCCCCATGATCTACCAAGGCCAAGAACAACACCTCGACGGTGCCGGAGAACCTCACAACCGCGAAGCCATCTGGCTCACCAAATACGACACCTCCGCTCCGCTCTACCAATTAATCTCAAAGCTCAACGCAATCCGCAAACACGCCTACAACCTCTACAACGACTATGTCAACATTGAATCCTACCCAATCTATCGTGGCGGCAGCGAACTAGTGATCCGAAAAGGCATCGACGGCCGCGAAACCATCATGGTTCTTTCGACGCAGGGCACGGGTAGCGGCGAATACACGCTGACAATGCCCGTTTCGTTCCTAGCGGGAACGGTAGCGATAGATATTTTAGATTGTCGGAATTACACGGTGAATCAAAGGGGGGAGTTGAGTGTCGATATGAATAAGGGGGAGCCGAGGGTGCTGTTTCCCATGGATATGATGGAGGGGAGTGGGTTATGTGGGTATGAATATTCGAATGTTTCGTATGTTACGTTGGAGACTGATGGGGGTGGGAGTAATTCGGGGGCTTCGACGGTCGAGGGCTTTTGGGTTTCGTTGGTTGTGCCGGTTATGGCTGGGTTGGTTGTATTGTTTACATAGACATCACAGCACCTGTGATGATATAACGAAGCTATATATACGTATTTTTATTCTTTTATATGATTTACTTTGATAAATTTACAGAACACAGGATAAAAACCATTGGATTCAATCTCTTTTCTTTGCTGAGTGGAGAGTTGTCTATTAAACCACAAGTCCAGCTAATTGAAATCAATTTCCGTGCGCAGAAGCGGAATTTGATACCGACCCAACTCTACCTGGAGGCCAGCCGACGAAATGACAAAAATATACAGATGCAGGCATAACGCAGTGATAAAAGACAAGAAAAAAAAAGCAGTTGTATAAATAATACAGCGGGTCCCCAGTACTAACCCCCTAAAAGCAAACCCGTCTGGATGACGTCAAGTTTATCTCCGGTTGTTGTTCCGCATAGCAAGGATCTGAACCATGCGGACGAAAATGTTGATAAAGTCCAATTCAAGGCTAACGCTCTCGTTGACAACGTCACGCTTCGCCAGGCCCCTCTGCGACATGCGGGCGTGGGCCAAGACCTTCTGGACGTCGTACAGGGTGAAACCACCGAAGACAGCGAGGCCACCGTACAGCCAGATCTTGTCAGACCAGGCAAGAGCGCGAGTGGCAGTGGCGGGGAGGGCGAGCGGGGCAAGACCGGAAAGAGCGACGATGGTGACACCAGCGAGCAGAGGTCCACCGAGGTACAGGTACTTCTCCTGCTTGGCGGTGGCGCCAACGAAGGCAATCGAACCCATCATTCCAACCGTATAGAGGCCAGCACGGGCGAGAAGGGCGGGGTGCATGAACATCAAGGGCGAGAGGAGAGCGGCCTGGGTGATGTTGAAACCGGTCCAGAGACCATACTTCATCACATAGCTGGATAACTGTTAGCATGCGATTCACTAAGACACCGTATGGAAGCCTAGGGGGAAAGTGAAGAGCTTACTTCTCAGGAGGAGTGTAAAAAGTTCCGAACATAGTACCCATGCTAGCAACAAGACCAAGACCAACGACAACCCAAGGGTTGGTGGCCATCAGACGATACGACCAGCCATTCATGTGCAGAGCCCGAGCGGCAATACCAATAATACCAACACCAAGACCAGTGTGCATAAATGTTTCGTTCAAGTAGCTGCGCTCATAAGCCGGCATGCCGCCATCCTCACGAGTTTCCCGGTTGAAGACAAAGTTCGTCGCCAAAACAGTTCCACCAACAATAGCCGCACCGTACAAAAGCTGTTGAGTCATGTTACCCTGCGCAGGGCTGGCAGAAGGCTGCATATAGGTCCGCTTGAAGGCATTATGGAACGACTGACGAGACTTTGCGAAGATGGACGAAACAGGTTTGGAGAAAGGCCTAGAGGACGAGTTGTGGATGAATCGAGCGGTGTTTGTGGCTTTCGGAATTTGGCCCAGCGCCGATGGCACGGCGAATGGGCGTCTTATAAAGAACGCCATGATTGTGGTATCGATATGTACAGGGTATCGACGTTGTCTGATAGATGACGCTGAAGTTGCAGGAGAGACCGAAGAGTATTTAAAGCGGCGGCGGTGATATCAGACTTCCGCTTATGTCCGCTACGGGCACCCGAACGTTCGAGAAGTGAATGTCACGTGGGTCAGATAACTCCCAGTGATGACTAATGCGATTAACTGGTGATGATGGTGGGGAGGGATCAGAATCATCGTTACCGGCGAATTTCTGCGCATTGGAATTCATTGTTATAATTATTGAAGACTATACGCCAGAGGCATCGCATCATATTAAGGTCGCAATCGAACAAGCTTTTGCAAGCCGCTGCAGGAACACATCTCAGTCACCATGTCCGCATTAGAAACAATTAATCTCTCTCACCTGCCTGCATCTTGGCCGGTTCATGTCGCGCTCTATAAGGATGTGAAGAACGCGCCTTTCCTCCGGCAGCAGCTTATTTCAGGAAACTCTGATTTTGAATATGCGCTCATTGACGCGAGCATGGTAGGATGCGAAACCCCGAGTAACTACGCAAGTGCAAGTCTAATAATGGATACAGATCCTGACAAGGACCCATGTTCTCTCAGCAGTCTTTCGGGCTATCAATGACTATACAAATGCACGCCTCAAATCACGCAACATTCACTCGGAGATAGTCTTCTCGCTGAGCCCTGCGAATAATGTGCGTTCGGACTTAACACATTGTCTCCGACAAACGCTAACCATGCGCAGATAGCTGATTCTTTCCGGAAGTTCGGCATCACGGACTCCACGAAAGATTTACTGGTGGTGAAGGTGTCTGTCACTCCTGAGATTACTCATGAGTCAGTGGCAACACATCTCGGGGCTTCGATTGAAGGCTCTGCTGTACCATTCAATGACGAAACGCTTGTCGCAACCTCAGATGTCGCGAAGATCAAGAAGGCCTATAAGCTAGGTGGATTGGCTCCTACACCTGCGAAGACGAATGACACCAAGAATCACGAAAGACAACGACTGGAGACTGCCCTTCTGGGAGCCATTGCATTACGAGGAGCACTATGATGAATTGCACGATTTCGACTCAATCATACTGCAATCGTCGGCTCTTTTCCTCAAACGGGCTATTCCATGGTTAACGGGGGTAGAGAACATTGGCTATCACCCAAACAGGTTCTGGCTACCAATTTCACCGGATACTGACGTTGGCCGTGCGCCTAACGGGGCCTGAATCTCCAACCGCCGCGGGACAGGGACTGTACGTCGTAGCGCATGCTACATCTGTCCTGTATATTGCCATTAATTTCTAGGAGATTCAATTCACCGTGATTTTCCTCCAGGCATGTCAAGTTTAGTCCGCAGAAAACAATACTCAATGCAAAGCCATCTTTGATATCACAGATGCTGCTCGCGCGATATTTCGTAGCCAGCTTATATAAAGAAAATTTATTATTGCCACAATCCATATCACTGAAATAAATACATTTTTGTTTGTTAAAAGCCCCTGTTAAAGGATACCACCTGCCAGCGGTTGCCCTGCCCACCCGTAAACAATATCCCAAATAGGCAATCCTACAAGTTTGCCAAGACTCAATTCGCAGTCGCCGCCGGTGATTCCAACGCTTTCACTTCGCTCTTCCAAACGCCACACGACCTGAATAAAGATCGTTAAGATATGGGGAGATTGATATGAAGACTCTACAACCGTATATATGACATTTTTACTTCTTGGAATGCCTTGACTGTACCGATACCCCCAAGTCTTCCTGTCACCATGCCTTCCTCAGCGAACGTCGTCGTCCTTTCGTCTACTCCGGATCATAAGTCTATTCGCACACCGCAGCAGGTTTCGCATCATTCCGAGACTCCAACTGGACTATCACTGCAATTCGATTCCCCCGCTTCGCTCCCGTCGCCGTCAGAGCTATTCCGACAATTACATAGTCCCGCCAACTTAACGCCACAAGACGCCGAGAAGGACGCAGCGAGAAATACAACAGGGAAACGCGCAGCAGATAAATCAACATCAGATGCGACAGCAACAGCGAACAAGCCAAAACGAGAGAGGAGAAAGATAACGGACGAGTTGCAGACGGTTCTCACGCATGCAGGACCCGCCACTCTCGGGTCCAAAGACAATATCCTGAAGAAAGTACCGAAGACGAGAGCTAAACGGACGAACATCAGCACCGAAAAGAAGCGTGAAGGGCCTAAGAACAAGACATTGACAGGGCAAGTTTCGAAAGCGAGCAATGCAGATTCACAGCAGTCTGACGCGAAGAAGCCGTCGTCTTCGAAGTCTTCGTCGCGAGGAAGAGCTGCAAATGATTTGGATGATTTGGAGGCTGGTGGGCTACATTTGGAGGAAGCTACCAAACGGAGACTAGATTGGACGCCTATCAAGAATACCGGGAAGCAAGTGTTTGATCTGGAGGGTGATGGGGACGCAGGAGGCAGTCAAGCATCGGGAGCGGCACAGAACTTCGGCAACTTTTTGGCTGGATACGGCTTCATTGGGACTGCGAACTCTCAGTCTAGTATTCAGGGGAACGAGGATGGTGGTGGCCCAACTAAGCGAAGACGAATAGATGTATGGTCTCACAATAATGGAATCTCTGGGTTGATACTCACATTTCACAGCTAATGAATTTTCGAATTCAAGCGGACCCCAAATCCAGTGTCGAGGATAAAGACTCCGTTGAAAAAGAGCTCGAGCAGAAGCCCAAGAAGCAAAACAAGAAATTCACGACACTTACAGCACGTGTGACGGCGCGCTACGCTCCCGGCTATACAGAGGATTCAAACAATAGAGATTCATATACTGCAAATGTGCAAGACCGCTCTGATATTAAAAACGCCGGCCGCAAGCGAAAGTCAAAGACAAAGAAGAAACCGCAAGAGCCAGAATTCATCGTTTTGTCCCCGGAAGCTGCGGTCAAATCTCTAGAGGATCAGGATCTTATGTTTGGCACCTGCAGTCAGCTGGAGCGGGAAGATTCACCTACAACATTGAGGTATATGCAAACGGCGATCGATGAGTCAGAGAGCTATATGAAGCCAGTATCAGAACATGTTACCAGCAGGACTTCGTTTGGTTCTACGATATCACGCTTCACAGGCCCGAGAAGTCTATGGTCTGAAGCCTTTAGAGATCTGAACGGGGCTCTGGCTCAAGCAGAAGTCTCGGATCCGGTTGACGAATGTGATTTATCTAAAATCTCTTCTAGGGTCGATCGCGAAAGACGTGATGCTCAACAGCAGGAAACCTCGAAGGTGATCGAGCAACCAATCAATACCACGCACGAAAAAGAATATCCTATACCGAAAGGGAATTCTGATACGCTCGAGGATTCGTCAGAGGTTGCAGATGCCAATGCAAATCAACAAAGTGAAACTGCTTCCGTGGTAGTAGAGTCGCGTCCCCAAGTGCCGCAGTATAATGCGTTCACTGAGGCTGAATTGTCCAAACAAGTCGCTTCATATGGCTTCAAGGCTATAAGGGGTCGCCAGAAGATGATAAATCTGCTGCACAAATGCTGGGAGTCGAAGCATGGCATAAGTGCGAATTCAAATGACGATGGATCAGCTCTGATCAAGCCACCGGAGACCAGCAAGGTTGGGAAAACCACCGGTACTTCTGATAGGGCCTCTGGCTCGAGGTCTAGATCGAAAACCAAATTTACTGCGAATCCGCCGACAGCAGACGGCATGTCAGCTAAACCTCCTGCTAGGAGGCGTCAAGGCTCTTCTCGTCCAGCATCGAGATCATCACAGAAAGCAACAGAAAGCTTTTCTTTGCAACAACAACAAAAACAACAACAACAACAAAAAAAGCCGCCCAGCCTGCAAAAATCCTCTTACGCAAACGTGGAAGAAATCCAAGATTCCGAGGACGAAGCGATCCCTTCACCAAACCAGCTCCTAGACCGATCTTTCACGCACCCCAAACCAAGCAATCAACCACTAGCAATCTCGCCAACTCCTTCGCCAACACGCCGTGCGCCTTGTGAACCTAAGCCACAGCCCAAAGCGACGAGAGCAGTCTCTAAAATTCCCGACGAAGACGACGAACCCGACCTAGGCACCCAAATCACTAAGGCTGTGCGCGCACAGCCTAATATGTCTTCATCCGCCGGCGGCCGCAAGTCTCCCAGCTGGCATGAAAAGATCCTCATGTATGATCCCATCGTTCTTGAGGATTTCACGACCTGGTTAAATACAGAAGGGTTGGGGCTCGTTTCTGAGGATCGGGAGGTTGACGCTCTGCTTGTTAGGGAGTGGTGCGAGAGTAAAGGCATCTGCTGCTGTTATAAGAATAAGTCTTGGTAGTGTGTTTGGGGGTTGGTCAATGTATTTGTTATTCTTTTGGGCGTTGAATGATTGGTTTTATTCGGGAAGATCCGGATGGGCCTTTTTTGAAGGCTTAGTATATATATTCGTTTTGTACAGATACCCTTTCGTTATATGAACAATACGATTTATTAATTACCTTAAAAACCTTGATACTTTTACTTTCCATTTCAAATTCAGATATCATGCTCATATTCTATTCTAGGAGCTTGGACGTATCTCCCCAACGATGGCGACTATAGACTACCTGTCATATCCCATACTTCAGCGAATAACGGTGGTCATGCTCTTCAATCGGCGCCCAGTTTTGCGGTGAAAGTTGATCAAGTCGGGATGGTTCAGGGTCAACTCAACAACTCCGAAAAAAATTCCAACTTCTTATTTCCATGATCCAAAGCAACTACGGGAGAGAATACTCTTGTCTTTATGGTTAGGCCAGAAAATGCTGGGTATTATAATTTGCTTTCTTATACCTTAATAAAGATATCCATATCAAGTCGCTCGCATGGCTTAGTTGGTAAAGCGCATCACTAGTAATGATGAGATCCTCGGTTCGAATCCGAGTGCGAGCATTTTTTTTTCCCCCTGTCTTTTTGTGTACGGACTATCAAAGTAATGAGAACTTTATTGAAACCGAGTGGGAATTTTTGGCCTCTTTCCTACTTGCATTGCCAGAGAAAAGAAATAATAATATAAAAAAGCAAACATTACACCATATTATTGTCTGTGGCCGTGCCCTACTTTCTACCCTGAGCAGACAGAGCCAGCACAGATACCAAAACAAGATACTGGTACGGGGTCCGTAAAAAAAGCAAATACAAACGTATTATTTGTTTCCAGCGCCGCGGATGCCTGCATGCCTACGTAGATCTAAGCGTCAGCACTACACCAGAGCTTACAGCAGCAACCATGCACATTTCCCCAAATGCATACATAGCAAAGATAAACCGGTAAAATAAATGGTTTTGTTGAGCAGAAAAAAAGTAAAGAAGATGCTCGCACTCGGATTCGAACCGAGGATCTCATCATTACTAGTGATGCGCTTTACCAACTAAGCCATGCGAGCTAATTGTTGAGTCAAGTTGCATAATTATTTTTTCAGACCCAAGACAAGTAGTCAGACCTCAATAGAGACTGTCCAATGCTACCGGGCGGTTAATCTGCCTGCAAATTACCTTGTAATGGAAATATGCATGGGTCTGCAGAAAATAGTAAGCGAAGAAAAAAGTGCATAGGGATTTTCCTCTAATTGGGTGGCGGCGCTAGGTGTAGTTCCAGTTGCTACGCTTCTCTCCACCACTGATCAATTGACAAATTCAGATTCATCGGCAAAATATCCTGCGTTCAATAGAGTGCTGCTGTTAGGCGCAATTCTCTAAGATAGGTAGAACTCTTTGGAAGCTCTGAAAGTTCAATTGGACAGCGAAGGTATCATCATGGTATCGCGACTGACATGAAATGAACCTTTTGCATAAACTAACCGTCGAGTTCGAGCCAAAGCCTGACATCCTTGGAAAGCTCCCCTAAAGAGCGGATGAGCTGAGGGTGGACTTTTTCCACGATTTTCCAAATCCTTGTCCCCAGCGGATCGCTGGCATACTCTCTTGAGCCTAGCATGCAAGGTCTCGATGGGAGCAATAAAGCTCCTCGGTGTAAAATCAGAGGGCGCCCCGAGCTTCGTCTCTGCGGCAAATCTCGTCGAATATCAAACAGTCCTTTGATGAAGGCCACTACTATGTAATGAGTACATGGTTAGGCTTGTGGGATCACCGGTCACTCGATTCTCGGGGGTTTTCACCCAAATCATCGGTTTGAAAAGATGGCCTCTAGATGCGAGCCAATGATAGCAGAAAATATTGAAGTGAGCTCTCTGCTCCCTACTTCCGGGTTACAGTTTGCTTCTCGGTGGGTTCCACAAAGGGCTCCAGCGAGACTTCAAACCTATTTATACCCTAGCTTTGTCCCATAAAGCGAGAATGAGAACATACAGCTTTTCTATTTGCGACCAAGCTCTTCGGGTAGGAGCATATGCCGAGAATCACGCATGAATCCGTCATCGCTCGGAGACTGTTGCAGATTCTCAGCCCAGCAGTCACCGAATGGGTGAAAGGCGAAATCATTATGATGGCGGACCTCAATCAAGGTCCGTCAAGCAATGAGAAGCCGTTGGTTGGGGAAAGTCAATTGACGAGGAGCATGAAAAACGAACGAATGAAAGAAGCCAGCCACCTAAACAGGAGAGGTGTCAGTGCGAGGCAGTCGGGGGGGGGATCTGGGATCTGCTAGGATAAAGAGGAAGAGAATTACTTGAGATAGGAGAGGCGAGGGGACGGCTGAGAATATGTTGGCTGTGCAAGAGAAAAGGAGGTGCTGCCTGTCACAACCTGGCTCCTCTCGTATCGTACCTAGGGTTCTAGTTAGTTTTATTTCGAGACAGGATACTTACCCTAAGTATCTTCCAAGTAATCGTATGCTCAATGACCACCCAGGTCCTCTGTATATCACGTCGAAGGTATCTCGCCGCCTCCAGGATTTGTAAGGTAATCAACAAGTAGAAACGATAAAAGGTAACGAATAGAGAAACAAGGCCAACCGAGCACGTATGCTGGGTTGTGGGTTAAGTGCGGACGAGTCAGAAACTAGAAGGTAACCAATGCTTGATTAACTAGGTTGATTGCGAAGAACTAAACTAAGTGCATGAATGAGTATCCTTATATCCTCCCTTCTCCTACCATTCTGTATAACATCCAGGGTAGATAAATGGTAGGGATCACATGCCTGATCCTTTGGGTTATCAGCTGGAATCCCTGTTCCTTCCTGCATTTTCATCATCTCTCGTAACCCAATGATTCTGCCTTATCTCCCCATATAGTCACGTGAGACTGATGTGGCTTGGTCTGTAACACTACCTCGCAAGGCGTCTGTCTCTGGCAGTAGCGGTGATTTCATCATATGTGGATGTAAAAGAACAAGACATTAGGCTAGAAGAGTGTCTCCATTGGTGCTTTGTCTCTGGGGCTACTGTAAGAATCTTTGTCGATCGTCCTGTAATGACTGCATACAGGGGTGGTAACAGGTATATATAGAGAGAGCCTAAATATGGCATGGCGCTTAAATGTAAAAAAAGGTATTTGAGGACTGTGGAATGCAGTGTGAAAATGAGAGTCTATCGTATAGTATGCGCTAAAACTTCAAAATCTCACTCTCCGAGGCGTGTATGCATGCATAGTACCCTGTCGAACTGCTAAGCGCCTATACGTCCATCAAAACCAAATTGTAATTGAATCTAGATTATATTTATGCATATTAATAGAATAATAGCTCGCATGGCTTAGTTGGTAAAGCGCATCACTAGTAATGATGAGATCCTCGGTTCGAATCCGAGTGCGAGCATTTTTATTTATTATTATTTTTTTTTTCTTAAAAAAATTTTTGACTCCATTCTCTTTATAAGTCAATCACATACCATACACCGCACACCGCACACACAAAAAAGAAAAAGAACAGATCAAATAAAAGGACTAACATCACCCTCAGAAGACCCAACACCAAAACAATCAGAATCACTATCATAGTTGCCTGGACCTTCTATTTTCACCTCAACAATGTCACTGCAAGATTTCTGGACCCGTTTATGTACCAGTGGTTGAGACTGTTTCTGCTGTGCCAAATCCTCCAGAAGACCAAGGATCTCTTGGTCGGATAGGTCTTGTGCTTGGTAGGGGTTGCTGCCATCGCTGAGCGCAAAGAGATCGGGGCTGGCGTCTCCTGGGTTTACAATTGAAGTCTGGTTCGCGGTAGTGTCCAGGTCGAGGCTGGGAAACGTAGTTGATCGAGGGGACGTCCAGGAAAATCCGGGCTCGAGATCAAATTCAACAGTGGTGTCATCTTCGCTTTTTATTCCACCTAGGGGATCGTTGAGGAAATTCGGGATATGATTGTTTGTTTTCTGATGTCCAGTGCCCTGGAACTGAACGACCGGTTCCAAATAGTTCTGCGGTGCAGGTTGTGGAAAGTTGAAAGGATAGTTATGTGCGATTATGTATGGCACTTTTGCATTCGGGAGGTCCTGGTGTGGGTCGTTCTTGCTTTCATGTTGGGACATTTGGCCCTGTGTACCTCCGATAAGGTACTGACACGGGGTCTGGAAATCCTGGTTTAGCGTCTTCAAACTTTGAGACGTACCTTGGAAATATGCGTTTGTGTCTTGGCCACAGTTGTGCTGAGATTGGGCGCTCGTGTTTCTTTGACAATTGACCTGATCGGATTGGGCATCTAGAGCAGTTGGTAAATTTTGCGAACTCTGACCTTGCACCCCCAAGCCCTGGAAGTTCTGCATCTGCATGCCCTGATTCATACCTTGGCCACTTGCACCCGGGAAAGAAACACTCTGAGCCGCGTCATCCCGCATAGGAACCCGGATCTGAGAAAGCAGAGGATAAGTCACCATTTTGTTTCGAGAAGCAGTAGGCAATCCGTGGGGATGCCGGAGTTGAACCCATTCAGAATGCGACAATGAGTTTAGCATGGAGCTGGAGATGGGCAGAGGAGCCGAAGAGGCAATGGACTTGTTCCCTGAAAACGCATTATTGTTATAGTTAGATGCAACGGGTTGGATAGTGCCATTATTATTATTATTGTTGTTGTCGTTGCTGGTCTGATTACCATACAGGAAATCCCGGTTGGATTGTGGCATAGCTTGGGTGTGGGGGTTGGGATTGGGTAGGATTCTGGAAAGGTCGCTTACTGGTGGTGCATGGCTTGGGCCTGGGATCTGGAAGATGTTTGCTTTCATGCCATCATCTGCTTTGGAAACTGGGGAAGTACTCACAGTTCCAATCGAGAACCTATTGTAGTAGTACTGCAATTGATCTTGCAGCTTACCGTTCACGCTTCGCAACTGCTCGATCTCATCGCGCAGTTTCTCGTTCTCTTTCTTGACCTCCTCATTTTCACGCTGGATATCGTCAAAATTAATCACCACTCCTTCCGCTCCGCCCCGAACCATGGTCTCTCCAGTAACCCGGTTGGTCATCTTGCATTCAATTCCTGATCGAAGACACATTAGGCAACCGCCTTTAACCTCGTCGCATTTGAACCTGCGTATCTGTTGTATCAAACCATTAATTGAACAGGACAATCGCGGAGAGCAAGGGGAGGAACTCACATGGCATCGGTCACAAGCCTGTCCACACCTCTTCGACTTTGACGACTTCTCACGAACCAGCACTGAGTGGTCTGGTTCTGGATCACCCTTTCTGCGTCTCTTTCTGGGGGGCTTCGCTGGTTCCGCAGCTTTTTCCGCAATAGCTTGTTCGTTAGCCTCAGTGGAAACAGCTTCTTCAACCTGAGTAGCTTGGGTCAGATCTTGCAAGACAAGGGCGTTACCTGGGTCGGAGACAGCGCCATTGTTGTCGCTGTCGATCGGCGGTGCTTGGAAGTCAAATGCATCTAACATGGCGAGATCTTCCGAAGGAGAACCGGGGATTTCAAAGAGATCCTGGAGGTTGTCAGTATTAGCAGCAGCCAGAATTTCAACCAACGTATTTGGGCTGGGATTGTCTTTGCCGTTGTCCATTTGGCTGAAGGTGCGTTTGTTGCCCGCCATAGTTGATAGACTCACAGTATCGGACCTATTTGTCGAGAAGTGTTGCCACGTGCTGGAGACAGGAAGAGTAAGTAATCAGTCCGGGGAAGCCTATAGGTTGGGGCTGATAGAGAAAGAAGGTGAGGTTATTCCAAAGATCCATCACCTTTTATATAGCAAGTCTCCAGGCTACCAATCCTCTTGTCTCATTCCTGGTCTGCTCTATGTCCAGAGGAGACAATGGCTTGCTTTTAGGAAGAAGACAATGATATAAAAACTTGACATGGATGCCCTGTGGGGAGTCATTGTGCTAAGCAAATAGTTAGCCCTACCCGAAAGGAGAAAGCCATTGTGATATGAAAGTTGAAAGAAAAGCCATAGTGTCATAGAGACATCGTGAGGCGACCGTATGACAGTAGATTGTTGGATTGATTGCTTCTCTTTGATACTCGAGATACCCTGGGGAAAAACAAAACATCCTTAGTCCGTCTCGAGACAATTGATTTAGGATTTACCTGTCTTTCATCTCCTTGGCTCTCGTCAAAAGGATTATAGGATAGAATGGATAAGGCAAAAAGAAGAACAAAGACGATGACCAGAATTGAATGACTGCATTAGTCGCATGGATAACCTGCCAATGAAGGTAATAATATCATTACAGTAGGATACAAAGGTACCACCAAAAAGATAAAAACCAAAAAGGAGACTTTTGGTATAGCAAAAGATATCAATAAACAAATGAAGTAGATAATTAAAACTGTGCTGCCATAATGCTTTGCCCTCGGTCAAACTCCTCTCATGCCCATGCCGGACTTTTGAAGCATACAAAAGAATCACAGTATCACAGTAGTCGCCCGTAAAATGCAAAGCCATATAGCCGGGAAAAAAGCTAACAATAACAAAAGACAGAAAGGAAATGAAGTAAACGACAGGCGAATGAATCCAACCGTACACCAAGCATTGATACATAAAGAACCCCGTGCTGGTCATCAATCATGGTACATAGTACAGGAAATAAGAAAACAAAACGAGTGTTTATCACACACAAACTAAAAAGACTGTAATTTCCCCGAGTATCCAAAACAGGTAAGCAGATAATGAAGTTAAAAGGAAATCAAATCATTAGTCAAAACGATAGACCGAAAAAAAAAAAAAAAAAAAAAAAAAAAAAAAAAAAAAAAAAAAAAAAAAAAAAAAAAGAAAATAACAGAAAGATCCGGCATAGACACTTATAGAAACACGGTCGCCATTCAGCAACCAGAACCATGTAATAACATGGTAGCATAAATAGGAGATCAGACGAACCCGCACATCGCAAGCGTGGTGTTCATCTGAATTTTGCATTTTGTACAACAGTCTCAATGCGTAACCTGTTTTTATATCTCTCCGCCCCGCCTTCCTTGAGCCATGGAAGGAGGTTCTTGCATTGGCTAACATCGAGTGACTGTAACTGATGACATCCATCAGCCACTGCTTCGACGCCAACACCAGTAACTCTGACACAGCCACGGACTGAAAGACGTTTCATGTGCAAGAGATGAAGGCCAATGCTGTGTAATGAGGAGTCGGAGATCGCGGAACCACAGAAGGACATGTTGAGATAGGTCAACTGGGAGCACTGGAGGGCGAGGACTTGCGTTGCTGTATCTGACAATGCGCAGCAGAATGACTAGTTACTGTTAGTTCGATCCCCACGACGCTTGTCCAAGGAGGGGGATTAAATACCAGGTCCAGTTCCTGTAATTGCTTGGCAGCAGTGGTCAGATACACGATCGCGTTATCAGTCAAATAGGTACAATCTGCCAAACAAAGTTTCCGCAGCCTACTGAACTGGGCATTTCCCCAGAATTGAAACCCATGGTCCGTGATCGTCGTGCAGCGCGTCAAATCCATTTCCTCTATGCGAGGAGCAGCATGAGCAGCAATGTGGTGCATCGAGCGATCAGTGACATGTTTGCAATATTGCAGTGTCAGTCGCTTTAATCGGGGACACCCATATACAGTCCCAGCGGTGGTCTGCATAGTCGGTTTCAACGTTGACCCTTTGCCCGGCTTTCCTTGTTCTTGATTGGGCTTGTGCGGCCCCGGAACGACCCAGCCAAGGATTCGAGCCAGAAGAGTGTCTCCAACTTTTCTGCAATTGCTCATATCGACCTCTTCTAAGCCAGTAACACTACTGGCCATTTCAAGAATAGCAGGTGCGGTGACGTCCCATACGCTCTTCATTTTCCATGTTGCGACGTTTGCGCCACACGTATTGGCCAATTTCTTGAACCCCTCGTCTGTTATATGGAAGCAGTTGCTGATATCAATGTAACGCGGCCGTTCTCCAGCGAAAGGACAAATTGTATTGACCAGCACATCATCCGTAAGCGATCGGTTGTATATACTGAGGTCCAAGTGGTGAAGCAGCTCCGCAGACTTGGACAGAAGTTCAGACCAATGAAGAGATACACCCCGGAGACGAAGAAGGTGATGGAGTTCAAGGCATTGGAAGATGTGCACCAGTATACTGTCGGGCAATATACCACAGTTGTCAGACACAGAAGGACGCGGTGTAGTCGCCTGGGACTTGAAAACTTCAGATGTTTCAGTATAAGTAAAAGAAGAGCTCGCGCGGCGAGATTGTGAAGGCGAGGGTCGATGCTGTTCTCCAGAGACTTCCTCTGGCGTCGGTGGAGCGACTGATCCCCGTCGACTTCGTTCTCGGACATTGTCCAATCCAAAGTTTATATAAGGGTCCGGATCCGACGGCCGCAGTACCGTCTGGTCATCTACTCCATTAGACTGGCGATGGGAACTATCCAGTTCCGTTTCTGTGAGGGTCAAGATGGGCATCGATTGCCTCCGGGATGCGGCGGCTTTGAATCTGTCGTCAATACCGAATCCATTGACCACTTGCTCAGGGGCAGGATCCTCTGTCATGACGACGTCGCCGTCTGATGCTGCCTGCAGCCTCTCCTTGGCCGTGCCTTCAACTTGGTCACGGACATTTTTGGGACATTTGTCCCAGAATTTGGAGAGGACATCTCCGCCAATCATCAAACATTCGACAGAGCTTACAGAGCGGACTGTCGCCGTTCTGCGTGGTGCGAGAGACAGACTCACAACTTCCCCAAAGTATTGCCCTTGTCTTAAACGAGCTTTCACCTCGAACTCCGGATGCTGAATACCATTTGACTTGGAGCGGTGGAGGCCATCCAACGGTTGTGTTCTCCCGGAGAGAATTTCAACCTCACCTCGCACGATGAAATAGATTTCCCTTCCTTGGGAATCCTGTCGAATGATGTCCGTGAAAGGTGGGTATGACCGTGGCTGGGCATTGAGCCCTAGGAAGTGAAGGATATCTGCAGGCAAACCAGAGAACAATGGCAATTCCTTAAGCAATAGACGAACGTTCACGAGTCCATTCGCTAGCGCGCTGGATGATTTGTCCTTCATTACAGGGCTTGGAGATTTGCGCTTTTTATTACCATTGATTGGGTGAATGGTATGACCGTCCTGATCGGTAAACGACACATCCTTGGAGGGACTGTCTCGCAGTCTCTTTGAGCCACGTCGAAATTGATTATTGGGAATTTGATAATTGGAAAGGTCGACTGCCGGTACGGAGGTCTCTTTTTTCTTCCTCTCAAGGATCATCAACCGTTCCTGAGCCTCATCCCGAATCGCGCCTTCAACCTCGGGAAACCGAGGAAGGATCTTTCGGAAATCCTCTTTGGTCAACACCACAAGCATACATCGCGTTCGCGCGACAATGGTTGCCGTGCGCGGGCGGTCCATCAACACGCCGATCTCACCGAAAAAGGCGCCAGGCTTGAGCTCTGCGTAGATACTCTCGCCATCCCTTGAGGTAACGGCGACTGCACCTCGAACCAGCCAGTACATCGCTTTCGCTTCATCTCCTTCTGTCAAAATATAGTCATTAGCGGCGTGGAGTTGCGGGCGAAGGTGTTGTCCGATGTCAATGAGGAACGACTCCGGCGTGGATTGGAAGAGCGGAAACGAGCGCAAACGGTCAACAAGGTCGAGCGGTAATGCCTTGATATGTGAAGAGGCCAGCGGCGATGGGCGAACTGGACGATTGGGATTCGAGACGGAATCGAAGGAATGTATCAACGAGACAGTTTCTGGCATGGGTGTGACGGCCTTTGTCCCTCCAGCGGCCCTGCCATGACGCCGCATGATGGTCGATTGAGACTTCTATCAACCAGCTATGGTGATTCTTGAGAGAGGCAATGGATTAGCGAAATTGCGCTTGGTGTTCTGCCTCCACCAAATTGCATATAAGGGTTGTAGTCTAGAGTACTAGTCGATCTTGCGGCAAAGCGGCCAATAGAGCGATGACGTAGACGAGACACAGTTGCAACGAAAGCACTCTTCAGCAGGCGCTCATTTGGAGGAGTTCGCGGAGAGAAAATTTTATACACAAATAACAGGAAAGAAGATCAGGACACGCAAAAAGAGGACCGGGATGCAGGAAGAACTGTGGAGGACATGATGTGCCGTTAGTCGGTGGTGAATTACAGCAGCGGACGCGGGGAAATCACAAAACGTCAAAGATCACCCGTACCAGAGAAAAGAGACAGTGCTGAAGCTCCACCGCCAAGTTCCGACGCAATGAGACGGACAGCTGTGAGCTCAAGAGAGCTGCTGGGGGGAGGGGGAGGGAGGGTAGGTGAAAAGGAGCTTGGATTGTAAGTTGGATCAGCGGAAGTATCTTCAATGGGCCTAAACGAATATATTCACTGTAACGCGTGGTGGCTTGGTGGGGTGGGAAACACCGGTCTAGCGGTCAATTCAAAGAAATAAATTAAAAGCCAGCACTCTTCCTGCAGCTGGAAAAATCAGATGGAATAATCGTACAGCGTTGACAGAAGAAAGAAGAAATTAGGAAGAAACTGCGAAGAAAGTGTTGATCTGATTCTCGTCTCAATGGAAGGGGACATTCACACAGCCATAGAGGTTAGGGAGAACTGGAGGGACAAAGATTAATCTATTATAGACCAGGGGGCATTAACAACCTGCAGATGAGATTGAAATGAACTGGGATAAATTAATGTAGCACCCAATGGATATTTTTTCCAGAAAATGATAGAATGATTACCTGTCCTGCAGCGTGCAGATATTACAATTACTCCTAAAGCACAGGCTTTAGGATCACAAGTTGCACTACATCTGCATCCGACATTCGAATTGACATATGTCATAACACTTATAGAATTATAAAAAGAGATGAAGGGATTGCTAGAAAGAAGATTTCATTTCCTGCGATCTCGTATGTCCGCTGCTACCCAAGTATTGTAAAGTACCGTTCGCGATTCTTCCATCATTGGGTAAGACATGATTCCACATACATCCGATGCTTATCCAGTCGATCAGAAGGATTCGCTGGGGCGTGTATCTGACATACCCTGGGGTTAATAAGACGCGATCAGATCCTAGTTGTACTGCCTAGGCAGCGCTTGCCATCTTATCTTCGGATAGACGGAAATGAAGTGGGGAGCGAAGGAATCAAGGCCGTTTCAATTCAGAAAAAGAATCACTCGACGGGTATCGTGGCGTACTTGATTTGCTGGGTTCGATCGGTAAATCCATCCTAGGACGAATTTATATCTGAATAGATCAATCACCATGTTCCAATGTCCAATGTAGTCCATATGTTCATGGAGAGGCAATCGTATGATTTAAAGACTCCCCGCGTCAACCGGATATATAGGTCGCGGTCGGCTTAATAGATAGAGGACAGTGTGATGCGTATCAAACTGTTTCTCCCTCCTGCACATTTGACCGACGATTCCCCAGCAGGAAGTCGATATACGCAGGTCGATTACCCTTGAGAGATTCCAGCGCATCCTGCGCCAATCCATACACTAGACTCAATTTCAACCCGAGCCTCGTCGTGCGAGCGGCCGTGAAGACATCATGACGAGCTGAACAACATATGTCAGTTTTCTCTTCTCCCTAAGTCCAGACACACAAGAACAGAGCATACCAAGTAAGCTGTAGATCCCAGAGAACGACAATCCTGCCGTGACCGTGGACAAGAAGTCTCTCGTATCATCCCGAGCATAATCCACCGTTTCCTCAAACAAACAAAACGCAAAAGCTCCAGCACCCAGCTTAAATCCCAATTTCATGCCGTCCTTAACACCGCCAACAACCGATGCGTAGTTCTTGCTCTTGTGGTACTGGAACCATGCTGCTGAAGTCGTGGGGTAGCGATGGGCGTTCTCGGCTCGGAACTGGTATGATGCCTTTTTGCTACCGTGAAAGGACCCGATGGTCATTCCGGATGCAAATGCCGCAATGGTAGTGTATGGCAGGCGTTTCTTTACTTCCATCCCGAGCCGGGGAGGTGTGTCTGAGTCGAAAAGCTTGTGCCAATGGATGACTCTTAGTAGCGCTGAATCGTGAGGGCGTTGGCCTGATGGTTCTTGCGAGTCCATATTGCCGGTGGGGTGGATGGTCTTTAGATTCATAGACTGGCCTCGCAACTGATTGTCTCTGAAAGCACCTGTTATCTGAAATGGTGGTCCCACGGCGATTGTGTTGGTATTCTTGGTCGGTTTATGTAGGGGTCGAGATCAACCGCGGAGCCCAGAGAACTCCGATAAAGAAATTCTCCGACCTCCGCCCACCACAGCTCGCTCCTACCAACAACACAACTTGCGATACTGATTCTGTGTACAACATGGTATGTATCCTTCATTATCTTCTTCAAGCTGTCTTATTGAGGTTATATGTTGCTAATATAATTTGACCCGCAGTCTAACCCAGACCCTCTGAGCTGGACGCTCCTCTTCAAGAAGCACAAGACAACCGTGCTTCTTATGCTCCTACCCCAAGAATCCATTACCAACACCAAAACCGCTTTACTAAACGCACTCAAAGCTCGCGAACAGCCGGGAATTAACGGAGATCCTCTTCCTGAAGATGCCTCGGATATTGAATTTGGAGTTGCAGTGGACAAGAATGATTTAGAGAAAGGCTGGACGCGGCTGGAGGTGGAGGGGTCAGATTTTGCAGAGGAAGAGGAACCAAGGAAGACTGCCGGTAAAAAGGCTGGTGGTTCAATAAGCCTACAGGCTGCTGATCTTCGGAATGGGCAGTCTATCGCTTTTAGGTTCAAGAAACACGGTGATGGCGAGAAGGCTGTGAAGAAGAATGGCGAGGATATCGATATTGACCTGGACCTTGAGGACCCTGGCTGGGATGTTGTCGTCCCCAAGTTTGATGACGAAGAGGAGGTTGAGCAGTGAGCACGGTTCTTTTTTGGCACAGACTACTACAAACATTCGGCAAGCTTTCTACGCGAGCATTGTACGGCGTTCATATGGCGTTAGGTTAGGTATTTCAGGATGGGATAATAGACGAGAAACGATATGTTGTTACTATTTCAGACACGAGAAAAGAGACTCATTTGCGTCCGATCTGGGGTCTGAAACAGACACCATGCGTTCGCTTCACCTGTAACCACTACAAGCTCTTATTGTCCCTGTACCTCTGAGCTCCCACTATTCGTACGGAGTAGGGACCTTGACAAGCCAAGGTATTCATGACTTGTGAACGTGCTTATACTTTCATGAATCAATCAGGGACAATCGACAAAGCGGTCTGACTATGCCGTTTAAAGGCCATTTTGAGTCAAGCTTTGATGCCCAATGATCCCAAGCAGTAGGATCCACAGTGCGTATAGATAAATTAGCACATAGTGGTATTAACACATCCATACACTTCAATCTCTCATATGTCCTGGTAGATTAATATAAATACGGATACTGTGTTATCGACACGCACTGATGGTTGCCCGGAGCAACAAGCGAAACGTCAACAGGTCAAACCTCACTCCGGCGTTGAAATACTGACCACGCCGACTCCACAGTCAACATTCCTCGTCTGCAAGCCCATAACCCATCCGGCTTGAGGAGCGATACTAACCCACAGCATACCTTCCCCAGCGTCTGATATCGTATGATCCACACTAAACGAGTGTGACGTTTCGTTCCTTTCTTTTGTTGTCACGACTCGACCGGAGAGCAGGCGACGCTGGGTGTCGACTCATCGTCATTTCTCCCCCACCCACCGCGTCGAATTTAGAAGACGTGGATCTGCACAGTCATTTTGGGAGGGAATTAGACTTGATTCGACTTGATTTTTTCGTTCCTTTCTCTCCCAACCGACCGCCGATCGAAACATACGCGCATTATGCCTCCCGACTCGAGTAACTCCTCGTCCATTTCCGTCGCGGTTCGTGTGAGACCGTTTACCATTCGAGAGGCTGCTCAGATTTCGAAATGCGAGGCTGGACCTCTCTTTCTTGGTGATGGGTCTCTGGCGGGAGCGCCCACACCGAAGCTGCAACAGAAGGGACTCAGATCGATCATCAAGGTCATCGACGACAGGTGTCTGTAAGTGGGCTAACCAATTGCTACCTCTTTTGGATATACTGGCTCTGGATCGGGAACTGACGACAGTTATGAAGAGTCTTCGATCCCCCCGAAGATAACCCCGTTCAGAAGTTCTCGAGGAGCGTCGTCCCAAACGGAAAGCCGCGTGTTAAGGACCAGACCTTTGCCTTTGATCGAATCTTCGACCAGAGCGCCTCGCAGGGAGAGGTCTACGAATCTACTTCCAGAAGTCTTCTTGATAACGTTCTCGACGGTTACAATGCCACGGTATTTGCTTACGGTGCGACCGGATGTGGAAAAACACACACCATCACTGGCACCACTCAACAGCCAGGTATCATTTTCCTCACAATGCAAGAGCTGTTCGAGCGTATCGATGAGAGGTCTTCCGAGAAAGCGACCGAAGTTTCCCTGTCGTACCTCGAGATTTACAATGAGACGATCCGTGATCTTCTGGTTCCCGGTGGAAGCAAAGCCGGCTTGATGTTGCGAGAGGATTCGAACAAGTCAGTCTCAGTGGCTGGTCTGTCCAGTCATCATCCGCAGAGCGTGCAGCAGGTCATGGATATGATTATGCAGGGTAACGAGTGCCGTACTATGTCCCCGACCGAAGCAAACGCAACCTCCTCGCGATCCCACGCCGTCCTACAGATAAATGTTGCTCAAAAGGACCGCAACGCTGATGTAAATGAACCGCACACAATGGCAACCCTGAGTATCATCGACTTGGCTGGTAGTGAACGTGCGAGCGCGACCAAGAACAGAGGAGAAAGGCTGTGGGAAGGTGCCAACATCAACAAGTCGCTACTTGCCCTGGGTAGCTGCATCAACGCGCTCTGCGACCCACGCAAAACGAACCACGTTCCTTATCGCAATTCGAAATTGACGCGGCTTCTCAAGTTCTCCCTCGGTGGTAACTGCAAAACAGTGATGATTGTCTGTGTCAGCCCATCGAGTCAGCATTTCGACGAGACCCAGAACACTTTGCGATACGCGAACCGGGCAAAGAATATCCAGACCAAAGTTACGAGAAACGTGTTTAATGTCAACCGTCATGTCAAGGATTTCTTGGTGAAGATCGATGAGCAGATGAACTTAATTAACGAACTCAAGGCCCAGCAAAAGAATCACGAACAGGTTGCTTTTACCAAGTTCAAGAAGCAGAACGAGAAGAAAGACAGCGTCCTCCTGGAAGGTGTTGCTCGTATTCGCAATGCCTTCGAGCACTCGCTGCCGGAAAGACAGGAACGGACCAACAGTATGATCAAGTTGAGACAGATCAGCCGCCGGATCGGCTTGCTGTCCTCTTGGATTGCTGCTTTCGATAATGTTTGCGCGAGCTACGAAGGCGATGAAGAGCCATTGTCGAACCTCCAAGCTATCCGCAAATCGGCCCAAGGAATTCTCTTGGAGTTGGAAGGGAGCAGACAACACTACCACCAGCGGTTGGCCAAGAATGCATGGGAGCGTGGGCTGAACTCCGCTCTCGAAAATGCTATCCGTCAGCTCAGAGAATTCAACATCTCCGATAACAGTGACATTTCTAACCTCAACCGCGAAGCCGAGTTACTCAAGGCTAATATGGAGCGGGAGGCTCTGACTGCTTTGGCAGAGCAAGACAAGGTCGGAGATGCGGCAACGATGCAACTACTTTTGCAGGCTCAATTTGAAATGATTACTTCTATTGAGACCATCATGCAGCTGAGCGAAGCGGACGCGATCGAGGAAGGCATGAAGATCCTCATGAAAATGCTGAATTCTTGCTCTACAGTTACCTCTAATATTGTCAAACCGGATGGCAGCTTGCCCCCGATTCCTCCGCCTAGCCCGCTCAAGACTAGCTCTCCTAAGAAGAAGAGGGTAAGCCTTATCAATGTACCTAGTGCAAAGACCTTGAGTGCTCCCATCACTTTCGCCCCGACAGCCACTTCTCCCACCAAAGCGTCTCCTCGTCGTCCCAAAATGAAAGTGGGTAGAAAGAGTGTCAGCTTCTCTCCAAAGAAATCTCAGCCAAAGGCACCTAAGCGAAGTGTCCGGTGGAAGGATGATGAAGAGGATGGCTCTCTGGCCGAATTCCAGAAAACTCCTCAAAAAGCTTCAGCTGCTCCAGCCGCTTTAGCCCCAGAAGACAACACGGAACACGACCTACCAGTGCAGCGGACATCCCCTATACCCCGGGGCATTCCAGTGCCAAAAAGGAGTCCCTCTTTGGGCTCTTTGGGTTCTTCTCCAATTCCAGCACCCCCTTCGGAGCCCACCCTTAATGTTACTAAGGGCAGTAGATTTCAGGCTGGGTTCCTGTCAAAGAAGAACGGCAGTTCTCCAGCCCCTGCGCCCCCTTCGACAAGTTTGCCTTTGTCCGATAACGAGAAGTCGCCCCTTCGAAACATCGAGAACAGTAGCTTCTTGAATCGCCCGTCCGTCGAACGTCCTTCTCGAATGCCGGTGCGAAGATCCAGCGGAAGCATTTCCAGCAGCCCTTTGTCTGAAAGCAAGGGCAGCTGGAAGGCAAACAAGGACGATGCCATCAAAATTAACTCTGCCATGAGACGCATTTCTGGCGGCCAATTTGGTTCAGCAGTTTCTGCGAATACCCACCGTGCCCACCGCCGACGGAGTCCAACTTCTGCATCATACGGAGGAGGTTCGCCTACCGAGAACACCATGTTCACTGCTTCTGGGGCCAGGCGAATGACGAAGAACGAGGAGACCGAGACCAAGCCACGGGTCTTGGGTCCTCGAACGATCCCTGTAATGAAGAGCACAGCGCATAGACGTTCTACGTTTGGTGGTGACCTCCGGGCCAGTCTCACGAGTCGGGATGCCATCCGGCTTAGCGCTATGGCAACCCCAAACCTTGAGAAGTTTTCAAACAACTCTGGGGGTGCTTACTGGTAGATAATATCTTTCTTTCTATTTGTTTTTGTCGATATGGGTACTTGGGAAGGTGTTCCGGATTACTGATACCACTACTTCTTTTTTGATATTCCGAATTGCGATGTGGCATGGAGAGCATACTATATGGTGTGTTTGTGTACTTTCATTTTCTTTCGCTGTTGACGAATCCCCTCCTGCATCACATATCATTGTTTTTATCGGACGTGTACAGTAATTTTTTCGTTGCCTGGGTTGGCATTCTCGGAGTTGGTTTTGGCTTGAACTGTGTGGGATATTAATCGATACCTCTGATTACTCTCTCATTTGACTGACATGCTTGTGAGGCTGATAATGTAGTCACCATTAACCATGGCTCTTTTCTTTATTAGGGTTTGATTGCCTAGTTTGAAATGCTGCCTATGTGTCTAGGCAGTCAAAGTTGCTTAAGACTGTAGACAATTGCCGGACTATCCCGATGCTAGTCTTCAATTTACACGTCAAAGCCATAGTCCATACTGCTAAAACTGCTCTTCTTCCTCGTTGCAATGAGAATAACATCCAGCCAAGATGTCGTACGTCGGAAGCAAGTCATGCCTCGAAACCACGATAAACACTAATACAACCAAAAGATACACTCAATGTTACGGCATCAACACAAATGAACAGGACTGGAAGCTCATCTGGCCGCAACTCGTCGAGGAAATTCATGCCATCATCGAGGTCTCTCGATGTCGACAATGGGAAAGGGTATGGTTCTGTATACTTCTTCCCCCTGGTCCTCGTCAAAATCGCAGTAGTAGATCTTGCCGTGCCATTGGTTGTATTCTGCTCCATTATGATTTGTTACTTCAACTCCGGAGGAGGATTTGGATCAATGGGATTGGGTACGACGCGCACTTCCCGTTTATTAGGAGGACGGAGGTAGGGCGTTCATGACATCTGTGGAGACCACGCGCAAATCGTATGATGATGTGGTGAGTTGTATCTTGCTGAGAGTGTTTATGCTTGCGCCGAATGCTTGTCGGACTTCGTGAGTTTAGGTCCTCTCTTTACCCTTCTTGGGGGTTGTGCTGATTCATTTTCTTTGTATCGATCGGAAGCTTTTTGGGATGAGTGGGAACCGGCACAGTCAATCGATGTGTTTATTTTTGAAGAAAGAACTAAGCGTCCTTGGGGAGAGGATGGTCCGGCCTTCTGAGTTTGTGTTGGGTATTTTGGACGGCTCTGGGTGTTGCCAGATTTTGCTCGGTACCAGGGCTATAAGAGATGTGGTTTATATTTGAGATTCCTGGTATTATGCTGGGTTGAATGCAAAAGAAATAACTATTGTCTTTTACTCGAGCTGTATGACCATATTCTGAAGACAATTAAGAATAGCTGTTGTGTGGGACGGTATAAGATCTCCGGTGCACCTTGAAAGAAGCTTCCCCGCTGTCACTTACCCAAACGGGCATTTTACATCATTTTCGCGGATTTCGCATCAATTCCGACTTTGCCTCCCACCACAAAGAACAAACAACCTATCCTTCTCAGATATATATACAGTACGTACAATCACAAACTGTCACTTCCAAATGACGTTTGCACCCGCGCTTGGTTCAACACTTTTCTCACGATTTTTCCGTCCTTTCTCGACTAGTTCCCCGTTCTTTTCTTTGGCACCCGAGTCGGCCTCGCGCAACAGCAACAACATGTCGGAGAAAGCTACAGTGGCGGCAGGCTGCTTCTGGGGCGTGGAGCACCTGTTTCGCAAAGAATTTGGCAATGGAAAGGGTCTCTTGGATGCTAGGGTGGGATACTCTGGCGGAAACACTTCATCGCCGACGTACCGGGCTGTGTGCAGCGGGAATACTGGTCGTAAGTGTCTAGCTCTTCCCCCCGAAAGTCTCAAAGAGAGAAAGAAGAAACGTATCGCTAATTGCGTAAAAAAAAAAAATTGAAACAGACGCCGAAGCCCTCCAAGTAACCTTCGACCCCTCTATCGTCAGCTACCGCCAGCTTCTGGAATTCTTCTACCGTATGCACGACCCCACAACACTCAACCGCCAAGGTCCGGACGTCGGCACCCAGTACCGCAGCGTGGTTTTCACGCACAGCGAGGAACAGAACAAGCTTGCGCACGATATCACGGACAAGGTTGGCAAGGAGTGGTACAAGCAGTCGCTTAGTACGCAGATCATCGAGGCGGGTGAGTGGTGGGATGCGGAGGATTACCACCAGTTGTATTTGAAGAAGAACCCGTCGGGATATGAGTGTCCTGCTCAGTATGTTCCCTGTTGATTGGTCCCTATGGATGGAGAAAAGTATGTGCTAATTGTTTGCAGCTTCGTGAGGACCTTCCCGCCGCTTTCTGCGTGACTCCGTGCAAGGTTATGACGTCTTAATGATTTTGCTCCCGTTTTGGAGTATAATGATGTTTGTTGACGGGTATACTAGCGGAATTATCTGGTTTAGTGTATATAACCGGCTTCAATTCCATACTTGCTATATCCTCGAGCTACCAGGCTTTTTTTTTTTTTTTTTTTTTTCGGTGAGATGCTGCAAGCTGGAAGATCATTTCGAATGACCTTTGACAGAACGAGCTCCATGCCCTTATATGTCAGTTCTAGCGAATATTTAAGGGAGGGGGAGGGGAATAAGGTGATGTTGTACACAGTATACCGTTCCGCGACATCGGCATCGAGCATGATAGGATCCCAAGAAGAACACAAGATACAAAATATATCTTTTCGCATTAATTATCTCTTCATAAACGCATTCACTCAGTTAATTAATTAGGTTCGAGTATGGCAAGTGTAGACGTGATGGCTGCAGTTCCCCATGGGGTGAACCCATGTAGGAAAGAAAGCCCTCACCCGTGGCTTCTTTCTCTATATTCACTCGACCACCTACACTCTCCCCTATCTTCCCCTCTCAATCTACGCAAGCAATACATCCTCTTCCAATCCATTTCTTACCCTTCTGCATCTCATTTCTTCATTTTCGCATCAGAAATTCATCTTATGAGCATCGTCTTCTTCACAAGTTAATCGACAGCCAGAGAGCTCTGGTGTGGGAGTCTCGGACAGGCACCTTCTATGAGCAGAGCAACAAAGGTCATTGGCAACGCATCAAAGACCATCAACGGCCTTGTCTGTCTGTTGGCCTTTCTTCCAAGAGACTTTGTTGAGGGTTCATTGTCCCTAGGCCTTGATTCAAGAGAAGCAGCTTCTGGTTGCTCCTCTCTGTCAAACTTTTTCCTTCCTCAGCTTTTCTTGGGATATTGTTGATGACTGCGTGTTTTGACGCGTCTATCTCAGGTCTGGAAGTCTTGACGGGACTCTGGGCTGGAAATTGAGTGGTATGGTCCTTGTCTCTTATTTATTGTTTCTAACGGGTTGAAGCCATCTAACACTAACTGGTCGAATGACAGGATTCCACGAGCTTCGTTCCGGAAACCCTTCTTCTTCGCGATAAATATAACCCTATCTTGGATCTTGTATCCGCAGTTCTTCTGATCTACTTTCTCTAAGGTCATTCAAGATGGTGACCTACTCTATCGATGGTGCCATGGCTGAGGCCTTGGGCCATCTCAACCGCATCGCCTGCCATGTAAGCAAGCTTGCCAAGGATTATGAGGTTCGACATTCGTTTGGCTAATAACCAGCATGCAGTTCCGCAACCATGGGCAGCACAAATCGGCGAACGAGCTGGGAAAGCTGAGTATCATGATCGTCAATGCCTTTAGCGAGGGCGTCGACAACATTCCTGCGACTGAATATGTCCTGGAGGAAGTGGTAGGTCACCATCTTCTCTTCATTATTAGATCCCACCTAGCTGACGCAAACAGTCCGGTAGCAGTTTGAACGTGAAGGCCAATACGATTCAGAAACAGGCCGCTGCCGCCCTCATGAACAAGGAGAACCAGGGGGAGTTCAACTATCAGAGCCGTGCCGTTAAGAAGCTCCAGCCACACGATGGCCACTTCTCTCAGGCTGGAAGCTGGGCTCAAATTGCTGGCTCTTTGTCTAACAATCAAGATAATACCCACGAGCCCTCTCAGTATATGTCTCCTCCCGTTTCGATGACGGCACTTTCCGCCTCGAAGTATAGCCAGAGTGATGATGAGGAGGGCGAATTGCCTGGACTGACTGCAGTTGGACTCGCGTCCGCTTTGTCACCGGAGATCCCGGAGACCAAAGCTGCTGTTCTGCGTGTCAGCGGACGTATGAACAAGGATATCATTCACTATATCACCACCCGAATCCATGAGGGACCTCTGCAAGACATCAAAATCGAGGCCAATGGAAGGGCTCGGGTCACCTTCCAGCATGCGTCTCACGGTGTTATGTTCCTGAACTCCCACAAGGAGATGGAAGCGCTGCTCGGTTTTGGACGTCTTGGACCAGGAGTTAGTGTTGAGCTTCTTGAGATTGTCGAGTGGAACGAAGACCATCGTCGAATGAACCAGCCGGTCCGTGAGCGTCGGCGTCTCTCTTTCGCGCGAAAGAGACTTTTTGCGGAGAACATGTCGCCCGAAAAATGGAAGCAAGACGTTCGTACCTTGGCTGGACCTGGCAACATTGACTTTCTTTGGGTGTTCAATTCTGGCAACGGTAAGAGCCCCTCTCCATATCATTCCTACAACATTGCTTACGCACTTTAGCAACTGCGGTATTTACCAGCACCTGTGTTGCTCGCAAGGTTTTGGACGTGTTCAATAAGTGGAAGACCGGCCGCAACGTGTACAACGGAGTCTCGGTGACGTTCTCATCGGACCCTTGCGAGAAGGAGTTGGTTTTGGTCAAGGAAACTAGCCGTCCTTCGTATGCCAAGAACTTCGTCAAAAGAGCCATGCGTGAAGCAGGGCGGTAATTACAGACCGCTGTTGTACTCTGATGGTCTTGCCAACGCAGCCAAGGAGCGATGTTTTATACGGGAAGGGAGTTGAAGGGGTGATTCCCACCTGGATATTTTTGACGGCAACCGTTGACCAAGATCTTTGGAGGACGTGGCGCCCTGCTGCCACGTTAACTGGCCACGAGCGTGTCGTGTAAGGTGTCGGGCGCGATATTCTTTCTTTTTGATGTATAGCTATTATCAATGTTGGTTACGACGATACCTACCTCAGTGGGAATCGTTCGGTTACCTATGGTTTTACTGTGCTTTTAACATACGGAATTTTTTAATATTACGGATTTGAATTGGGCTGTCTTGTCACTGGAGGGTGTAAGGGAGCGTCACTGCAAAGTAGTAGAAGAACTTGTATGTGGTGGTTGTTGCTCCCTGAACTCCCTGAATCGAAAGGGATAGTATAAGTAGCACGGGACAGGATTGTATCTGACAGTGACGATCGTGGATACCGTGGTAACATAGTGTACGACTCCGTAGACGTTGTTTGTTGATCATGATCGACCGAGATTCCTCACGACACCAAACATGTCTCATAGACTGTCTCCTTGCTTGCTTGCGAGATAACGGTCATTTTACAAGCAAAGGCCAGATAGCAGTCAAGGAAATAGCGCCAGCCTCCGCTAGTCACGACCAAGACGTGAAGACCTCCTTTTTATTTCCCCCAAGATTATGTTGTTTAATGCCAACCCCATAACCATTCCCTATCGGGATAAGCGTTGATGGGCGCTGCAGCGTGCATCAGTCAGTGCCGTATTAGGAAAGGATTATCATATCGCCGATGAACCTGGTCCGAACTCGTTACAGTACGGGTAATGACAGACTGCACGCACATAGAAGTACAGTAGGCAGGAGCACAGATAGGAGTGCTTACCGAAATTAGAGGTCTTAACGATGATGTAATTGTCTTTTCCTTGGTACGGAGTACCGAGAAGGCCATGGTAGACTTCCTCCCACGCCAATGGAAGAAAAAACTAAAAATATCTACAGTGCATGGAAATGTGCAATGTGCAATGTGCAATGTGCATTGTACTCTGTACATATATAGGACCGGTCATAATATGACATCTCGTTTATACAGTTTGTTGTTTACACTGAGAGGTAAAGAAAATGTCCCTCCGTGGAATGGCATGCTGCCTGTCTCCTGTAAGTACTTGTCTCCGTACTGTGCAGTGTTCACCCGGCAACCACTATCGGATTATGGTTAACGTGGTGCTATCTAGTTTGTTTCATATTTCATATTTGATGGGGGGTCAGGAAGACAAGAAAAGTTTAAACCGGAGAAAATATATGATATCAGATGCAGAAAAGGAGAGATTTTGTTTGTACTTTGTGTGTGCCTTTCTTGCTGCCTACTGTAATTTGTGTTTGTGTGCTACTAGTCCACCAAACCATGCTAGCGGTCTCAGAAGCCAGGTTATTGAAGGCAAAAGAAATGAACACAGCCATTCGGCTGCTATTTTGGATTATGGATACAGCCATGGTTCAAGGACTTAAATACACATCGGGAAGTAGTTGCCGAAATAATGCAGATAACCAATGCCGATGCAGGTCTCGCGAAGAACGCTGGGATTGTAATGTACCGACAATACATATTTTACCGTATCGGCAGGGTTAATGTGGGCCCTCGTGCAGCCGGCGCTAGTGGCGCGCTAGTGAAGGGCCGAGGATCGGGTCCATTTGCATATAAGGGTCCGCGTCTCTTTCTTTTTCTCTCTGGAACCTTATGTCGCTTGGAATCTAATAAATGTGTACTAACATCAGCAGATACAGCAATTAAACAGCAGTTGTCCACGAGGTCTCACTCCCATTTTTCGTTTTTTTCCAAGTATATATACTTCTGTTTGATCAATTGCATTGCTGTACATACACTCGTTCAAAATGGTGCGTCTGGGTGCTTCAATCCTCTTCGCATCGCTCCTGGCGTCCACTGCTTGGGCCCAGACCTGCGACACAAGCAACCAGTGTCCCGAAGACAAGCCCTGCTGTTCCCGTGAGTCCACTCTCACCTCGCCCCCTGTGCCATGACCAATGCTAACAAACACAGAATACGGAGAATGTGGAACAGGTGCCTACTGCCTCGGAGGCTGTGACCCTCTCTCCTCCTTCTCCCTCGACTCCTGCGTGGCTGAACCCACCTGCCAGAACAAAACGTTCACCTGGGACAATCTCGACAGCGCAGCCCTCAACACCAAGTACCTGGGAAACGCCAGCAAGTACGACTGGGTGTACAGTGGTTTTCCCAAGATCGACGATGGAAACCTTGTAATGACCATGCCTAATGGTACCGTGGGGACGTTGTTTGCGAACAACCACTACATTTGGTACGGAAAGATCAAGGGCAAGATAAAGAGCAGCCGTGGGGCTGGTGTTGTGACGGCGTTTATTTTGCTGTCGGATACCAAGGATGAGGTTGATTTTGAGTTTGTGGGTGCCGATTTGGATAATGTTCAGACGAACTATTATTTCCAGGGTATTCTTGACTGTACGCTCCCCTTCATTTATTCCCTTGGGCTTGTGAATGGAGTACTGATGCTATGAGGCAGATAACAACGGCGGCAAGTCTGAAGTTGGCGGCGAGAACACCTTCGAAGAATGGCACGAGTACGAAATAGACTGGACAGAAGACTACATCAACTGGTCCGTCGACGGCGAGGTGAAGCGCACCCTCGAGAAATCAGGGACCTGGAACGAAACCGCCGGTCGCTACCAATTCCCCCAGACCCCTTCTCGCATGCAACTCTCGCTGTGGCCCGCCGGTCAGGCCAGCAACGCCGAGGGAACTATCGAATGGGCCGGTGGCGAGATCGACTGGGACAGCGAGGACATCCAGGACAAGGGCTACTACTATGCGTCTTTTGGAGAGATCACAGTCGAGTGCTACAGCCCGCCTGATGGTGCTGATATCCACGGCGACAAGTCGTACATCTTCACTGACGACAAAGGTCTGAACACCTCTGTGCAGGTGACCAACAACGACACTGTGCTTGCGTCGTTCGGTGCTACCGGTCTTGACCCTGACATCGGCGCTGACAAGGACGACGATGACAAGGATGATGACTCTGGTGATTCATCCAGCGTCCCCAAGACCAACGGTGGTACCGGTAACGAGCCTGGCTCGGACGGCTCCTCCAGTGACCACCACAGCCAGAAGAACGTCACCACCAACGCTGCTACCGCCTTCCAGGGCAAGTGTATGATGCAGAGCTCGTTCTTCGGTGTCCTCGTTGCCCTTGTTGTCTTGATTACCCTGTAGAAAAAGTAATCTTTTGACCATTTTCATTCCTGCACATGCTTTTTGTCAACCTTTTTTTTTTTTTTTTTTTCGACGCACATGATTCGAATTTTCGACTTATCTTTTTAGCTATATACCAGACATCTTCTATGTCCTGCATGATGGTTGTCTATCCTATCCGTTCTTGGTTTTGACTTTGATTTGAATAATGCCTGGATGCTCCGCTGTGGTTCATGATTCTGGGAGGAAACGACTGGATCTTGTATAATTAGTAACTTAACTTGATATTACCTAACTTATTGATATCCAGATTGCTGGAAGCAATCGCTAATTTCTTGGTTAGCCATTGCCATTATATACAAAAATTGTGTACAGAAGTTGCAGAGAATGCAACAAGTTACTCCCCCATAACAAATACGCTTCAGAACCCCCCCAATCAGGATAGAACATGGTAATTCCACCCTCAGGCAATTTCTCATCATCATCCATGAAGATATCCCCACTTCTTCAAACCAGAAACAATTCAACCAGCGGCTCAGGTCGATTACTGCTAAAAGTAATTCCCGAGAACCGAAGACCGAAAAACTTCTTCAAATGAACTAGGAGTTAAGAAACCATACAAGCTAGGAGCTGATACCATGTCCTGGTCACATTTTGATGGACGTAATGGGTGAAATATCCTTTTTCCAGGCGCATGACACATTCAAGGGCTAAAATAGGCCGCATAACGTCCGTCCCCTATATAGAGTATTGAGCATTGTCGCCGCTCCTTCCGGCCAAATACTATCTTCCTCGAAAAGAATATCACCACTTTCCAGAAGTCCAAAAACAGCTTGTATGGCGTGTCCGGAAATCGATCACTGAAAGCATCCTCAGCAGAACGAAGACCTAGACATTTCCGGAAGATGAATTTGAATAATTGTAAGGATAGGGTGTTGGACACATGTCTTCGTACTCATTGGGCTGGCCGGAGGTATGGTGCATATAGCAGAAAGTTAAATCCACATATTTGGTATAATTATTCGAGCCCTTGGGTAGTTGTTCTCTTGATAGAAGGATATCCCATGCATTGTGTACATGACTTGGCGTAGAAAACTCCTCCGGGTAGGATCTGTCTGGGAGAATGAGTTGGACTTTCCTATTCAACTGACTGATATCGTCCCCATCATTTATTCTCCGGAAGGGTTCCTTGAATATTGGCCAACACGTGTAACCGGAAATTGTCATGAATGCAAACAAGCACCCCACAGTCTCGGTATATAAGATGCTAGCATGCATTTCATCCATGTAATCAGGAATCGGTTTATTTTAAAATAAGGTACCAAGTATCCAGGCCGTGAATAATACTGGCTCTGGACTCGCATCTTGCTCTGTTGGGAGAGAAAGCTCTTTAGTGACCCATAAACAGGCGCATGGTTCTCATACGGCCCAAATTGAGGATGGGGTATCTCATCAACTATTCCACACCAGCATGGTCGGCGCGCCAATTCTGAAGAGAGAAACCAAGTAGGAAGCCTAGTGGGAGGATGTGGATGTTCTCCTGTACCTGGTGGCGGCACCAGAGGCTCCTGGTATGCCCGACAAAGCACGGCCCCCATTAGAAGAACTCGATAGATAGAACGACAGAAATCCTCCTTCCAAAGCAGTCATTCCCAGACAGAGAGTTAAGAAGACCCAGAGAGACGAGGGAAGCAAATGGATCCAGGGATACCCGGGGAAGTGAAACAAAAGAGAATAAGCCTGTATTTTAATTAAACCAGCGATATCAATCAGCGCGCCATTTCTGCCATCCGTTCAATCTGCTGTATTGTGACATGCTGTTTGGCGGGAGGTTGACGGAGTGCAGAATCAGAACCAAAGGGAGGAGAGACGTCAGTGTAGTAGTACAGTGGTTGAAGATATCTTCGGTTGTATGAGATTGATATGTTATGATTCACATGATATAATATAAACAGATCCAACAGAGCAAATCCCCTGTATTTAATTAACCGAAACTTATGCCCTAACGCCAGCAACCAAATATCATGACAAATGCTATCGTGATCCCCCCCCTAAAACGCGTTCAATTAATGAGCCTGTCCACAGTTACATTCACCAACAGATCGCTTCCTAAAGTCCCCATGGTACGTATCCAATCCCTCAGTCCGGACATCTTCTTCCAAAGGATGACCCATCCAGCCGTACGATTCCTTCGAATCGGTGCGAGCTAAAGAGGAAGAGGAAGACCAAGATTTCAATGATTGAAGCTTGTCGGTGACCGGCTTCAGGTCTAGGTCGAGGTAGTTGGCCATGAACTCGCCGATTTCGGTGTTTTCGTGGTTGCCCTGCAGCGGCCAGGCGTCTTTTGTGGAGGATGCGTAGATGTTGACGTCAACACCTGTTTTGCTCATTAGATAGTTTTAAAATAGATTCCAAGGAGAAAAACGTACCAGAGTGTCCGTGTGTGGACCACCCAATCTGTGCCCGACGGCTGATTATATCCGTAAACACATGCTCAGGGACATACGGGTAGTTCGGGTCAATGAGAGCATTCACTTCATCATCAGTAGCATCATGGACACCGAGTCCCTTCTCCAGAAGAGTGCGAGCATACTTCTGCTGCTTGGTGCGACTTGCTTCCTCGGAGATGTACGCCTTCAAGTTGTCGCTGAGGAATTCGCCGGAGTGACTGGCACTGGCAAGCACGCCAGGATACCACAGGTAATCAGGATAGTCAGGCTGGAGTTGTCGAGCCGTTGCTAAACCACCGGTTTCATGGTCTGATGTAGCCACCAGCACACCCGGAGTAGGGTCTTTCTCGAGGAACTCCGTCACAGCCGCGAACGCCTTGTCATAACTCATTACCTCGTGGACCTGCGCGGCAGGGTCGTTGGCATGCCCAGCGTGGTCAATACGAGATCCCTCAACCATCAGGAAGAATCCCTGCTCGCTGTCGGCAGTGGCATCGCTGAGGATCTTGAGAGCTGTGCGGGTCATTTCCTCCAGAGACGGATACTTTTCGTCCTGGCTGCGGCGGTCAATTTCATACGGGATGTCCTTCTCAGCCAGCAGACCAAGCAGCGGCAATTGAGCCTCAGCGCCGCCGTTCAGTGCGTCGAAGCCCTTTCGGTCATCCAGGTAGTTGAAGCCCTTCTGCTTCGCCAGTTCAACCAGGTCCCGCTCGTCATTTCTGCAGCTTCCTTCGGTCGAGTTAGGCAGGAAATGGCACCGGCCTCCACCAAGCATCAGATCTACGACGCGACCAAGCGGATACTCGCCAATTTCCTGCTCCGCAATCCGATCTTCATAACCTCGTTGGTTAACATGAGAAGCAAAGCACGCTGGCGTGGCATCCGTAAGTCGCGTAGTGACAACCAATCCAGTCTTATACCCGGCCAACGACGCAGCCTCCAACACAGTCCCACAAGGCGAGTGATCGGGCAACACCGAAATAGCCCCATTATAACTCTTAAACCCACACGAAAACGCCGTCGCACCAGCCGCAGAATCCGTAACCAAGCTCGAACTCGACCTTGTCCTCGATGTCCCAATGATATACTCATCCAGCACCAAAGTATCATCAATCGGTAAACCCTCCGTATGCTGTCTAAAACTGCGGGTCATCGTCAAACTCGTGGGCCCCATCCCGTCGGAAACCATGAAGATCATATTCCGCTTGCCTGACGGTTTACCGCCCGGGCCCCAGGATGGTTTGTTCGGAACATGGCGGCTGGATTTGTGCTGGTAGACGACGGCAAGGACAACGACGGCGATTGTCGCGATAAGAGCCCATGCAAGGAGACCGATTTCACGCCAGAAGCTCTTGTTGCGGCGTTCGACCTCGCGGCGGCTTCGGGAGCCGGTTAGTAGGCTTTCTTCTTCTTCAGTGGTGCGGATTGATCCGTGGTCGGATGAGATGCGAGGAGCCAGGAGTGGCTCATCGCGAGCCATGGTATCGGCAGTGCTGTAATTCTTTTAGGATGTATGAATAGAGAGGATGAATTGATGATCGTGATGGAATAGGGGCCTCTTATCGATCGATGTCGGAGCGGTCAGGTGTCTGCGGGCTTGGCACGAGACTGCAACGTCACGCTTGATTGGTGACGCACTCAGCCGGCCAGCTCAAGAGTGTACAAGCTGGATATGCTGGAAATTCACCGCTGAGTCGGTGGATTTGTATCTACAGAAAATTTCATGCTGATTGCTGGCCTTGCTGTCAAGGTTTGCCGGCATTGGTTTTGGCGTTGCTCCTGATAGCAGATATCAAGCATGACGGAATAGGAAATGTTCATGGAACACCAAGAGAAGAGCTATACATTGCCATAGAAATACAGTATAGTACACAGACATATTATAACACCCAACACTGCGTATACAGGTTACCTCCCCTTCCATCCGCTAGGAATCATGGCAGCCGCAATCTCCGTCACACCTCTTTCCGTCGCCAACATATTAAACTGCGATGCCGCATTCCTCGTGCTCAGAATCTCAACCCGAATTCCCAGCAAACTGATATGTTTCTTCGTCTCCGGAGAAAGCGGAAACATATTCTCTCCCATCCCGATAATTAATAGGTCTATAACCGTATTAGTAAACTTCCCCTGCCAAAAGCCATTGGAGGAAGCTGAACGTACCAGGCCTCGGCCAAACCAACCCAAGCACCCCCCAAACCTCCTCATCAACCTCAAACTGCCCCTTCTTATTCACCATCTCCGCCTTAGACCCTCTCGTCGCCCACGGCCTCCACGCAAACGCCTCTCCTCCAACCAGCATCACCCCGTCGCCATTGCGAACTTTCAATCCATTGTCCAGATGGAACCCATCGTCTAGTGTGGCTTCCACGGCCGTCGTAGGCGCAGGGATGTTGCCTAGGACGTTGAGTGCGTTAAGGTCGGTGTTAGTGTTTTCTTGGACTGCTGGGCCGCGGTCGTGGGAAGTTGGTTTAGAGGCGTGGGAGCGGGGGATCATGCGGGTTGGACGGGGGGGTTGGGTGCTGTTGTAGCGGTGGCTAGAGGAGTTGAATATGGTGCTAGTTGCGGTGCATTGCGGCGCGATTCGTGAGGACCGGAGGGCAGTAGTCGTAGTGCTAGTAATGGGTGTGATGAATGCACGCAAGGTACGAAGTAGTTGTGGTGAAGGAGAGTGCATTTTGAATACTTTGTTAGAATACTTTGATTCCTCGCAATTGCCTGGATATGAGCAGAAAAAGGAATAAAATGCGGAGAATTTCGGCACTGATGTCAAGCCCCCGACTTGGCACTATCCCTGGCCAATTAGACACAAGCAAATAGAAAGACACAAATGCCCTACTAGATACAAGCAACAACATTTGGCTAACTGGTTGTATTGCTATGCTACTTCTTCCAGCCAATAATTAGTCTAAATAATGTGTTTCTTTTTTTCTTTTTTTTTCTTTTTTTTTTTTTTTTTTTTTTTTTTTTTTTTTTTTTTTTTTTTTTTTTTTATATATCAACGCATCCAGCCTAACAGCAGCGGATGCCCCCGAGTTCGTCTGATGATAGTCAATATACCGTACGTGCGTACAAATCGTAAGGCACTCCAAACGCCATGATGATAGGAAATGTGCGAGAAGAAAACATGGATACATAGGCCTGGACAAATTCGTACAAAAGAGAAAGACCCGAAAATAAAAAAAAGAAAAACAAAACAAATGGTATCTCCTCTCCATGCCATGTAAATGGGAACCATGGCTTTGCAAATTTTTATTGGCGACAACCTCAAAAACATTAGTCTCTTGTTTATAACAACCTGGCTCGCATAAGAGCCCAACGTTGCACTAACAACAAATTAACTCAACAGTCATGCAATTTATACTCAATGCCCGTGGCCTGGCACATTCGACGGAGGAGCGGTACCGTGGCCATGACCATTCCGGTCTTCGTCGGATTGGCTGGAGCTGTCATCTCCAGGTGCACTACGAAGACGTTGAGCGCGGTCCTGGAGGACTTGGGCCTCTGCGGCCGCCCTTTGCGCTCGAATCTGCTTGCGCCACATGCTGGAATATCGACCTTTCAAGGCCAACAGTTCATCATGCGAGCCGCTTTCGGAAACTTGGCCTTCGTGCAAAACAACAATCTGGTCCGCCCTTGTGATCGTGCTTAGTCGATGTGCGATCACGAGTACCGTGCGGCCATGCGATAATGTGGATAGAGCCTGCTGAATGTGCTCTTCTGTGTCGGTATCGAGCGCGGCAGTTGCTTCGTCCAGCAAGATGATGCGAGGGTTCTTGAGGATAGTACGGGCAATTGCAACCCGTTGCTTTTCGCCTCCACTGAGACGCAATCCCCGTTCACCCACCTTGGTTTGGTAGCCATCGGGAAAGCTAAGGATCTTATCATGAATACTAGCTGCCCGACAGGCCTCAAAAACATCCTCATCTGTGGCGTCCTGATTGGCGTACTTGAGGTTATACATGAGTGATTCGTTGAAAAGAACCGTATCCTGAGGCACAACACCAATATGCTGTCGCAATGAATCAATCGTGACGTCTTCTACATCATTTCCGTCAATGAGAATCCGTCCCCGTTCAGTGTTGTAGAAACGGAAAATCAGACGGAAAACGGTCGACTTTCCTCCCCCAGATTCACCAACCAACGCGGTAGTCGTCCCAGGTTCGCAGTTAAAGGTCAGGCCATTCAAGGCCGGCTTTCGGCTGTCATATGAGAACTCGACATTGTCAAAGGTAATGTTACCATTGCACGCCGGTAAGGGCGTGGCAGTGGGTTTGTCAATAACTGTCGGCTGTTCACGGAACAACTCGAGCATCCGCTCAGAGTTGATCATGGAGGATTGAATCGAACGGTAGAAAGTGCCAAAGAAGTTCAGCGGGCCTTGGAGCTGTGCCATATAGGTCAAAAGTGACACAAACTGACCGACAGGACGCTGGCCAGTCGAGACCTGAAACGCTGCAACAAAGCACGTTATCAAAAGACCTAACATGAATACGGTGTTCTGGCAAGTATTCATGAACGTCAAAGAGAGCAGAACATGATATTCAGACTTCTGGAAGTCGTTGACCGCGTTTCTATATCTGCCAAATTCATAGTCTTCTGCGTTGAAGTATTTGACAGTCTCATACGAAACCATCGAATCGTTTCTATTGGTATTGTATTAGTTCGAACTGTCGAAGGGATGAAACAAAAGGGACAAAATGATGTTACTCACTTCACTGCATCTTCCTGCCTCGAATAATTAACCATCTCTCTTCGGATACCGGCTCTCCATTGTGCCATGCGAACAGTCACATAGAGGTAGGTGAACGTGGAGATGCCGACCGCCAAGGCGTAGTATGCATCGAATGCAACAAGGAAATATCCAATGGCAACCCCAAGGTCCACTAGCATGGGAACTACCTGGAACGTTACTTGTTCCAGGAAAGTGTTAATGGAGCTGCCCTTGCTCAGAGCAGATAGCACTTCACCCGTCTTCTTTCCAAGGTGGAATTCAAGACTGAGCCCATGGACATGTTCGAAGGCGGCAGTTGAAAGCTCCATATAGGAATATTGACTCACGGGAATCCACAGGAAGGAGCGCAGGGAACCGATTAGGCCCTGGTTGCCCTGTAGCCAGCGATACAGGATATACATGCAAATCTCAAACCAGGGCACTCGGAACCCGCCGCCATCTTTCTCAGACAAAGCGTCAGTGATAACGCCCACTTGGTAGGGCACCAAAACGTTCACAATGCGCTGCAGGATGATCAAACCAAAACAGGCGACCACGATGATTTGCAGACGGCGAGACTTGGACGGCCAAAGGTAGGGGAAAAAGAGCGAGTATCCACTAAGATACTCCCACCAGCTGGTGGACGGAATGGTCGTTGGACGAACCCACGCATCCGTCGGTTTGGAGTCCTCGTGATTGGTCGAGCCGTATGCTCGTCCGTTGGCCGTCCCTGATTCCGCATTGGACCCGTCGAGCAATCCCGTAGATTCTGAGATTCCGTTTGCCTGACTTGCCGCTTTCCGTCCAATGGAATTCACGCGAATCAAGTGGGCTACGTACATCAAGACCAGAGTGGCAAGAAACAGGACTCTGACCGCGTTCGAAGCCACTTCCAACGATTCCCACATAGTGATGCTCTTGCGTGGGGGCCCACCAACTGGGTTGCCTACCACCGGCTCGCGGTGAGCATTGACGTAGATAGAAAGCGATCCTCCTAAGACGGCCAATTCAAAAGGTATGGCCACCAACCACGGGACAAAGTGCGAGGGATTCGGCGAAGGGTTTGTATCCAACATGGAAACAAGAAGAATTGCATGGACGAAAAAGGACCCCACGATGTAAATCTATGAAACACTCTCAAGTCAGCCTTTGTGCAGGATACTATTAGGGTACCTCTCTGTTGAGAAGACCTACCACAACCGACTGGCCACACCACCAATGCTGAGATCTCGCAAACATAACATGCGTCATGTTGATTGCGGCATCTGCGACGAGAGTGGCCAATACGCCAACGGCCAGCCACCTAAAGAGGAGACTTGTGCACCGGGAAAACCTGCGACTCTTCGCTACGGCCATGGTACTTCGCGCACGTTTGGGGAGCGGTCTCCCTCCAGGACCCATCTGTTCTTGTCTACCATTTTGAGTAGCCTTCTTTGCCGTAATAATCGAGTTTGTAATGAAAGCCACTATAAAGGTAATCAAGAGGATGATGGGGTAGCTGATGCGAAGAAAAACTACGACGTCTTGCGTCGTGTGCCCAGAATCCATGGTATATGCCATCCTCCTATACAAACGATATCCACACACGAAGACACTTAACAAGAGACCATCAAGGTCTTTTCCATTGACATGACAATCGTGTCACAGTCCCTTCTGTATAAACGCGCGAACTCCGACGAAAGAAGCGGTGGGTAACACTCGGGCAGCGCGGGCGACACGAACGACTTGAGATCGAACACGAGATCGAAAACGACAGTAGAGGAGGAATGAACCGGATCGTCATTCACCGATTGGGAGAAATTGTGAATAAATACCGGCCAGCAGTTCCTGAATTCCTGGAAGGATCGACGCGTAAAACCAAAAAAAGCGTTGGTCAAGGCCAAGGGAAAAAAAAAAAAAAAAAAAGCGGCGGTGTAATGGATACAGCGAATGCCTTGAAAAAGGAAGTTATAGCGAAAGTAATAGAGGGCGATTGATTATGGTCAAGGTGATTTTATAGTAGAGACGAAACCCCGAGGCAAAGCAATAATGACCCGGAGTTGTGGTAGCGGTGGTCTAACGAAGTATTAGACTTGCGGCACAATAATACAATCGAGCGACAAAAACGAGTGCACGAGAAATTGAATTGATCGAGCAAAGGGGCAAGAATATATGAGAGGAAAGAATATATGATAGGAGTTGAGGAGAGAGAGAGAGAGAGAGAGAGAGACACGAAAAGAAGAAGTGAAAAAGAAGCGGGAGTCGTTCGGTGGCGGAAGACTTTGGCTGGGGGTGGCTTTGGCACTGTGACTGTGCACTGTACCACACAGCAAACAATAATAGAATCGAGACAGATGATTTTACTCACCGGAAGTTTATATATAAAAACCTATGGTATTCAATTGGTAGTAGATTCTCTGCAAATCGGATAATATCCTAGTTCAGAGATCTCGATATCGGAGTAGTCCTCGAATCGGGTTGGATAGCACTTGAATGTGATCTATAACAAATCCCGTCTCAGACAAGGACGATGAATACATATAGAGTAAAGAAACAGAAGGAAGAGAGAAAGAAGATGCAGTCATGGCAGAGGAGAAATAGGTTCACTCTTTAGTCAGTATGGAGTATGCTCCACTGAGAATCATCATAGCTGAGGGCAGTGAAAACAATAGAATTGAATCGGTCAGATGCTTTCTGTGGCAAATTTGTCATTCACTTTTATTCTATATCAAACAGGCATCTTGATTTATATATTGACCTGACCGGTGTACTTCGTATAGTACTCTGTACTTATATCATCCTACCCTTGGAATTATATACTCTGAAGTAGTCGCGCACTCACATGGCTCAATTCCACAAGTAAACCCACATATTATGTCAATAGCTATGCTACAGCGTACCCGTAGACATTTGAGCGCATATTCCAGTTGCATTCTTATAATCTGTTCTATACACTACTATCATGAAGTCGACCTTGTGCCTGCGTAGGTGAGTAACCAGTCATGGAACTACGGAAATCGGAATAAGCGAGGAACATATTTCAATGCACTCCAGGGGTAGAGAGTAGTCAGCTAAGAACCACTATCATGAATATTACTCTGTAATTTGTGTAAAGAATGGCATGAAGAGAGCATGGAGAAGCATTCACTCATCTGTATCTGACATACTGACAACTTTCTCCGCCTTCCTATTTAGGTCTATCTATTCCTCCCCTCACATTCAATCTTTCTCCTCTCCTACACACCCTAATCTTCTTCAGTCTTCCTCATTGTCCATTTGTTTTCTAGCTGCTCATCGTCGGCCCTTTCCCGGCCCAGCGATGGAGCTCCAATCGGCCTTGGGTTGAGTTCCATCCTGCGTTGGTCTCAACTGGACTGCTTATGTACTTGCCTTCACCATGTCGGACCTTTCGCGTCTCTCCACCAACGTCACCTCTACTAGCAGCAATAGCAGTACTACAAACCTCTCATCGCCCGTTCCTCCTCCTCCACCGCCTCCCCCGGCACATCAGACCAGCCAGAAATACTCTCATCGGGCAGCCAACGCCCTGGCTAGATTTGCCCAACCGTTCTTGTCCGCGTCTCGTCCGCCCAGCCCGCAGGCCTCTTCCGCTGCCAATGGTCGTACTGAATTGGCTGTTGGTCCTCGTCACACGAGGTCCAAGTCTCTGTATTACTTCCCAACTTTTGTTTCTTTGGTGGCATCCTAGAATAATCGCTCTAATTGGATCTGAACTAGGCCCGGAGTTTCTCAATCGGTAACTCATAAAACCGGCATTCCCATTTCAGCGTTGGATATCTCGCCTCAACGGACTCATGCAGTAATCGGCGGCAAGGAGATCCTCAAGACCATTCGTGTATCGCCAGACCATTCTTCGGAGGAATACAACCTGCGCAATGCGATCATCAGCTTTTCATCCACTCATTATGGGGGAAGTACGCTTTCTGCGCGGCACAAGGACCAGCTAGCGGTGAAAGATGTGAAGTGGTCTCATGGAAATTTTGACCAGGTTATCGCCACTGCCATAGCAAATGGCCGCATCATTGTCTACGACTTACATCGTACCGGCCTCGAGTTCTGTCGTTTTCAGGGACATAGCCGCCAGGTTCATCGGCTGGCATTCAACCCGCACTTCCCAGCATGGTTACTGTCGGGGAGCCAGGACTCCTCCATTCGGATGTGGGACTTACGCATGGCCTCCTCCGAACGGGGTGTTTCTACAATTGGGAGCAAAGAACTATACAATGGGAACAGTGACGCCATTCGCGATATAAGGTGGTCTCCAAGTGATGGCGTCATGTTTGCTACCGCCACCGATAGTGGTGCTGTTCAGCTGTGGGATTACCGCAAGACCAATGCCCCCTTGATGCGAATCACAGCTCACGATCGCTCGTGTTTTTCTGTCGATTGGCATCCAGACGGGAAACACGTTATTACGGGTGGTGCGGACCGGCAGGTCAAGGTTTGGGACTTCTCATCTTCGGCCGAGCGACGACAGAAACCGACTTTCCAGTTTCGGACCCCGCAGGCGGTCTTGAACGCTCGATGGCGCCCGCCCTCCTGGATCAGGGATTCGTCGCAGGGCTCGAGCGATTGGCAGTCGTTGCAGGTGGTGACATCCTATGACAAGGAGGATCCACGAATCCATCTATGGGACCTGCAACGCCCACATATCCCCTTTCGGGAATTTGATCGGTATGACACCCAGGCGGCCGATCTGCTATGGCATTCCAAGGATCTCCTGTGGACGGTAGGGGATTCTGGAGCTTTCACTCAGACAGATGTTCGATATGCGCCTCAAGTTGTCAATCGTCGCCCGACGGGTTCCATCGCTTGGAGCCCCAATGGCGAAGTGCTTGCGTTCATGCAGAAGCGTCCTCGTCGAAGTCCCCTAGGTCTTACTACTTCGGAGTTTCTGGGTTACGAGGCGGACGAGAGGAATGCCAGTGAAAGGGGCCTGGGCCATAGCCCGGCCGACGATATTTTGGATGAACCGTCCTTCACGTCTGCCATCCGTCATCGACATACGAAGTCTGTTGGTGCCCGGCCGTCCAAATCGCTAGGAAGTACTCCACCCGGCGCTCCGGACTTCATTCCTGTTGCTCCGCTGGAACAAGCATTGTCGAAAAACAAGGCACCGGGACCCCGGCAGTTGGGATTAATGGGTAGCATTCCGGGAGCTACGATGCATTCGACTCTCTTCCGATATTTAACTCGCCAGTATTCCGCTTTAATGAGAAGCAGTGACGAGAAACCGGTCCACTCTGACCTTTTACGGTCTCTCCTTGAGTCATTCGAGTATAATGCAGAGTCTGCAGAAGCGGCTTCCCTTTTTCAGCTGGCTCAGACCTGGAGAATCGTTAAATTTGTCGTCCTTCAGGAGCTTCAAATCAAGTCGCGAGAACAGCTCCGGTCGACTGACAAGACTGCCAGTGGCATTAAAAAGAAGATGTCCAAAGAAGGCCTACTAGGTGAGAAAAGTCGTCCACTAGACGAGGGCAGACATGACAAGATGAAGAACCGATTATTCAAAGGTGTTATGGAAACGGAGGGGCATCGAATTGCCCTCTCTGACGGGGAAAGCCCTTCCAATATAGCTACGCCCTTGGCCCGTCCATTGCCGGATTCTCCAGTAGGATCGGATAGTAGCGTCACATCCAACAATGATCTGGCAGACATTCAGCCTCTACCACCGTCCGTTCTCAGTTCAAACAGGGGCACTCTGGATACGAATGATTGGTCTGACATGGACGCCCGCGACTCCGTACAGTTCCAGCACCGCCAATCGACTTCAAGTGACCAAGCTTCGTTGACAAGCTCCCTATCAGGACAGGTCCAAGGCTCCTCGTCTTCAGACTTTCCAGTTGACCAAAGGTCAGCTCCGCGGGCGATTACTGGTCGGGCTGACTGGCGCGGCTCCGAAGAGGACGAATATCAACAGAAAATCGAAGATAAACGAGCAGCCATCCGTGATTACAAACAATTTCCCAAAAAGGTATTGTCGCTCGAATCACCTCTAGAATCAAAGCCATCCAACCTTCATAATCATGAATCATCGGATAGCTTCCCTATGTTCTCTGCCTCCACAGAAAGCTCACATCCCTCCAAGTCAATCGGGGCATCCTTTTCTCCTACGTCGAAGTTGTATGAGCATAGGAAGAAAACCATAGATGGCGATGCCGTTGAGCGGAACCAAATTAGGTCCCGGAGCGGCTCGTTACTGGAAGCTGAGCCTGTGATTGTGCAAGATAAAGAAGCTGTGCGGGGCGACATGTCCTTTGAAGAGAGCTTGCCGGAGACTGATCACGTACACCTAGAACGACCCTCTAGCCCCCCAATGCTTCTGAAAGAATCTGATCCTCTTGGATCGTCTAACCAGGAAGAGGAACCCCAAGTCGATAATGACTCCACGGCTGCTAACACCACAATACCCAAAGCTACTGAAGATCTTTGTGGAATGACACTTCCAATTCAGTCTGATATGACAGAAAACAAGCCTTGGAGTGTCGAATTTTTGATGAGAGAGGCCATCCGGCACTACCATAGCAACAGCACCCACGTCGATACCCAGACTGCTGCTCATCTGCTCCAGAGATTACATATTCTCTTCCAAGATTGCGATAACATTCTTCCTTATGAGGAATGTGAGATGATATTCAAAACATACAACGAACAGCTGCTGCGACAATCCATGTATCTCGAGGCAGCAGAGCTGCGGCTTCTCTGTGTTCCGTCCTACCCAACCGTGTATGACTATGCACAGATGGACACTTTCATCAACGTCTTCTGTTTCAAATGCAAACGACCATACGAAAACCCGAAACAGGACAACCGTCGTTGCCATCGCTGCGATACATCTCAAGACCCTTGTGCTATCTGCATGAGTATCGACCCGCCTCCTGAATGGGTTGCGGAGCAGTCGGAATCTTTAGCGCGCGTCGAGGACTCTGAAGGAGATACCGAAGCCGCATCGCAGCTTCTGTCGTCTGGTTTGTCAACCCAAAGAGAGCCGATTCCTCCGTTTGAGATGCAGCAGTTGGACAAACCGTATTTGGACTCCTTCTCCGCTCCACGCCCCAAGGGATCATCCCTCTGGACATGGTGCCAAGGCTGCGGGCATGGCGGCCACATGGCCTGCATCGTCACATGGCTGAACGATGTCTCAATGAGCGAAGGCGGCTGCGCAACCCCAGGCTGTATGCACGACTGCGGACCAGGCCCACGTCGTGAACAGAACCGTGCTGCGCTGCTTGAGGAATCAAAACGGCGCGATCCTGTCGGCCGCAGAGCTGGCACGGGCTTCGCCAGACGAGATCGCTGGGATATGACGGAAAGTAACGCTGCGGAGAAAGCTCGGGGCATGCTGGGGGTTGGGCCTGGCATTCCGGCCGATGGTGTAACGCCCTCAGGGACGATTTCGCCAAAGAAAGTCCGGCTTGTTACACCTAGCGAGCAAGGGAAGCGACGGCCCGGCACGACTCGAGTTAGCTTGGGGGGTGCAATTGAGCAGGGAGGTCGTGATCGTCTGATGTGAGGAACACGAGACGCTTTTTTTAACTTTTATTATTATTATTTTTTTAAGTTCTTGCATTGTTTATGGTTCTGGGGCGCAGCTTTGTGTTTTTTCGGAAGGGTTATGCATAGGGAGGTTTCGTGCTGATTTCTCTTTTATTAATAGCCTTCACGTTATTGAATGAGTATGATACCCCAGTGCATATGTACTTTTATTTTGAGTTTTACAACCTTAATCAGAATGATTCTCAAGATTATCGCGATCTTTTCATGTACTGTCACGGCTAAATCGGCACAAACCAAGGAGAAAAGGACGACCATCGAGATCTGATTCTCCAGAGATCGATGCTCCGTAAAATACGGCCTCCTACTTCAATTGAAAACTAGATAGTATCCTTCCGTCGGGTTGAAAATGACACGGTAGAGTTTCTCTAATACCAACCAATCGCGCATCTTTATATACATACCATTTTTCACCAATTTTTTATGCCATCTGCTAGTGATATTCCCTTTCTTCAGAAGACGAGGTCATCGCAAGAGCCTTCTGGCAAGCGCCATCCCGAAAATCCCTCAACTTCTGCCTCCATTACCCTGCAGTAACCACCTGCTCCAACTTACCATTCCTCTCCCAATTCTCAACAACCGTCCTGGCTAACACCTCCATGGTACCGTTTTCTTCCCACTTGTCCACGATTTCCTTGGCCAGCCCTTGTGCTTTACCATTTCTCTCCCGGTTGTCTGTGACTCGCGTAGGTAATGGATTCATATGTTATTGCTGTTCTTCAATGAGGACCGGTAGGGAGTGGGATACTCATGCACGCCCAGATTCAACTCGGGGAGGTTGGTTTTGTCGCTCTCCTTTGAGTTTAGGGACTGCTGGGAGTCTGTGGTCATCTCGATTTTGTGGCAGACGCAACCGCAAACTTGGGCGTGATTGTCATTAAACCACCTGGGGAAGTCAGAATTAGTATAACTTAACATGGCAGGAAGTAACGATCTACATACTTGTAATTGATGAATCGGAACACACATTCAATTATGAAGAGAATTATTACTGACACACGAATCCTACGCCAGCCACCGAGTACAAAGCATGGTCATCGCCAATCTTATGTCTGAAATCAATATGGGGGAAGCCCCGAGCGCCCACGAATCCCCTCGAATCCAACTAGGCTTAGAACTCCAAAGCCACCTTGCAGCAGCTGTGGCATCGCGCACAGCACAGATAAAAACTACAGGAGATGAAGCCTCGGAGCTTGTCTCTGTGGTTAGCCAGAAGGTTGCTAATTTGGAAGAGAGGGGCCTACAAGGAGCTGCCTCCTTGGGCAAGGGTATCAGGACCTTGGTCTTCAATTTCAACAAGAATCTAGCGTCTGGACACCTGGCTAGAGAGGAAGAAAACCACCAACCCCCACCCACTGAACACAATAGCTATGCCGAAGCTGCAAAAACCTCCCCCAATGCCCCCCAATGCCCCCCAAAGCGCACCCCAAGCCACTCAAGGCGCTGCGCAAGCCATCACAACCTGAGAAGCACCCCCCCCCCCCTCCTCCGCATTTTCCTCCAACTCCCTAAAGACCATCCAGCCCGCCGAGCTAGCCCACATGCCACCATGGAGGTACTGAGGAAGCACCTGGACAAGACTTGCTCTACTGCTGTGAGAGAGATTAAACAGGTGCTCTCCGGCCTGGCAATCTGGCCTAAGGATGGCCTAGGCTTCCATCTCCTCTTAGAACGGGGAAATGCCCTGGAGTCTCTTATACAGGGAGCAAAGGCCGAAGTCGAGCAGAAATGGGCCATCTTGCCCTTTAAATGCGCCGCAAGATTATACTAACTATGATGGGGCCCAAGTGCCCATAGACGAACAAATGGCCCTGGGGGTGTTTAAGCTACAGACAGACCTGTCCCCCTTAGAAGTTCTATCACTCAAATAAAAGCCCACTATCCAGTACACTCATCATGGCAGTCCCCGAGGACCAAGCCCAAGCATTCCCTAAGTGGATCCACCTCTTTGGCAAGAACGTACAAACTAAGCTCAAACCCTTCCGAACTCGTATAGAGCAGTGTACACGTTGCTGGGACTATCATGACTCCTGGACCTGTACCCGCACACCTAGATGCCGCATTTGCAGCAAAAAAGATCACACTGAAGAGACCCACTCCTCTCCAGAGGATGTTGAAGCTTCAGACCCATGCTGTACCACCTGCTGCGGCCCTTTCCCAGCAGACCACCACAACTGTCCCACTAGACCTACCATACAACAGGGAGTCATCCAGTGGCTATCCAGATCACAACTCATTGCAGTCAGGAAAGCAGGTGCACGCCAACACATGCAAAAAGACCAGATTGATTGACACAACCGAGCCCCTGAAAACTCAGGCTCCCCACCCACATGAGAACAGTCTCAATCATGTTAGATAGACTATCTCACCTACAGATCCTCCAACTCAATGTTGGCCGAAACTGGGAAGCGCATGAAACTGCGCTCCAAATAGCATTCGAAAATAACTGCCATATAGTGTTGATTCGGGAAACCTGGATATTTACAGATCGTTCCTGTCGACTATCAAAACACCACCCATCATTCCACCAACTTGCCCCGATTGGGACTGGTCAGAAAGACCCCGAGTCTTCCCTTATGGCACAGCCTATCCTATCCCACCCCTGCCTAGTAGTCGGAGATTTCAATCTCAAACACCAAGGATGGCAACCCTCTGCCAAACCCTCCCAAAGAACAGAAACCTTCCTTTCTTGGACAGGATCTCAGAATCTCACCCTTACACTCCCCCCAAACTCGCTAACTCGAGGACAAAATATAATTGACCTGGTGTGGGCTAACGACTCAATGCTAACACTTGGCATATCCTCAAGAGGTGACCACAGACCTCCCTCTCTTAGCAGAACACGAGTCCATCATCACGACTATCATTTGGGGCACACAACATCCCCCCAGAGACATCCCCCCAGAGACATCCCACCCTTCTGTTGGTCCACCAACAACGAGGAGCTTTTCAAGAAGCGATCCAAGGAGAAGGAGAAGAATTGAAGGCAGCAGTCTCTACTCTCCTTTCCCTCCCTTCCTCTGCACAATTAGATGAGCTTGCAGTTAATATCACACAGGCAATCTCCATTGCACTGAAAGCCTCCACCAAACAGGCGTACCCCGGATCCGCGGGCACAGGTGGTGGAACCAGGACTGCACCAGGGTAGTCAGGACCCTCTGCAGAGTTGCACGAGATCCAACCCCCACATTGGAAGATTTAGGTGAAGCCAGAAAGGCCCTTTGCCGTGTTATTTGGCACAGCAAACGGCAGTTTGGCGCTCTAAAGTTGATGGACTCAAAGATCCGACAGTCCTCTTCAATGCATTGAAATGGAACAGAACTGAGGGCTCCCTGCCCATATCACTCTAAAGGAAGGAGACCAATTGCACACTACCACAGAGAACCAGGCAAGCTATCTAGTCCATGCACTTCTGCAAAAGCCAGACAGACAGCAGCTGGAATAAAATCACTAGCCAACAAAGTCCGAGGCGCCAGCGCACAACTACTGCGGCAAGCCACAGTTGCCTGTGTCATCTCAGTCTTATGCTATGGGGCTGAGGCCTGGTGGCAGGGCCGACGCAGACCCCGGAGCCAGACACATATATCAAACAGAGTCGACACTGCCCTATCTTGCCTTGACCAGGTGCTTAGAGAAGCCCCCCGGGGCACCCTTCCTGCATACCGCACCATCTCTATTCCAATCCTCCATCGGGAAACTGCAATCTCCCCTATGAAGATCATCCTTGATCAGAAACACGCTGCTGCCAAACTGCGTGCTTCCAGGCTGGACAACCGCCACCCAATTCTCAGACGCTCACTTCGAACACAATCTTCCCTACTAAATACACGCCTAACCCGCAATCACCTGCGTGGTTGGAGGGGATAGAACAAACTGACCCTCTGATCTATCCCCCTTGACAACCAGAGAACCTCAGTACTTTCCAAAATATCTGCTCTACCCGAGACAGGGCTTGTGCAGACTTTCACTACTGGGCAGACTCATACTCCCCACTCTTCATATTCCTCTTCACAGACGGCAGCCGCTTGAACAACTCAGACACTGCAGCTGGCGCTGGTTGGTTTGGATACTGGGGCATATGGAAGAAAGAGTCTGCCCGCGACCATCTCTCTCTCCCACAACACGAAGTTTTTGATGCAGAGGCAACTGCAGCAACAGAGGGGCTGAAGGCTGCTCTCAACAACACCTAGGCACCCTTTACTCGGAATCTATATGTCCTCCTTGACAACCAGGAAGTAGCACGACAGCTGCAGGGCTGCCCCAAGGGCTCTAGCCAGGGCTCCATCCTATCCTTCCAAGAAACTGCAAACACCTGACCCAATCGATCCCACCAGTGCCTGGCTATCCCACCCGGATGAGTGCATGTTTGCTGGATCCCTGTACATGTCGGCATTGCAGGGAACGAACAGGCTGATGAGCAATCAAAAAGAGGAGCAAGGACTACCCCACAGACCAGCCTCCCTCCTGCAAGTCTTGCCTGGACCTGCTGAACTTTGAAGGAGGAATTCTGGCGACGATTTCAAACATTCTGGGCTGAGAACGCGCCACAGCAATACCAGGACCTCTTTATTGGCCTGGATAAACAACTCCATGAACTTTCCATCCCCAGGGCTACCCTCGGCCGACTTCTTGCTGCCCGGAAAGGCCACGGAGACTTCGCCCAATACTATAAGCATTCAGACATGAAGACGCAAAGGTAGACTGCTCATGTGGGTGCCTAAAGACTCCTCATCATTTCTACTACTGCCAAAAGGGCTGCAAGGCCTCCATGCACCCTTGGGGGGGGCAGAGAGAGGTTGACAGGATCCTGCAATCAAAGTCAGGGATAAATGACTTCCATGAATGGCTTCAGACTTCTCACTTCTACCTCAAAATCTGCCCTGTACATTGACCAAAACCTTCTCACACACACACCCCCTCTCCCCCTCCACCTCCCATCAACAATGTACGTCCGCTCGCCAATGTGTATAATAGAATTAGTGTAGCTACTCGATAGGCGATCCCACTTCGCCCGTCGTATGTTCCGCTCTGAAACGGATAAACCAATAAGGCGGTTAACTCCGAGTCGGGGAAGTCGGGGAGTCGATTATCCGGACTGCACGAGGCTATATATGAAGAAGAAATTTAGATTACACGGAGGGTGACAATGATATCTATAGACACCGTAGATGGTAGAATGAGTGCTTAGCTATCTAAACGAGTGTGTGTCCGTATATGAGGGATCTGTCGGCCGAGGTAATCGGACAAACTATTGACCCACCTCAACTTTCATCACGCTCCGGGACCCATGCATCACGTGATCTTTATTGAACACGGGACCGAGTTCCTTCGACGTTAAACACAACAACAACTACTACTATATATTCCTTTTCTTAATGAGGTCCTTGTCGAAGTCTTGACAATATTACAAGAAACAATGGCAATACGCTATGAAATTGACGCCATTCAAAAAAAAAAAAAAAAAAAAAAAAAAAAAAAAAAAAAAAAAAATTGTGAAGAGTTAATATATCGCAATAGATTCGATTAGATGTGTCCATCTATATAGAGCCGTACTTAAAAGGTTCATCGTGTAACCAAAACCGCATTATCCAATCTCTAGAATTTCCGCTTCTTCTTCACAGGCGCTTTACTCTTCGCCTCCAATTGCTTCTTCAGCTCCTCCCGCTTTCTATCAGCTCTCTGCTGCTCCGTCTCTCCTTTTTCTGGTTCTGGTTCTGGTTCCTTTATTTGCGGTCTTTCCTCCTGCGACTCTTGTTTGGGTCGGATTCCTATTCCTGGTGGTGAGGGGAAACTAGATTCAGATTTACGCTTGAGGTTTGCTCTTCGTGCTGGTTCAGGTTCGGGCTCGGGTTTGGATATCTTGGAATTTTTGCTGCCGCCAATAACGCCTAGCTTTCCTGCACGTTTCGGTTTTGCTTGTTGTGATTGCGATGGAGACAGCGGAGACGCTGATTTTGGCGGCTTTGGAATTGAGGACGACGGGGCTGGAGGTGGAGGTGTAGGTTCTTTAAGTGTTTTCTTTTTGCCGTCAATTACACCCAATCTGCCATGGGGTTTCTTTTGCTGCAGTTCTTTTTCTTTGGGTTTGGGGACTGATAATGGTTGTGGTGGGGTTGGTTGATGACGTTCGTCTTGATCCGAAGCAGCATCTGAATCTGTTGGTTGATCCGAGGGCGTGGCCGATGGTGTTTTGACTGGTCTGACGGGCCGCGAGGGTGGCCCTTCGAGATCTGGGGACGATGATCTTGTTGATGGAGGTTGTGGGCATAGTTCTTTAAGTTCGGGTTCGGGCTCGGGGCTGGGTGACTTCGGTTTTGGTTTTGTCTTTGCACCGCCAATTTTGCCTAGTCCTTTGGTGGGTTTTTGTTGGACTTTTTGGGAGGGTGAAGAGGGTGACTTTCTCCCATGGGGTTGTTTTGGTTCGGGATTCTTTGAGGGTTGAGGCTCTTTCTTGTGAGGTTGTTGCTGTTTGAATCTTGGAGGTGTTTCTTGACGCTGTATAGGAATCAATGCTTAATTATTGTACTAGAAGGATGTAGTCGGGTTTTATACATACCTCAAATTCGTCGTCATCATCTTCAGAAGCTGTGTCCATATCCATTTGGCCGGTGTCCTTGGTAGCACTAAGTTTTGGCTCTGGTGTTTCCTTTCTTACCTCTGGCTCAGGGCTGGCCGCAGCAGTGCTGCGTATGTCCAGCGACCCCCACCATCCGTCTGGTGGCGGGTGGACTTTCTCCAGGTCTGAGGCCGAATCAGACCCCGAAACCTCCTCAAGGATATTTGACTTAAGCCCGGACTCAGGAGAAGACTTGCTCATCTCATCCAACCACGCCTGCTCATCAAACGGCGCAACTCCTCTGATGTATTTCGCTGCCTGGGCTAAGGATGTCTCTTTTCGAGCGCCGCGCAGCCCAGACGTGCCGGGAAAGATGGTACTTAGCTCGATACCCATCACTTCAATCTTGTCGAACAGCTTCCCAAGGACCCAATCCTTCTGTTTGAGCTGGTCGAGCAGGGTTCGTTGGTGCGATTCCCGATCCTTCTCTTCTCTCAGCAGGGGTAGAAGTAGGTGATTTGTCGCAGCAGTTATCGGTTCTTTGGACAGATATGTATTCCATTTTAGTGGTCTCAATGGAGCAGGGAGTTTCATCGTTAGATGTAGTTCTAAGGAATCGGGTTTGGCTCCGCTGGTCAGTGCCATACTGCTCCCGGGACTGTTGCAGAGGGCCTCTTCGATCTTCTGGAGCAGAACCTTGAATTGCTCAGAATCTTCGCTTGGGTCAATGGTCGTGTCATCTTCATCGGCTCTCTTGCGGATTTGTCGATTGCTGAGCTGCTCCGACCATAGTAGAGTGAGATCCGTGATGTATATCTCGTAGCCTTTAGATGTCCCGCTGTATTTATAGAGGAGCGGGGGAAGCCCCTCACGTTTTGGAAGTCGTAGTCTCTGCCATTTCGACATTCTGACACTCATATAGATGAATCTATAGAAGGGGTGTTGTTTACTATGACTGCCAGCCTCAAGGCAGCCAGTGCACGTGCCACCGCGGATCGTTCGCCGCCCGGAAACAATTCTGGAAGCTTTCGAAGAGCTGCAATTCTGTCGCCAAACAAACATTCAAAATATTTGCATTTTCCTTTCTTTAACAGACTTTGATCTTGATTCCTGCGGTATCGTCTGTTCTGTTGACTTCACAATGTCGTCGCGACTTCCGGACAGATCGAGCATGAAACGAAGCCGCTCCCGCTCTCCGTCATCCTGGCGACAACCCCAGAAAGTCCCGCGCAAATACGATGAAGGCGACCGACGGCGAGAATGGGACAATCGACCATCGCAGGGTCAACCGCGGAACATGAAAGACCAGCTGCGATTGAACCAGCTACAAGAGGACGAGCAGGTACGGGAGTGGGTGGCGCAAGAGGACATCTTCGTTCTCAAACAGGCCAAGAAGAAGGCAGAGATTCGCGTCAAGGAAGGTCGTGCGAAACCTATAGACTGGCTCGCAGTGACCCTGCGAGTGATTGATCCGACGAGGGACCCGCTGGACGATGAAATTGCAGACTCGGAGCTTGATCTGGTGGATCCAGATGGGGTGTTTGAAGGATTGTCGCAGGGGCAACTGGGTGACCTAGAGAAGGATATTGATATTTTTTTACATCTGGAGAACAACTCTCAGAACAGGGAATTCTGGAAAGTATGTCTATCTCGGTTTGCTATTACGTACCCGATGAGATGTGTAACTGACATGTTGTTCTCCAGACTATGAAGATTATATGTCGAGATCGCCAAAAGACGACCGCCCCTCAAGAACGTGCCCTCAACTCTGTCGCCGCTGATATTAACCGACTCCTCAGTCCGAAATCATACGAACAACTTCTGACGTTGGAGGTGCAGGTCAAGAAGAAGCTGGACTCCAACGAACCTATCGATACTGATTACTGGGAAGAACTACTCCGCAGTCTGGGAGTATGGAAGGCTCGGGCGAAACTGAAAAAGGTCTACCAGGCTGTCATCGAAGAACGTGTTCGGGGATTACGCCAACAACAAGCGGAAGAAGCTGAATCGGTCCGCGCCAAGCTTGCTCCTCTTGCGCCAGTAATCGAAACGGGCTTGGATGAGAAGGCAGCTGAAATTGTTGATGAGGATGAATTCCAAGGACTGGATCCTGATTCCCTGCTACAAATCCGTCCTGAGGATAAGGTTTTTGAGATAGTCGATGAGAGTGCCTTTTTGAACCAAATGGTATGTATTTCGTCGCGCGTGTTGATGGGCGTTTGCTGACGATGGTATAGGCTCGCGAGCGTCAAAAGATCATGAAAATGGGCTTCGTTCCTCTTCGCCAGCGACAGGCAGAGAAGCCATATACAGCTGCGCCGGTCAACCAGACATCTAATGCGCCAGTCACGGGCGCAATTTCTCGTTTCTCCGCGATTCCGAATGAGGACTTCTCGCAAGCGACTAAGGCACTTTACGAGAGGGAACTTGCCAAGGGTGTTAGCGAGAACGAAGAGATCTTTACCGGCGAAGAGGCTGTCAGCACCAACACACGTCCGCAATGGGCCAGCAAATACCGACCGCGCAAACCACGATACTTCAACCGGGTCCAGATGGGCTATGAATGGAACAAATACAACCAAACGCATTACGACCACGATAACCCGCCACCGAAGGTTGTCCAGGGATACAAGTTTAACATCTTCTATCCAGATCTTATCGACAAGACCAAGGCTCCGACGTACAAGATCGAACGCGAGCATGGGAGAAAACGTGGGCAGTCGTTTGCCCAGGCCGGGGAGGAGGACACATGCCTCATTCGGTTTATGGCAGGACCGCCGTATGAGGACATTGCGTTCCGGATTGTTGACAAGGAGTGGGACTATAGTGCTAAGAGGGAGCGAGGTTTCAGGACTACTTTCGACAAGGTATGTTCCGTCGCAGTATGATTATCCCAACAGTTGTGCTAACGCCAATATACAGGGCATCTTGCAACTGCATTTCCAATTCAAGAGGGTATGTTTTCTCCCCGCGCACTTTCTCTTTTCCATACTCACGATTCCTAGGTCTATTACCGCAAGTGAATTCCGTCGACAATAGCGCCAGGTTATCAATTGCGATTATGTACGATATTTGATTATCATCACAAAGTAGAAGGTGGAGCGCATGAAGTCGGTCGGCGTTTGGATCACCGCGTTCATCTGGATATAATCTCCTAGGCGACATTATTGGGCTGGAATTTTGAGCCGGCTGCGACCGTACAGGTTCAGAGCGCGCGCGGAGCTCATATGTATCATATGAAACGTTTCAGTTAATCTCCAAGATGTGCAGCCAACGGAGATTTTTCTCTTCCTTGCGAACCGTGTTCCTGATGCTTATTTTAACCTCCTATTCCTCCGTGGTTTATCGTTCAACGCCCCGTCACCGCCAATATATCACGTGCATATACCCCCGGTCCATTTTGCATTGCCCCCAGCTTCTTTTGGTTCGCCATTGTCTTCTATAATCCCAGTAACTGACTATAGAGGAAGTCGGGGTGAAAGACGGTCACACGATATGGTTCTTGCGGTCAGCAATTCCGTGGCGTCTGACTGGTTCGGAGGCAGTGGGAAGAGGCTCAGGTGTCTCTGCAGGACGAACTGAGGCGTAACAATGATGGCCAGATTCTTTTTTTCTCCTATTCCGACTACTTTTCCTTTTTCCTTGCAAGGGAATGCTTGTCAGGAACAATGCTTCAGCCTCATAGCGAAAGTACGGTGAAGATGTGTCCCCGGAAGAAAATACCCTACTGTCAGTCGGGTGGCCAGCGAGATACAGGTCAAGAAATGCAGTTATCCGGCCATGCGCTTTTACCAGTATCATATGAAAGTAACCCAGTCAGCGTCAAGGATGGTACAGTAGGTTCCTTTGAACGTATCGCCAGGTGAGCCATGCTGTAGTACAGGATACCCAGCGTCAGTTCCCAGGTAATGATCTGTCCGGACAAGTGAGGTTGCACAGTGCCGCTGTAGAACGAGCGACTAACTGGCTACTACGCTAGAATTATGAATCATTGAAAAGAGAAAGACAGTTCAGTTGGTAGAAAGCGAGGCAAGCGATGGGAAAATGCAGAAATGCAAAAAAATAAAATAAAAACAGGTGCATAAAATAATTCGAAAAAGGAAAGCACAGGAAAAGAAAAGGCAAAAAAAAAAAAGAAAATGTAAAGTTTCGATTTATTGATTTCTTTCTTTCTTTTCTTTTTTCTCGTCTTTGTCATTAATTATTTCCTTTGACAGGGACTGCATGAGATCAGCCCGCTGCATGTAGTCCATTCCTATACTATACCCCGGCACAAGTATAGTACACACACACACCGCGAGACATGCACACGCGCCTTATGCGCTGGCATAGTTTGGATTCTTCTACTTCTATAGAGGCATCGATTGAGAGAACAGGGCTTGCTTCATATTCTGACTGGTCAACATCCCTTTGGTGTTGAGGCCCTATCCGGCATCTTCCAGAGACCCGTTAAACCTGAATGACCAGGGTCTGTTATTATTTTTCTCCGGTCTGTGCCCGCTGGTATCTTTTCCTTCTTATTATTACATTGTCTACTTCCTTTATTTATTATTTTGTCTTTTCCTCTTCCTTGAAAGTCACGACTGCTTACGGGGTTCTTGTTCTCCCAAGCAAACCAGCGTTGCAAATATCATCCAGGATTCAAACGTCAGCATCATCAAGCTTGTTTGGTACAAAGCCTGTGGCTATTCGAATCGAGTCTGCTTGCTCGTGGATCTGAACCACCCGACATGGATTGTTCATCCCCCGTTTACAACCTCCAACCAGGCCAGTCTCCCGTGGACCAGGGGACTCGGCAGCATCAGCGAGATCCCTACATGGCGAAACGATTGGGGACTTCTCCCTGTGTCAGCCCTGATACTTTCGAGAGTGACTTCTTTTTCTGCGATCCTTGTCCCTCCGAGAACTGGACGGAATCCAGCCCAGACAGCGTGTTATCGAACTGGGGACTAGGAAGCTCCCATGAATCCACGCTCAGTCCGTTGTTCTCGCCTCAGAAAGTGCCGTTGTATGGATCACTTTTCGACGCTGACCACCACCAATATCGCCTCCCTCAAGACGCAGTTGATGTACCTTGCTCGACAACGACAACGACCGGGCCAGCCACAGACTCTATTAAGATAGAGCAGCATTCACCCTTGGAGACATCGATTAATCCTTTTTTCGATTGGACCTACGAAGGAGACTTCAATATATCGTATAATTTTGAAACCTATTACCCTCCCTCCTCGTCTTCAGAGATCCTGGTCTCTCCACCTCCTCAATATGAAACCTTGACCCCGACTAAAACGGAGACGAAATTGACAGTGAGCCCATCATTATCCCCACCAGCTTTTTCGGATCCTTCTCCAGTTACTTCCGTCAAGGCCGAGCCACAGCTAGATCGCGCATGTTCGCGTTCAAGCTCCAGCGTTAGCGCACCCCATGATACTTCGGACCTTCCGTATTCAAAGTTGATCTACCTTGCCCTTCTTTCTGCAATAGACAGAAAACTTCCTCTACAGGGCATTTACAGGTGGTTCGAACAGAACACTAGCAAGGGCAAGGAGGGGTCGAAGGGCTGGCAGAACAGCATCCGTCACAATCTCTCCATGAACGCAGTATGTCTCTCCTCCTTTGTTTCGGAAGTAAAACACCAATCTGACCAAACCTCCGCAGTCTTTTATGCCTTCTCGAGAGGAGTCCCCCAGCGGCAAACGAGCCGTAAACTACTGGCGACTCACGGAAGACGCAATTAAGAGAGGTGGCATCCACCCTACGACGCGATATCGAAAACAGGCGAATCAGCGAAAAGGCCTGGGATCGGAAGCCCCGGCTCCTCAACGTCAGCGGTCTGGGGCCAGAGGCGGGAAAGCAACGAAAATCATGGCCAGAAACCGCGGGCACGCCAACGCGGACGAGCTGTCACCAGCCTCGGCAGCAGCACGATATCATTCGGCCGCGGCCACGGCGGCTGCACAACGACAGCGCCAACTACAACGACAACAACAGTACTATCAGCAGCAGGCCCAGCAGCAGCAAAGGCCAATCCTGCCGCAATTGAAACTCGAGCAGGCGCAGGAGCAGCTCCAGCACGGACTCCAGCAACGGCACCAACAACAACAACAGCCGCCAAACGAACTCTATTGCTATCAGCGGTACACTCCGTGCCCCACGACAGCACTTCCAGGGTATTCCGCAGCATCGATTGACGGATTTGATTTGAGAAATCTTGTTGGCCGTGCAGACCCTCCTCGGGACATCCCTGTCACTAGCGACATGGGTGAATCGGAAAGTTTCCCGCTGGAACTTGGTGTGCTATGTGGCATGTCGTATTCGACCTACAACTCTCCCAACGGGCTTTTTCAAGATGAACAGCTTCCCAATGGACTTCCCGGCGGTGGATGGACATCTTGAGATCGCACCAGATCTTCACCTTAGTGTATAGGTGTACGTATAAACTACAGTCACGCAATTTGTACAGAAGAAATGACTACAATGAGAATTAGACTGGGGGAAGGGGAAGGGGAGAGATTGTGTGAGAGATTATTGTTAAGTCCACCCGATCCATTTTTCCTTTGTTATTGACACCGGTCACTTATGACTATCTCCTTCACTTTGCATATATTATTTTGGTCTCAAATTTTCTATTGGATACCTTTTGTTTTTTTTTTTTTGGTTTGGGGACATTATCATCTGTCTGGCGAATGAGACGGCCAGTCTACGCATACCTGTTGCATTTCGGTTACTTTACTTTGCTTTCTTTTTTATTTTGTTTTTATTCCCTCATGGTTTTCTTCATCTGGTAATGTGGCGTCCCAGAATTGGTAGATTTTTATTCGTTTTTCTTTTTTTTCCTGTTATCTCCTCCTGTGTCATGAATTATGATGATTATGATGATGACGGCGTTGATTTTGTTTCGAGGTCTACACTTGGATTATAATTGAGTGAAACGAAGAATAGCCGCCTTTCGCGGCCATGTATTTCTAAATTACTGGTTTACATAGCAGGCAGAAAAGAGTTCAAATGGACAACAGTCAGAGTTTCACCTTAACACCATACCAGTTTCCATGCAATCCGGTTTGGTTTCGAGGCCACCATAACTGATACCCAAAAAGGATTCATCGCCCAGAATACCGGATTTGGCCGGAGAGCCGGCTATTTGTCGGAGATGTATAGTGCAGTATGATATAGCTATAGTACAGAGCTATAGTTCGGAGGTGGTTATAATTGGGTAGTTACTAGTAATGACAAGACGAGTTTACTTCGCCACGGGGAATTATTGTATTCCAGATGACGAGATCAGACGGCTATCTGTCACCTGCCTAATTCTACTAAGTGAATTATTGGGAGTATTAATATTCTAAGTAATATTAATCATTGTTCCGAGGGGAAGGCTGTAACTGTAACCCTTGTCTGTATGTACCTCCGATCAGCACGGGCTGGGAGGATTTTCGACCGACGACCTGTCAGAAGGAAAAGAAAAGAGGGAGGTGGGGGTAAGGCGTATAGCAGCTAGCTGAAAGTAGAAAATATTTCAATGACAGACAGGCAAAAGAGGACAGTGCATGCATATCTACCCATCACGTTCAGCCAGTGTTCGTGACGAATCACAAGGGAACTCAGCAAAAACGAAAAAAAAAAAAAAAAAAAGGGAAAGGGCCGAAAGCCTTGCAAGCGTTGCTTTTCTTTTCTTAGTCACTTTTTCTGTGTC